>NC_045481.1:50652090-50992090 GCF_009650955.1 Corvus moneduloides | reverse complement strand
TCAAACACTTTCTCTGCCTCTCTAATGTAACTCTGCTTTCTGCCTTGGTGTTTCCATTGTCATAATTTGAGAAGAGAGTAGGGTTGTGTTTGTATATAAGTCATGGTATAATGGTACACGCCTGGCCAAGGATTTTAATTCAATGAGAAGCTGTATGTGAAATTACAGTAATAACAACAACAGGGATTATTAAAATTATTAATTAAATTTTTAGCATAATCAAGTTAAGGTTTCAAAGTTTTGACTTGAACAAATCCAGAATTTTAGCAGGAAGATTATCAGATACTTTTCCTGAGAGAGTAAAGACTCTGTGAAGAGTTAGATTAGGTGATAATGAGTGGCTGTGACCTCCATGCTGCTCTTTTTGGATAGAGACCTTTTCTCATTATTGTAATAGAGTAAGAGGGTCCTCTAAAAATGTGGTGTGCATGGGATTTTTTTTCTCCTCATGAAGAGGTACACTAAGAGACACTTCTTGAAAATAAAATCCATGGTGTCACACCAAAACCTAAATGATACAAAGTAATCAAACATGCTGAAAGAGTGTCCTTGTTTTTAAATGCCAGGCACCAGGTGTTGGAGAATATGCCCTCACGCAATGAAGTGTCTGTGACATTATTTATTTAAAAGTAGGTGATTGGAGCATGTTTCTTTCAGGGAGCACATCTCATTTTCTGGAGTGCCCCGCTATGAATAACCCTGGAGCCCCTGGTTTTTTATAGGAATAGTTGAGGTGGGTACTTTTCTTTTTCTCAGACTATGATCCCCCAGGGTAAATAAAAATGAGGGCTATGTGAAAATGACTAATGTATGGTCTTTCCTTAATTCAGACTTCAGGTCCCAGTGTCTTGTTCAGCATTCTTGTACAACACTTGACAGCTCCTCTCATCTTGTTGACAAGTCCTTTTTTTGGGTCTGTGTGGCTTCATTTTAATGGATTTCAGACCCCAAAATATAATATATAAAGTCTTATCTATTATTTAAAAGAAACAAGTATGTACTTTCTGGAATTTGTAATGCAGATGCAGATACCAAGAAAACCCTACAAATAGGAATACATTCCTGCAGCTTAAAAACAAGCCAATGTATCCAGCCCTCAAAAATGTAGGGCGAAAGAACCTGAGCAACATTTGGTGTCATGCGTCACATAACTTCAAGAATTTAGTCTTTATCATATGTGAGCACAAATAATTCTTCCCTATTCTTACAGGATTCTGACACTACAGGTAACATAGTCATTTTTGGGATTGTTTGACAGAGTAGGAGAAAGAGAATGTAACAAATGCTGAGTACAAGGGTCATTGCAAATGTCTTTCCCCCCCTGCCCCCAAGCCACCGTACTCATTTGTGACCTGTGGTTTTCCTTCTGTTTTATCAAAGCATCCCAATCCTGTGAACACCAACAGTGGCTGAGTAGAAGCACCTGTACTACAGATGACTTCCACATAACTACAAGTGAATTCTTTTGCAGTCTCTTCTCCTGCCCTTTGTAGCCACTCTGTGTTTATCTTGTAGAAGTGGAGGGATATTGTATAGGAGGAGTAGATCAGGAAAGCCGAGTTTATCCTTGGGTGTTTCTCTTATGTTTGTAGAGAGCAGTTTGAAGCAATGTAAGCTGTGATTTATGGGAGTGGGAATATGTGAGTTGCTAGGCTAATAGCAGTGCAGTGCCTGGTTTCTTTTATCAACCAGAGAAATACTTTAAAAGACTGTCTTATCCTTCATATCAGTCCTCAACATTGAGGGAGTTCAAAGCCGGCTATTCTCTTATCCTTGAAGCAAAGACAAGAGAGAAGTCTGGATATCGATCTTACTGATTTGGTCCACCCTTTCTCTAAAATGACTTTTTCTCTATTATCTCTTTGACAAACAGTTGTACTTTTTATCTGCAACAAGCTTAGAGCATCTCTGAGTGCCGAGGAACATGAATTCTGAGGTGCAAGGCTGCTTCCTCTTGGTTTCATAGGGAGAAAGGGTTTACATACAATTTATCTTTTGACTCCTAGTCAGCCCAGAGTAAGGAACTTATTTCATCTTTCCCTGCAGTTTGTTTCTCCCTGCAATATGGATGTAAGGTTGCTACTCAGGCGTTGCCACATTTAATGCATCCTTCAAGCTGATACAGCCAAATGTCTTTTTTCTTATACCATACAACAGTATTCCTCATAGAAAACAGATCAGCTTTACACTTCTCCTTGATGGTTAAATGTCAGGAAGAACAAATACCTCTTCATCAATTTGACCACACCTGAAGGAGGGAAGTTTAAAAGGGAAGCTCTTGTCAAAGTTGCTGCAAACCAAAGCAGAACTCATTGCCTGTTTTGATACAAAGCTAAAGTTATGGACAGAAGTTTCAAAGGTACTGAGTTCAACCTCTATTGAGCTGTTCAACCTCTATTCAGCCACACACTATTCTGTCTTGTATGAAATAGGGCTTATAAATTAGATGCCATGGCCACTGTTGTAGAGCATTAGTTATAAAAATCATTGCAGTTTTTTTCACTGGTCACTGCTGCTGCCATAGAATTGCCGCAGTAGTTTGGACTGCTTGGGATTTTATTTGGGGATGTTTTAATGGCATCACTTTGTTACAATATCACTTTATTTTCAGAACAGCTGACCGAGTGTTCATCTGGTACAAATCAGAACAGTTCTCAGCTAAGGCAGTTTTCATCTGCAGAGCACTTGCAACGCAACTGCTCAAACATAAAAGATTGTTATGTGCAAGGTAGCATACTTTTGTCCTTTTCCATTCCTTTCTTAAAATGTAGAAATTAAACAAGACTTGTAGATCTTCTAAGAGACAGAGTAAGTTACAGAAATTTACACCGGATATACCTCAGCCTTGATGATCAGAAATTCAGTTACTCAGTAACAAGTCATCAAAATAACAGTATATGGGTTTTGCTGGATGAATATGATAATCCTCCCTCCCTGCCTTCTTTCTCAGTCACCCTCTTCCCCATCCTATAAATTTTGATGTGTTTGGGTTTTTATCCACCTTTTTATATTTGGTTTTCCTGCTAATATTCATGTCTTCACCTACATGTTTAACCCGTCCTAGCTTCAGGTAGGAGGTGCTATTACACAACATGTGTGAAAGGATAGAAGACACACAGCTCTGATCTATCAGTTCTTGACTGTTGGATCAGCCTCTGCTTTTGAAATTCTCCTTTGGTAAGGTTGAGATTGTTTAAGGGGCAATCCCCTTTGTGATAGTGTTTCCACATTTGCTGCCTTACATCTGGGTCTCAATGTCTCCCTTCTATTCTTCCATTAAAACTGCTTCAGAATCTGCTGGTTCTTCTTACCAGAAGCACACAGATTCAGGCTGATAGTGTTATCCATGGATTTGACAGTGGAAAATCAGCTGATAGCCTGTAAGATTTACAGTCTCACTAAACGACTCTGGAGATCAATTTAGAGAAGGCAAAAGAAAAATTTTGAGGAAATTTAGCAATATGTAAGGATCATCTGAACGTTCAGTGGGCAAACAGGAATGGTAGGGAAAGTCATGCTATGAGAAAAGGCCTTTGGCAGCATTTTATACAAATGAACATAGACATTACTGTAAGGAAGGCAATGGGTCTTGCTTCCCAGAGCAGCCTGGAAAAACTGCCATAAACCTCCTTGTGGAGAGCACAGAGTTAAGACTGCTGTTGTGTGTAATATTTCAAATCGTGAAGTCATTAGTGCAATTCATCCCAAGTTCTGTATTGGTGTCTTTAATGGATGCCTAGTTTTATTTAATATTTTTAGGAGGAAGGATAGGTATACTGAAAAAAGAAGACTCTTGCCCCAGAACTCATTCATTCCTGTGTAGAAAAAAGAAATTATTTCCCTTCAGAAGACTTGATCTATGCAGTAACATGGTCACACATTTATTTTGTCACTTGGATTAAGTTTCTACAACAGGGCTATGCTCATAAGGATGTAAGTTCCTGGCATTTTTCCAGTTATCAATACTGAAATATCAGTGATCAAGCGTTTACTGAACGCCATTCCTCAAATGCAGGGGCTCCTCAGCATCTTGTTGCATTCATGGAATTCATTTGTTTGCATTATCTGGCTAACTGGTTCTTTTGTATTGCCAAGGTGATGAACAGATTTGACATTTAGCTGATTACTTCACCAAAATTAAACAGAAAACAGGGCAGCCATCCAAAGTTCCTTTCAGTGTGAAACCTAATTATAAAAATGCTTTGAGCAGCAATTTCTTTTTGGATGTTAAAGTGCTTTTATTAGATTGTTCCCCTGTCATTTTAAAATTTATTGCTAGACACTTATAAATGGGGTTGCCTGCTGAAGTAGAGTTATTTTATTTTCTATATTTAAGATGAGAGGTAAAAGTGTATGGAGCAAATTTTAGGCTGAATTTGTTAGTATTTTACATGTTTCTGAATAAGAAGGAGAATAACTAGTGCTGGCTTTCACAGACCCAAAATATGTAATTTATCTTTGTGTCGAATGAAATCATTTTTTATTCACAATTCAGCAACTCCCAATTTCCAAAAACTATTACTTAGCAAATAATGAAATCAAATATATGATTTAAAAGTTGAGTACAGCCCTGTATTTTTAGGAGCTTGTATTATTAATGTAGATTTACACAATCACTGGTGATAGAAAAATCTAACCATGTACTTGTACCTGTCTTTCATAATCCATTACCTGCTCTCAAACAGCATAAAAGTAGTCTTAAGTCATTTGTCAAGGTCATCGAATAAGAGTTGGCCAAGTGAATTTTAAACAGAAAATTTAGAGCTGAAGACTGCTGAACAGATCTTAGAAGTCTTGTGAAGTATTTTTTTGAATGTCTTGGAATATGTTTAACTTTTTATACTGCCTGTTGTTATTAACATCCTTTGGACCCCAGACAAGGTGTGATCTGGGGAGATTTCAAGGTGACAAAATTGTGGGATTTTGCATATGATATTGTCTAGCACACTTTGGGTACTAAATCATCTTGTGAGGACATAGATTAATTCTTGACACTGAGATCTATTAATATACCTTGAAGCCCAGTGAATTATGTGAATCTGCTGTTTCAAGCTGTAGAATTCTGCCATAACTAGGAGGAAATATTTTGCTGTAGGTAGATTAATGTTGAAAGCTTGTCAAGAAAAAGTTTAATGTTGAAAATTTATTCTTTCTATTTTTGCCAGTACCAGAGCTTCTATAATAAATACCATTTGTGATCTGAGGAAAAATAGAGATATAATTTCTTCTATATTTATCTGTGTTATTAGAGTTTCAATGATATAGTCTATTCCCTATTAAAAACTGCATCCCAGTGAATAATCTTACAGAGGGTAATTTTTACTCCCACCTGAGAGCTTTTCTCGTAAAATAGAGTAACTGTCAGTGCTTATCAAATAATTTAATTCATGCCCTTTGCAGGACAAGTAATTAAGATAACTTAACATTCTGTATTAATAAATTTAAAAAATGAGAATAAGAGATTTGCTAAATACCCTTTTATGAAGATAATGGATAGATTTTAACATGGATGTTCTGAGGAAGCTTTGAGTTGACAGAGAACACAGTCTGAACAACAAAGCTAAGAAAGAGTCTAAGTGGTTGTACAACACAAATGTGCGTTTGGCTTTTGTTTGAGTGTAGAAGTATATTTCAGTACTAATCCTTCTCAACTCCTCTTTGTATCTGTGAAGTGTCCAGAGCTGGGGGTGCTTAGCCTGGAGCAAAGGAGGCTCAGGGGAGACCTTATCACTCTCTACAACTGCCTAGAAGGAGGGTTGAGCAAGGTTGGAGTCAGCCTCTTCTCCCAGACAGCCAGTGACAGGACAAGAGGAAATGGCCTCAAGCTGCACCAGGGAAGGTTCAGGCTGGGCATCAGGAAGAATTTCTTCATGAAAAGGATTGCCATGCATTAGAATGTATTGCCCAGGGAGGTGGTGGTGTCACCATCCCTGGAAGTGTTCAAGAGATGACTGGACATGGCACTTAGTGCCATGGTCTAGTTGACAGGGTGGTGTTCGGCCATAGGCTGGACTCGATGATCTTGGAGGTCTTTTGCATCCTAAATGATTCTGTGTTCTAACTACTTGCTTGTCAACATGATAAATTATTCAGGGCTATGTTAAATGGGGAGAAACACATTGGTGCTAATTTGAAATTTCACAGATTATGCCTCTGTGCATGGAGAACGTTCCCTTCCTGCACTTGGTTGCTAACAATGATCCCAATGGATGTGCTCTGTGGCTGCCTTTCATTGTGTCAGTGAGTCTCCTGTAATCTAACCAATATGTGTGTAAAAGATCTATCTGCCTGAACTGTGTAAGAACACTTCAAACACTCTAAAACCATAAACCTAAGTCATTTCTCATTTTTCTGTTTCTCTTTGAAGTAAGCAAGGAATATGTGGACCTGGCTTTAATTTAAGTGTTCTGCAAGCTCATCAGAAACATTTTGGCTAGGGTCATCTTAATAGTATTCTTTTCAATCCTGTGTTTGCTTTGGGACAATTTCAGGGAAAAGTGTCAAGTGTACCTGTTTAGAGCTTAGTGCATACTCAGGTTCAAGTCTTGTGGAAGACCTCAAATGAGGCATAGTAGCAATTAAATGCATTTGCTTATCAGAGCTTATTTTTGGATTCATTTTTAAATTAGGATGTCTGTCAGAAAAGATTTTGTTTGACCAAAATTAATTTCATGGAAACATTAAGGAAGAAGGAACTGCAAGGCTTTTGGCAGGTCCACAAACTCATGTGCTAAACTCATTTGTATTTGCTAAACTGAAGCTTCCTGCATCACAAAGGCCACCAAGCTTAGGTTATTTTTGAAAATAAGTTGAGTAGTTTAGTCACCGCTGAGAAAAGACAACTGGAAAACCATCTTTGGTTGCAAAAGTGCTTCCTACAGTATTTCTAACTTCTACCTATTGTTATTTCATAGGTTGATGGGATACTGTGCCTGGCTGACATCCTCACTGATAACAGCCATTCTGAAGCTACTCATGCAGAAGCAGCTGCAGTAATAGCCCAGATCACATCTCCACACCTCACGTTCACTCAGCATCTCAGCAGCTTTCTGGAAAATATGGAAGAAATTGTGACAGCACTTGTCAGTAAGTTTTCTGCAGGACTTCTGAATTCAGTTAAAAAAACAGAGCAGGACTCTTTCATTAGAAATATTCCCTAAATAAGGTTTACCATACTTCCCTTAACAGACAAAATAACAATTTTAAATTTTGAACCAGAGAATTCTGAAATTGTATAATATTTTTTACTCCAGTCCACATTTGAATAGAATTTATGCATATTTGTAAAAATAATATCTGTGTGAAAATCTACCTTAAGAGCCTCAGGAAAGAAAGACTCAGCAAAGCATTCTCTTGTCTGATGTTTGTCTATAAAAGAGCAATATCAAGAGCTGCTAACCTTCATGCCTGTTCTATTTTCCAAATTTGCTAGAACTCAAGCTCACCACTACATCTGCATTTGTATGATAATTCAGAGGAAAAGTAGTGTGTCGTATAATTTATAGGTATTGTTAAAAAGAAATAAAAGATCTGTCTTTCTTGTCTAGGCCTCTGATCCATGGTAAAAAGAGACAAAGGTAACAGGAAGATTTTTCTTAACCTAGGTCAGTGAGGATAGTTTAGAAAAACAAGATGACATTTCTCATTACTTCATAAAGAGAAGAATATCTTATTTCTGGCACTGTGCTCCCTCCCTCTCAAATACCAGAAGCTTTCATACAAGCATTCTCTTCTCTCTAGTTTGGAAATTCAGTTTCCCAGAGCTCCACATCAGAATTTACTGTTTGGGTTTTCTAGTTTGATTTCTCATGTATAATGGATCAGTACATTTGGATGTTTTTCTAGTGAGCCCAGTGGTTACAGTTAGACTGCAGCATTTCAATTTGAATGCATGTTTTTGTGTTTGGGGTTTTTCTTTTTTTAAAGAAGAAAAAAAGAGTAGTACCAGTGTTTGAGGATTCTGCAGTGGCTGGGAATTTTCTGAGATGTATTTAGGAATTCTTCAATAGGCCCAAACAGAACTAGCGATGCAAAAATCAAGGGAACAATTTATTCCTGATGTCTGGCAACAAATGGAGAAGCTTGTGCCGTGACACTGCCCTGAATCAAGCAGGTGAAACTAACCTGTGCTGAGCTTGATTCTGTTGTAGCTAGAGGCATCTGTCCTGATTTGTTTCAGATGATTTTCTGGGTTATTATAGTACCAGAGCCAAGGGCCTATCTGAACAGCCTACCCAGAAGGAATTAGCTGGTGGATCATTTCCTCAATTGTTGCTGTTTAAGTTTCACAGGAATTTTAGTGATATATATTCTGCCCAAGAAATGTAAGCATTAAAAATGGAACACGTATAACTTTGCAAGAGCCGTTTCAGTAATCACACACCAGTTTCCTTGTAATATTTATAACTCAGTAATTGAATTACTGTAATATCTTCAATTTTTAAACTATGCAGAAATCCCATTACCAGGTGATTCACATCTTAGTTAAAGTACATATGTACAAGAGATTAAAAGGTAGCTGTCTCTTCAGCACTTCTTATTGAAGTCGAAAAATATGCAGGATGATTTTCGACTACAGAGAATTAGATTTAGAGATAGGCAACATGTATATGTACCTTTCTCTAAAGAATTATTCTCTTATGGAGCATTTACTGTTAGCTTTCTGCGTCCTGTATTTAAAGCTTTATTTTGAACAACATGCAGTGAAATATTCCCAATAGAATGGTATATTAGGTAGAGCAAATAATTCATTAGAGGTTGTAGTAAAGTGGGTGTTGGTCTCTTCTTCCAAGTAACAGGTGATAGAACAACTGTAAATGGCCTCAAGTTGTGCCAGGGGAGTTTTAGATTGGATATTAGGAAAAATTACTTCATGGAAAGGGTTGTTAAGTGCTGGGAAATGCTGCCCAGGGAAGTGGTTGAGTCGCCATCCCTGGAGGTATTTAAAAGCTGTGCAGATGTGGCACTTGGGGACATGGTTTAGTGGTGGACTTGGCAGTGATGGGTTTGGTTGGAGGCGATGATCTTAGAAGTCTTTTTCCACCCTAAACGACTCTATGATGTTACATAATTGAAAAAAATCAACTTTATTTTTTGTTTCCTCTTTATCTCGATGTTTATGAACTTGATATTTGCTAATAAGATCACTATTGCAAGTTGCAGATGCTTAAATATTGCCTTTAAATGCTGCAATGAAGGAATGACTTTTATTCAGTTTATTTTCTGCATTCCTAGAACTGTGCCAAGAAGCCTCATCAGGTGAAGTTTTCCTGCTGGCTTCAGCAGCTCTTGCCAATATTACTTTCTTTGATACCATGGCTTGTGAAATATTGCTCCAGTTAAATGCAATGAAGATTCTCCTAGCAGCATGTTCTGACAAACACATAGTGGATACTCCATATTCTCGGGATCAGGTGAGGAATTTCTCAGCAAGCCACTGTCACATTTGTGTAAAAGCCAACAGATTTCAGCACTGTGTCTGTTTTGGCATAGTCAGACCTAAGTTTCTTTCATGTATTCCTTTCTTGGCTCTTTTCAATATATGCCTCTTTCTTTATCTGCTTCAGTTCCTTCCTTGATTTTGGTTTCTTGTGTTTTTTTTTTTTAATGAGCACTACAAAATATGACAACTTTAATGTGATTTCCAAAAAAAAAAAAAAGGTGCAGTTTCATACGTCTAAGATAGTAAATTTTTTTTTCCATCATGAATTTGGCCAAACAGTGACACAGAGACCCAGAGAGGTGGTCGATCTCTGTCTTTGGAGTGGTTCAAAACTTGACCGGATGGAGCTTTGAGGCAAAGTTATATATGGAGCCTAAATAAATGGTTGTCAGCTCAAAGAAGAATTAGCTCCAAAAGCTGAATAAGGATCTGATCCCCAGCCCATTGACGTCGGTGGGCTTTGGACCAAGTCCTCACTGCCTGGTAGATGGTTTGCAAATTTTTATTGGCAAATACTGCTAATGTACTTTTGCCTTTCTCTTTCCTTCTCACCATTATTTTAATTTTTTTTTTTTTTGTAAAGGGACACAGAATACTTAAGGTCTATGGTAATGCATGGATGAAATCAGAGGGAATTCTTTTGCTCCTCTCAGGAACTCCTATGCAATGGGGTGCTGCAGAGGCACTGCTTATTTGGCATCTCAGAGATTAATTTTGCCTCGGCAGAGTAATGTGCATGAGGCCTGAGGGTTCCAGCAGTCACTGCTGAGGGATGGAGGTTGGTACTCAGCTCCCTTAATCTACTTCTGTTCAAGAGACCTTGTGATTGTAACTAAAAGTCCATCATTCAGGCCTCACAACCTTCCCCTTCACACCTCTGAAGTAGCCGAGAGATGAATTATGGTAGATTTAGGATCTGCACTGCCAAAGAAGGCTTTGTTCACCCTTAACCAGGAGCCAGGCCTTGGAGATTAAGGCACAGTGGACCCTAGAAACTGATTATTGGTGTTCTACAGGGGTCACTAGGTAACCTAGCTCATATTAATAACACTTACTAGTTTTTCAGCTCAGGACTGTGCATAAAAAGATAGAATTAAGCCATAATTACTGTGCTGCTCTTTGGGCAAAGTCAAGGATACCAGCTGTGGTGTTGACATGGCTGTGTACTATTACATATGTAGCATTCTTCAAGTCCTTTTTGTTTTATTCCTCCCGTATGCTCTCATAGTTTTGATTTCCTTATTTCTTTATGCCCTCATCTGAATTCTGCTGTCACCTGTGAGTCTGCAGTTTGCTGTGAGGGTAGCACACCAAGCCCCTTCTTTTTATGAGGCAGGCAGACATTGAAAGAAATACCTATGACTTTTTTTAGGTGACAGACTAGTTCCAGGCCTTTTACAACCTGCAAGCTGCAAGTTCATCTCACTAGCTGGATGAACAGCAAACTGAATGGCATCCTTCCAAGAACTGATGAGATTTCATCCCCCATAACCCCTCACCTTCCATCTCAGAATGAAAAACTAGAGCAGAAAGGGTGATATTCTCTGTGGTGTGCTGCAGGAAGCTTCTGAGCCGACTCCTTGGCTCCTGCAGCAATGGGAAGTATAAAATCCTACCTTGGGGTCTTCTTTTATTGAGCACTGAATGTCCCGGTGGGATCTGAGTGCTGCTCATCTTGTCTTTTAAGAGCTGCCAGTCAAGAAGTTTTGGTAATGTGGAAGTCTTCCTTCAAATTCCTGAAGAAGTGTGTGTTTGACTAAATTGCTCCCCTTGTTTCAGTCATGTATTTGGGGGTGGGGGGGGGTATCTGCCAATTATGGCAGTCTTATGGAATACATTGTCTTTTAAATTGCTCTGTGCCTAGTTGCAATGAGGAAAATACTCTCAGCTGAAAAGAAAAAAACCAGTACAATACTATATTTTATAAGGGTATCATAAATTGCCATTTTGGTTTTTGATTGTACATCCTTTTAGGTAACTAATGTAGTCAATATCTTTTCCCAGTATATATATTTTTATGTCCCAGGCAGTAGACATTTGCCTAGGGAGATGTAGATTAAGGATGAGTAGGTTTGAAAACTTTTTGATTCAAGATTTTATTTTGGAATATGCAAAAAATGTGAAATGTATTTTCATGGACTAATGCCCATTCTGAATGATTAAGTCATCCTGACCAGTCAAACAGATGATTTGGAATTGAGTTATACTAGATGTTGAAACCATTAAACGAATTAAGAAGATTCATAGCAGATACAACAAAATATTATCTGAATTATAAAATTGTATAAAAGAGCTCCTCAAACTTAAATGCTATGTTTTTCATACAAAACTTTAATTGAATTAACACAGCTAGTTATAGAAAACCACCTAATATTTCTGAGTATATTACTACTTTAGCATTAATGCTGATTTAAGAAAGTTTAATTTGCTAGACTGAAGTGTGCTTTACTCTGTAAGCCAAAAATGGGAGAAAGACAGCTGAAATGCAGGGAAGGAACAGTGAACATTGTTTTCCTTTGTGCCATTTTATCTCATCTTAAATTCACACTATGTCCTTCTGTACAGGACATAGAATTATTATTAATTACCATCCTCTGTGCTGGTACAAATAAATAACAGTCTTCCCAGGAGCTGGATGTTGGATACATTGTGTGTTGTCTGCAAGAAGTATTTTACTGCTCAAGCACCTTTAAAAATGTTCTGCCTTTTGACTTCTGGAAAGCTTTTTTGTGTAAATGATAACAAACATTTCCTGTCTTCACTATCTGAAAACCAAGCTACTTCTTCTTTCAGTTCCAAGGCAGTGTTAGATTAGGTCAGGAAAGAAATCTAGAACTGAGAGTTGGACTTACTGATAAACAAAATTATCGTTGTCCATTTTATAGAAGCATGTGACAGTTTCTGTAGCCAGCAACATTATGCTGAGATTCCTCAGTATTTAGCAACAAACATGGCATAAGTATTGTCATAAAGCAATATTTTCCAGATTCCTTAGTTATTTTCCATGTTCTTTAGTCCCCTCTTTTGGGTCAAAATGCATATGAATGTACCATGTTATTTTTCTTTCTGCGGGCAGTTATTTTCTGAAGAGAGGGTTTTTTACTTCAAAGAAGTATAGAAATATCCTATCAGAAGGGCTCATGCCTAAATTCAGCAGTGTAGTATATACACTCTTAATGGAGTTTAAGCCCTGTCAGGAGAGGGGTTTAGCCAAACCCCTTATCATTCAGGGTCTTCTTGACTTTAACCATCATCTTAGACTCTACATGGAAAAATATGAAATATGTATGTGTGGGCACAGTATGTTTATATATAATAAAACTTTTCTCTCTGCATTCCCACTTGTCTCTTCAGTGTTGTTAGTATTCTCACCTTACCTGTGAAGTTGTGGAGGTATAGCCTAACACTTTCTGATCTTCTCTTATTCAGGCAGACAAAGAATTAATGTGCAGTGAACACATTTTAAAGTGGTTATTCTTAGGTCTAAAATCAGTGAATTAAGTTTCAAAACAGTTTGAGGTGGAGAAAGGCTATTAAGTTGGAAGGAAAAAATGAAAATGGTTGCTGCTTTTTTTTTTTCCTTTTCTTCTGATAAATTCTTTCCTGTTTTCTTGGTATTTGGGAGATGCTGCTGGTTTTGTCATTGAGATCTTCTCTCACTTAAGATTTTAAATCCTTAATACCATTTTTCCTCTAGGTTCCACATTTTTTCTCTGCTCTTCATCTTTCCTTTCCTTATCAGGCATTTGTGGTGTTTTTTTTTTACCGTCTTTCCTCACTTTTTTCCTCCTTAAATAGAGATTGTAGTGTCAAAAGGAGATTAGAGACAGTTGTTACTTTAATACAAAGAAGTTTTGCTTTTTAAATATTGTTGAACCCCAGGTAAAACACTTTTGAGAATTATGTTTCTAATGGGAAGAGTATTAACAGCTCTTTTAGATTTCTTTTGAAAATCCCTGTCTGTATGAGAGAAACTTGCAGTACTACTTCTCAATGTGAGGTTCTTGAATACTGGGGAGTTTATTAACAAAGCCTTCACATATGGACAAGGTCATAAAAGGGTATCTGTACCATTTTCTTGCACAGGTCTCTGTTAATATCCAGCTCTGACATTAGTACCATGATCTCTGAGAGGCCTGGCTGTGCACTGTGCTTGGTAAACTGTACATTAAAATTGTGGGATCCTTTCCAGTATTGACTAGATCACACTGAGAAAACATGATTTAAACTAATATAACTAGAAAGAGAACAGATAAATTAAAAAAAAATATTTAAAAAAGCTTAAGAAATCAAGAGAAACATGACTGCCAGTAACAAATGAAAGAATGAAAATTAGGCCAAAAGTCACCTATCTCAATTTTAACCACACCATTATATTATTGATATTCAAATAAGTTTCCCATGTAAGACTGTAATAATAATTTTCCTGATGTCTTTTTTTTTCTTTTCAACTGGTTATCTCTTTCTTTTCGTGCACTGTTGTAACTGCTAGACCCTGCCTAGCAGGCTGCTGCTCCCTGAGAGCTCAATGAGGGTTTCCTAGGGCCGTGCAATCAGTCACATCCCTGAGTCAATTTTGGACAGCCCCTCGATCTGGCTCTGGCAGCCAGCAGCATTACAATGCAGTGGTGGTAAAGAAGGCAGAGAAGGGTCTCTCATGAGGGTGTGAGATGGCTTTAATCACACCTTAACCCCATGATGTTCTGAGGTAGAGAGACCCCGTGAACTGGGTGTGGGGTGGTTTTGTCAGGGGCCCAAGGGCGGTCCCTGGGCGGGGTTGGGGTACAGGAACAAATAGGGAGAAACCGAGGGAGTGGCCAGGGCTAGGGCAGGGAACAGGGGGATCATGTGAAATAGGAAAAGCAGTGGGTTAACCGATCCCCACATCACACATGTGACCAGCATAAATAAATAACAGTACTGACTGGCATTATGTGGTCAGTGTTATGGATTGTTATACTTCAGGGGTATATCTCTATCTTAAGCACTAAAATTTTTGAGACAAAATTCCTGCTTAGTTACAATTCTGCCTTTCATATTTCAGATTCTATGCGGGATAAGACAATGTGCTCCCACTTGCAAAGCAAGGAGCTCAGTTGGAAGAATAAAATCTCTGCTAAGTTGAAGAACTAATTTGTATTGAAAAGCTAATTTGTACTCTGGGGAGATCAGATGTCTTGGGTACCTTTGGCTGGTTGAGCCTGTTACAAAACATGAGAGGCTTTTCAGCTCCTTGGAGGAAGTCTGAGAGATGGTTATTCTTTCCGCCCACCAGGTTTTAACCTGAAAGACAGAAAACTGTGGCCACTAACTCAATCACTCTTCTAGTTACATGCCCTGGTTTATGGGATGTGTTCTTTCACAATGTGACCCATACAGGGTGCATGTCCTATGTGCTTTTTTATAAACAAATAATGTGAGAACCTGGATATTCTGCCTATTCCTTATCTAGATTAGTCAGCAATAGGAAGTAAAGTAAATAAAAATGTAGTAAAGACTTCCTTTGTTCCAAAATATAAGTTTCCTACAGCTTTAGTCCCTGTTGCTATGCCTCAGCATGCCAAGAATACAGTTCCCTGGCACAGACTCAGAATAAACCTAGACTTTGCAAGCAGATCCTGTCTCCAGCCACTGTTATTATTTTATGGGGATGTTAGCTTCTTCTGCACATCTAGGTGTATTTATTTCCTGTTTTCAGGGAGAAAAACTAAATTCCCAATCACAAATATGGCTATCAGAAACAATTGAAATTATTTTCTCTTTTTAAGCAATATAATGCCCCAGAAAATATTTCTAGAGACTTCTTAGTGAAGTTTTTTCTCCCAGTAGATAATATCTTGAAAGGTTTTTTCTCCCTCAACTTGCTGTAATGCCTGTTCTTGATCCCTGCTATATGTACTCTTTTGCTGTCTCCCTGTGGATGGATCTTGAATTGTGATGTTCAGATGATTTTAATTTGCCTTCAGAAACAGAGACTCTGTCTTGCTTCTGAGTAGTTTTCAGGTGCCACTTTGTTTCTGAAGATGGGTATCTGGAACTTTGCAGGCACACTATCATTTATGCTTATGTCATTTATTTGAGTGAATTACAAAATGCTCCTATAATATGTACAAAAATTAATATTACTTAGCAATCAATCAGCCTTAAAGGAGTAATTAACTAAGAGAATTAGCAATTCTATATTGATCTACTTTGCCACTTTATTAAATTACTTGCTAATTCTTTTTTTGAGCTCGTGTCTTCCTTTTTATGTCAGGGCTGTTGATAAAAGCCTACTGAGCAGAGTGCCTTTATTATCAATAAAGGTATATTAGCATCACACCTTCCACCTCTGTAGACACCCCCCTCCCACAAATGAGGTAAGAGACCCTCAATTGTGTAAGATATTGGCCCTTTAACAGGCTAAAATATGTGCTTTCATCCTCCAAATCCTATGGCATCTTTCTTCCTGAGTAGCTGTTTTCACAATAATGGGAGATACTTTCAGATCATCTTAAATCTCCCACTAAGGGAAAGTTATCAGAGAAGCTTTCTGTTTCTTAAGTGTTCTTTAAGTTTAAATCTCTTTGATAGATTTACACAGATTTACACTTTCAGTGTATCTTATTTTATAGCAAAGCATTTGTGTCTAGTTTTCACTTTTGCATCAAATATTCAGTACCTCTGTGCACTGGTTGGTGAGCATTAGTTGCCATTAGTTGTTTAGAAAAGTGTTATATTATAGTGTTAGTAATTACATATTTTAGCAACAACAATTTTCAAGGTGACTGCAGTTCGAACAAAACTAATTTAAAGGTTTTTAATTAACCGTGGTTTCTCAAATTTAAATTGCTCTTGACAACTCAAATTTCTACAGTTTAGTGCAAAGCAGACTACAGAACTGAAAAGGAAGGTTCACCACTCATAAATTCAATATGTGTGAAAGTCTGAGGGAGTGGAAGGAAGCTGTGGAAATAAAAACAAATTTTAAATTATGAAATATATGTATAGAATAACCAAAGAAGATCAACACCACCAATTTTATAAAAATATATGATATTGTCATTTAAGAGAGGTATCTGTTTAATATCTGTTAACTTATTTTGCTTATAAAAATAGAGATATTAAATTAGATTTCAGACTAATTTCCAGGGCAACTGCAAGACTAAGAAGATGATGCTGTATTGACATTTGAAAAATATGAAATAATGACACTATTTTTAAAGTTAATTTATTAAATAGGGAAATTTTCCAAGGACCTAAAGGCACCCTTCCCCCTCAAATATGTCTTTATACTCAGTTCACCAAAAACTATTTAATGATGAGCCTTCAAAGCTTCTTGATCTTAGATGTGTTTTTTTAAGTTCTGAAGGTTAACTACTTAGTCTCTTACTCTTGTGAAAAATCTTACTACTCCCAGTGAAATCTCTGCATGTTGATATTTTGCTAAGTTGGTGCCCCTTCAAAAGGTGCTAAAAGATGAGCTGGTCTGAGAATTCCTTTCCTGAGTTTTTGCATTTTCCTGTGTCTCAGTGCTCCGTGGTTCAGGTGTGTAGAGCTGAGCACGCGGTAACAGGCAGGTGTTGAGCGCGGGATGAACCCGGCAGGCCTGTTCCACTGGTTGTTTTTAGCAGTGTGACTTGTGATGCTGACCTGAATCATCCAGCTTCCCTCTGATGGCAAAGAAATGTCATAGGCCTTCCAGGACCTGAAGGGAGCCGACAGGGAAGATGGGGAAGGACTTTTTACAAGGGCATGTAGTGACAGGCCAAGGGAGAACGGCTTCAAACTGAAACAGAGTAGGTTTAGATTAGATAGTGGGAAGAAATTCTTTGCTGTGAGGGTGGTGAGGCACTGGAACAGGTTGCCCAGAGAAATTGTGGATGTCCCATTTCTGGAAGTGCCTGAAGCCAGGCTGAATAGAGCTCTGAGCTACCTGATCAAGTGGGAAGTGTCTCTACCTATGACAGTGATTGGAACTAGATGATCTTTAAGGTCCCTTCCAACCCAAGCCATTCTATGTTTCTATGCTGATTATTTGTTGATCAAGTCTATTTTTCTGTGGTCTTCATTAGTACAGTGGATTTAGGGCTGCCAGCTCACAGAGAAAACTGCAGCAACCAGGTTTATCACACTGCTGTGTTTTAGAGAGGCACCTGCAATTCTTGATGGATTTGGATGGCAGGGAAAGGAGTGTGGACCAGCCTGGGTCAGTCTATCGGAGAGCACTGCTAAAACACAGATACTGGAAATGCACGGATCAAGATCAACCTCCAAAGCAAATCTGACTAGCAGAGATACAGATGCTGAGGTAGGGAATTATGCTGGATTCCCTGAACAAATTTGCTTAATAGCACATCTACAAATCCCAGAGGTTAAGACATCACTAGGGAACTGGAATTAGTGGGTGGTTTCAGCACATTCCTTCTGCATGGTAGGATGGCACTGGCAGATGACCAGGGCTCACATGTCCTGCCTTCGGGATATCCTCTTTCTTATACTTTGAGTTGACCACAAGTTCATTGCATGGCTTAGGAATACAGAAAAATTGCAAGAATCATAAATTGTGTCAGGTGCCAGTGCTTTGTAATCATGGAGTGTGCTCTTTTACAGGATCAATTACTTGAGCAAGTAATGAAATTGATATTAAAAATTGAAATTGAACGGTAGAGATTCCATGTTAGATGTCTTCAAGTCTTTCAATTATGTCAAAGTTATTTCAGTTCTAAAAGAGGTTTTAGTATCTTTTTTTTTCCCCAGTAATTTTCAACTATGAAATGAGGCTTAGGCAGTCACTTTTATCTGTATCTGTTTGTGTGCTCCATGTCTCACAATAACATCTGAACTGGTTTGCTGATTCAACAGGACTTTGTAGTTATTTTTGAGACTGCCTAAGGCTTTATGAGATTTGGAGCCAGATAACGGGAAGAGAGTCTAAGATAAAGATTGCACTGTAAGGCTGGGTATCATTAGACAAAAACCCCCTAAAAATCTACATCTAGAGATGTAGGGAGACATGCTACTGGAAAACATCTATTTATGTTTTTTGGTAAACTCTAAATCCAAAAGAGATGAGATTTCATTAATGCCAGTACTCAGGGACGTATTACTTTCTGAAATCAAGTCTACATTTGTTTGGGTTTTCCTCTAGAGTGTTTACCTTTAGTAGGAAACTTCCTTGAACTTTGGTTTGTATTACAGAGGAAATTTTCATGTAAGTTGCATGAACTTTAAAATAGGAAAGTATAAGGGAAATAGAGCATTCAAAGTCAACTCTTTATTCTGCTTGCCTATTATACCTTTACATTATCCTATTTTGTTACATTATTTATATCACAGGAGAATGAATTTTCTTGGGAAAAGAAAAATCTATCCATATGGAGTGAGCTAATCCATGCTTAACTACCATTTGAGTCCTACTAAGATTTTAAAAGATAATATAGGTAGAACTTGATGGTCATTGATCATTAGGGTCTTTTTTACACCCCTCTGAAGAAGGTTGCATACAAACCCATTAGGGTAGTCCATAAACCTTGCAAAATATGGGGGCCACATAATCAACACAAAGGAAATACAGCTATAACCTCAAATAATTTTTTGGTGTCAAAAGATGCACACAAACTATTTTTATGTATGAAAATACTTATTAGACAAAATAAGTTGAAGCAGTGGAATAATTGGCATGTATTCAAATTGTGGTTAATTGAATTCTTCATCTGTGGCTTAGAGAGCCACATGGGGTACAGATTCTGCACAGAGGAAGCAATTTTCATTAACGGGATATAATTTAGAATGAGAAAACATATACACTCTGCCTGCAACACAGTTAATAATTAATATGGAATAAATACATAGACATACACTGAGTTACCATATTTCTACCTGTCACTCTAGAGTTTCAGCAACTCATTTGCATGCTAAGTAAGTATATTTATTCAGAGAGATGACACTGTAACACTGCCTTCCAAAGTGGAAAACCTTTATGTCACAGCATCGGAAATGAGTCATCCTTGTTTTTAAAATGGCAAAGTGAGATCAGAATGATGATTTGATCTCATGCCTCCTTAGATCTAAGTTTGCTGGTTTCTGGACTGACACTGTACTGTTAAAAAGTTGATAACCATTTCCAAAACTGACCATTATTTTTGAGGCTGGTCAGTTTTCCTGAATTAGATTAGAGAAAATTAAAAACCTCTTAAGAAAGGATATTGTTTCTGTTTTGCATTCTGGCCATCTCTAGCATTTATTATTTGGTCTCTCACATATACTGTTAATATTGAGATGTGTCTGCATGCATAAAGCAAACTATTTGAAGGATAAAGAAGAATGTCTTGCCAGATGTGTGAGAAAGTATGTGATATCAATGAAGGGAATGGGGGACTGAAAGCCAACGGCACCACAGGGTCCAGGCTCTGTCAGTGGCTTGTTGCATCACTTTAAGCAAGTTGATTTACACCTAACTTCAAAAACAGTTAAAGCTATTTGGGATAAGAAATTCTGTAAATCAAGATCTCAGAATGTGCTTGTGCACATATCAACACAGAATGTGTTGGTACAAGCCTGACCAGGGTCTTTACCTCTGGAAAGGTATAAACAGATTTTTAAGTCTAGTTCCTTTTGTGATAGTGCCTTGACATGCACACCTTTCTTGACTTCAACAAAACTGAAAAATATTCCTTAAATATTCCCTTGAATCAAAGCTCAAAACTCCAGATCTCTTGTGAGGATTCTTAGCATTTCACCTGAACTGATTCAGCTCAATAACAGCACTCCCAGATGTTTGCCATATTTCTGCCATATTTATTTTATGAACCACAATGATATTTAATATTACTGAATTGTAGGACTAGACTTCATATTTCCTTCTCTTTTTAACAACAGGTGGTAACAATATTGGCAAACATGTCTGTGTTGGACCAGTGTGCTTCAGAAATCATTCAAGGAAATGGTATGTATTTTAGCTGAATTATATTTTTTTAATTTATTTTTGGAGAGTCTGAGTAGATGAGAATGTAGGGCTTACAAGATAAAGGAGAAAGGCTTCACTAATAAAGCTTAATTTTATATCCTATCTCAGCTGGATATTGCACATTGCTGCAGGGCGCAAAATGAGTCCTGGGGGTGGTTCTACATAACAAATAAAATGCCACTGGTTTAGAAAACTTTGCATTTGTGACCACATTGCTGGTGTTCTGTGTGTGTGACTTACTCCTAGATGCAAACCTAAGTAGTAAAAAAGGTTTCAACAACCTTTACTGTGGTAATTACACAACGTGGCAATTCTTACAAGCTGCAGGTCATCACCTGATGCTGAGCCATGCATACCTGCATTTTGTGTCACTTCTTTCACAGGTGTTCAGAAGTATTACATACTTATTACTGTACAGCAATTGCCAGTTTTTTCCTCACACTTCTTTGAATACCACATTATGCAAAATTCACTATGTTGAAGAAATCCTGGGTGTTACTGGCGCACCAGAAGTCCGAAAAGTTAATAATTCTGTGAATGAAATAGAGGAAGATGTAAATGCTGTATTAATACACCTACCAGCAAATTCAAGGCCAAGCAATATAGTAAGACAGGTGCCTTTTTTTTTTTTTTTTGGTGGGAAACATTAAATTACAGTGAAAATTCATATATATTGCTTTGCTAGGCCAAGTAACTTTGAAAATTCATATATATTGCTTTGCTAGGCCTAACTCATGCTAGGCACTGCAGTGGATTGTCAGGGACAATGACACCAAGTAAAATTGCTGTATAGACTTCCTCATGGAAGTTCACAAGAGGCATTTGCCCCCTGGCTTTTGAGAGGGTTTGACATTCATTCTGTGTGTAAAGTCTTTTTTGTGTCTGCCTAATGTTATAATAAGCAGGTGCTAGTCAGAAGTGACATTCTGAGAATGGTCTTTGAATGCTGGAGAATTTAGATACTTTCTTCTCAACTCTGACTTTTTTGTATGCTGATTGATTATTATCTAGCTGCATGGTTCTGATGATAATTCTCTGAATTATTTATGCAAATGTTCTAACAGTTAAAAATCCTCTGATGCTACCTGAAGTAATCTGAATGCCTAATAGCATATGGAGTCTAATAGCACATAATTGTCTTTACACTTAAAATAATCTAGAAAAGAGAAGTCTTTTTTTTTTTTTTTGTGGTACTATGAGAAGAGTACCAACTCCTGCAGGCAACAATAAGTTAGTGAAGCCACTTTGACATGGATGACATTGTCTCTTCTGGAGTGAAGAGTTAGTCATACAGTAAACTTCAAGAAACAGATATAATCATTCCCTTCATTAAAGGATTCCTCATTCTGAAATACCCTTAAACAGTTTGAAAAGGAAACTTTTAAAGGCTTGCTTAAAAATATGTAAACAAACAAAAAATAATTACTTTAATTGAGACTGAAACTTCATTTAGAAAGCTGAAATATGCCATTACAGGTTTTTCAGGTAGCAATTCCCTTCAGGTTAATTTAGAAGAAAATAAGGAATTGCATTTAGTTGACCGAAATAAATTTGTGAAATTTAAAATACCAACTTTTAGAGGAGGAAAGAGTTAGTGCATTTTCTAGTTCCAGAAGTTCTGTAGCTTCCTAGTGGAGAGAAACTTATGCACAGATCAGATGTGCCTGAGTGCTGACGTCCAAATTGCTGCCCTCCTTTTTGTATTCTCCATGTCCTACCTGGGCACTGACTGGTCTGTATTAACCCAGCTTTCTTTTTCCCTTTAATGCACTGAGTTTTTTTGTTGGAGAGAGGATAACGATGGCTCTTGTGTTCTTTTAGGTGTTCAGCTTTTAATGGAAATGCTCTTTGAAAAGTCCTCCTCAGGAAATCCAGCTGAAGTTGCCGCTTGTGAGCGAGTCCAGCAGAAATCTGCAGTGACCCTGGCACGGCTCAGCCGAGATCCCGAGGTGGCAGATGCAGCCATAAAACTCAGCTGTAAGGATGTGTCTTCTGCTTAATGGCACTGAAAGAGGGAGGAACTGCCAGTCATGGAGAAGCTCTTTTTAATTTTTAGCCTCACTTGGTAAACTTTATGAAAGATATTCCCTATGGAGTCTGTCCAGAGAATGACTGAGGAGATGGAGCTAAATGAACCTCTGGCTCATTTCCCAGAGGAACCTGAGGTGCAGCATCCACTCAACACGTAGCTGTGCCTTACTGTGCTGACTGACTCTGCTGCCTCCTCCACTCCTTTATGTAAACCCTTGTGCAGGATCTGTCAGGGCACAGAAAACCAGGACCCCAGCAGGTCCAGATGTGATGAATCCAACGGGAGGGAAAATGTTCTTTGGGTAGGAGTTTTTTAAGGGTGCATTGGAGGATAAGTAGGGAAGAAAATGGAGTTACAATTTCCACTCTGAGAGAGCAGTAGCAAGTAAACCCAATTTATTTGTTTATGCTTTACAACTATTAATTATCACTGCTCTGAACTGCATAGCTCCATGGAAAGTCCCTTAAGTATTTGCATATCATCTTTGCATTAGAGATCATATCTACTAAAAAAAGATAAATATGATGCATCTAAAAAATTCTCAAAATAAGAAGTTGTTTTTCTAAATTATTTCTCCTGACACTCTTTTGTGCACTCAGGTATTCCTCGCCTGATCAAACTTTGCAGATCACCAACAGAAAGAAATAACAGTGATTCTGTTTTAGTGGCATGTCTGGTATGTACATTTTAGTGTTTCTTTCATGCTTATACTGGAAAATTAAGAAAAAAAAAATCCCTATAGGTTTCAAAATGCATAAGTATTGCAGAAATGTTTTGAATTCATGTCAGGCTCTCCTGCTTTTCCCCTTAAGCATAATCCTGTACACTGTCAATTATTCATCATCTGATTGAAGATTTAACACATAAGGAAAAATGGCTTCATCTTCACATAATTGGGCACCAAAGAATTTCACTGGGACACTTTGGAATTTAAGGATGCATTAATTCCTAAATTCCATTCTGTGATGGTTCTATGTTTGTTGAAATTAGCCTTGAGTCATGGGGGTAGCAGCCCTTTATCCACACTCACAAGTATATATGAAAATATCTATGTAAAGCACCCAAAAAGGGGGAAAAGTATTTCTTGCTTCCACTTCAATTTTTTGTTCTATTAGTGTCTCCAAGACAATGTAGTGCCCAGTCAAGGAGTGGGCAACAGAAGAGTAACATTTTCTCTGCTGAGGAAAAAGATCCCTGCTGCTGGTCCTGCACCGCATGGACTGTGAGCCAAATGCCAGAGCTGAATGATTTCACTGAGCATTCTGTGAAAGGGCCCTGGGAACATGAGTGATCTAGGGTTAGGACACAAGCTGTGATGGATGAAGACTGAAGAATATTGTTTGACAGTGCTTTATGTTATTAATGTTGTTTTAAATGTGAAAGTAAAGCTCAGTTATTGCAGCTTGTTCGTTTAAAGAGGTCTCATTCAGGATGAAGGAAGTATAAATGTGAGCATTGAAAAAGCTGTGATTATTCTTCCTACATGCCAAGAAGACTTGTTAATCTTGTATGGTTAGAGCAGAGACCACAGAGCAATGGCATCAAACCAGACTATGATTTTTCTGTCTCATTGAAGTTTTTGCTGCACATTCCTTGAATCCATGCCTATTGCTTGAGACGTTACCTACCTCCCTGTCTCAGCAATTCTGCTTCTCCTGATATTTTAGTAACTGCCTGAAGACATTTTCTGATATAAATGTGGCAAAAATATTGTCCTTGACACATAAGATGCTTCAAGTTCTGACAGATATTCTTACTGGTGTCTGAGGGCTTGTACTGTGCTCAGAGCTGCTGCTTAGGTCTAGAAGTAATGTGCCCCAAAATAATTGTCATTTAATAACTTTGCTTGAGGGAAGTTTTATCCGACAGATGAAGACAGTAATGAGAGATTACCCAGGTAGCAGAATTCATAGACCTGCACAGTTCAGTTTTGAGTTCTGCCTATGATTTAGATATGGCTATTGTGGACTCCTGCAAAGAAGACTTTGCCAAACCTGTCTGCATGGCAATGATGCTGTTTTGTTTTTCTAGGCAGCCTTGCGGAGACTGGCAGTTATGAGTCCTGGTGGACTGGAAGATTCAGACTTTCAGCAGCTGGTAAAGCCCAGACTTGTGGATTCTTTTCTGCTATGCACAAATATGGAAGAGAGCTTTGTATAAATGGGAGCCAAAAACCTGTGAACAATATAGGATGATAGGTATACAGTTAGCTAACACATGCACAATTTTATTTTGTTTTAGTCCTATTGTTATTTATGACTTATTTATTCTAAACCCATGAACATGTGGTTTGTA
This sequence comes from Corvus moneduloides, assembly GCF_009650955.1. Lineage (NCBI taxonomy): Eukaryota > Metazoa > Chordata > Aves > Passeriformes > Corvidae > Corvus > Corvus moneduloides. The sequence goes on along the minus strand of NC_045481.1, from coordinate 50,967,373 downwards.
GGAGCAAAGGAACAGAATAAGAAAACTTGTTTCAGTGGTTTGCAAAGGTAATTTTTTATTTTCCTGCCAAGACACACCAGACCTTATCATTGCCATCAAACAAAATGTTTTGTTTAATATAGTTGAATTAAGGTAATGAAGCCAAGAATTTGTTGCTCTGATGTTAAATGCTTCTAATGATGTTTTATCACTGATATTTTTCTATAGTTAGGACATTTTGTAGGTTTTTTAATAAATGTTTTAGCCTTATCTGTATTAGAAGAAAAATAATCCTAAAAGCTGCAAGTATATACCTTGAAATGAAAGGGATGTTACAGTGTGAGTCCAGTTCTTAACTATTTTTTAATAGAATTATGTAACTGAGAGAAAAATTTCCAAAAAATGTTCAAATACTGGTTTCAAATGATGTTAGAAGACATTCTTAGGCTGTATAAAGATGTGCTCTATTGGAGGATACAGACTTGTAGAAAGTTCTCTATTTATGTTGACTGAAATTTCCTATAGAAATTCATAGAATTCTAGAAAAATCTTTGATGGTGTGTGTGTTTTAATTCATAACATGAAATTTTCCACCTATGGTTTAGAATCATTACACAGTGATAATTTTTTCTCCTTTCCAAGCCTTACAAGAACTGGAATTGCTCGTGTTCAGACATGTTTTTAACATTCAAGCTACTGTTTTTGTGAAAAGCTGTTCACACACATGCTAAATAATCTGAAGAGTTTAATTAATTGTAACTTGAATTTTCATTTTCCGGATTTTCTAACTAGCCCTGTATTTTTTAAAACTTAAATGGGACTTTTAGGAGCTCTGGAAGTTGAGAAGTGGATGATAACCTAAATAACAGACATGATTTTAAAATAGATTTTTTTTTACCAACATTCTTCTTAATTCTTGCTTTTTCTTTTCATCGAGAAACTACATATATTGAAAATTACTTAACCAGCAATATCTTAGTAGTGGTTTTTTTCCTTAACTTCTCACAAAGCACTCTGTAGAATATGAAATAAGATATAATTTTTTCTTGATGGCTTCCAACCGTTGCTTTGGATCATTTTATGATCAGCAACTTTAGGGTACTAGGATATCTGCCAAACCCCCCCCACATTTCCTTCTTACTGTACTCACTTTGTAGATATATTAAGAAGCTTAATTCATCAATGTTTATTTAGTGTTATGTGGTGTTCAGATGAAAGGCACCAGGAAATTGTGAGCTGTGGTTGCCTTCCATATTTTCTGTATACATGAAATCTGTCTTGCTTCAAGCAGTGAGACAACGATGGCTACTTTTTTCTTCCTTGATTGTATGGGTTAAGAAGTCTCTGCCTTAATGTCTTTCTTGTGAGCTCTTCATTTAATAAGCTCTATCTTGACTGAATTTTAAAACCTTACAAAACATACAACGACCTCTGTCACGAGCAGCTATTCAAAGAAAAGTGTTGAATGAGATGTTCTAGCAAGCACAGAGATGAATTCTGCTTTTTTTGTTTACCTTGAGACAGCTTCTTAAGTTTCCAAGATTGTTAAAATGTGTGGTACTGTAAAGCTTTAAAAATATTGTATTAGTGATGGACTTGAACACTTTCCTTGCTAAGCGGAAGTACATATGTGAGCCATGGATGTCTTGGTATAAACAATAAATTCATAAATTTCATTGAAAACTAATTCAAAATAAGATTGTGTTGCTATCTTTCTGATAGCATGGCAATCCCTGATAAAACACATATCAAATTCTGTAGAGAATTGCTGTACAGAACCTCATTCTGTCAGCTTCAACTAACACCAGAGATATGAGTTTCTAGATGGAGTAGGGTTTATCCCATAATGGGTAAATTTAAAATCTCATTTAAAATTTTTCTCCACACATGCACAGCTCTTAAGAAAATGCCATCATGACTCATAATGTTTTAATGTCATTTCTAACACGTCAATCAAATATTCAGTGAGCAGGTTGGCAACAACTAATTTGCTCTCAAATACAGTCATGTGAACTGAATTTACTACCGATACTCTCAATCTGCAAATACATGCCCATAATTCTAGGCCCATTTTGTCCATTTATGTGTACATATTATGAATGTGTCTGTTTATATTACAGGAGAAAAGTACATTTAGGCGGAACTCATATTTGCAGCAGAAAATATATCTTGAAAGAGCCATTTCAGCAGACCTCTTGTCACCTAAAGTGTCCTCAAAACCATTTTAGCTAGGTCAGATTTTTTCACGTAGAGTTGTGCACTTTATTTTTGTATATGTTAAGGTTTATGAGAAAATAAACATACCTCTAACATTACCTCTTGATTCACTTGGAAATATGAGTCATTAAAAATATTGATTTACTTTTCTCATTACTTCTGAATGAGAATTCTGGATTCTGAATGAATTCTGCATTCTCAATGTTTGCTTTGAAAGTTACTCCTCAGCTTTTAAACAAAACGAGCCAACCAAACAAAAAAGAACTGTTTAAGCCAGAATAAACATTTTTGCTTTCAATGTAATATGAAACAAAATATTTCATATAAAGAGATTTTCACTAAAATAAGTATTGTGGTGGGACAATCTTTGGACTCCCTGTGTATATACATATACAGGTGGGAGAGAGAGAGGTGGAGAGTATGTGTAATACATTCACAAATCAGCTAATTTATGTGGACTCATTGACCTATACTGCATGTAGCTTAAGTATTGGTTTAATCTTCCTGGAAAATGAATGTTAAACTTGTTAGAAATGTTGTAGTTTCACTTAAATTCTTCTGAACATTTTCGATTTTGTGTGAGGTTAAAAATGCTTAACAAACATGCAGTGAGCTGCAGGATTCTTTGTAATTTTGATTTACACTCCAGCAACTTTGGACAATGTCTTCAAATTTCAGCTTTCGTTTCAAACTGTTTACAGATATTCAGGGCCCAGATGTTTCATTCATAGAACAAAGTTTGGTTTTTCTCAGTTTATTGTGTACTTGGTACATGAATCACTTATGTGGAATGTTACTTGTCTGACCTTTTCAGTTTAAAATAGTATTTGTATCTACAAAGAATAAAATAACGTCTTTGTAAATTGCGTATCTTAACTATTTTTTGGGGTTGCCTGTTAGTATACAGAAGACTGGATTTCAACTGTAGGGTTTTGCCTTTGTACAAGAGTGATTCTGGTATCTTATATGGCTTGTTCCAAATTTTTGTGTTGACCATCTCCTTTTAAATAACAGGAGTAAACAGTCAAAATAACCTTGGCTTTTGTATTTTGAGGAATCTGCTTTGATTTTAAGTTTAAATTTATATTAAATTTAAGGAATTTAAAGAAGCACTCTAGACACTGTAAATTATTCACCAGTGTTCCCATTTTTAAAGGGAGGGGAGGGAAGATGTCATTAAGCATTGAAAGAAAGGTCTAGGGTGAATTTATTAGTTGGAGTTGGAAGTGCAGAACTGGTGGGAACGTGCGTAAATAATTTCAGCCCTTTACAAGTTAAAGAACTGGGAACAAGAAAAACACAGGGCCATCTAATCTAGATAATTATATTCTTTGTGAGAGCCCTATCTCTGTTTTCTGGCTTGCTCTTGGATCTGAGTTTCTCTTTTTTCCAGCTGTGAAAAATTTCTTCCTCTTGGGGGAATATATTTGTATGATTGCTAGTTATCTAATAGAAGAGAGTTACATTCCAAGGTCTGGTCCTGCTAATTATTAAATTGATAAGGTTTTTGCTGAGAAACTAAGTAACAAAAATATCTTGTAAAATGGACGTAATAAGGATCACCTGGAATAGAGAGAAATGTTTATTGTTCTTATAACAAGGGGAAGGACCAACATATACTCCCAAAAGCCCGAGAGAAAACATAGATATGGTAGCTTACTCCCATGTTTTGGTACTTTTACAAGCAGACCTGCTAAGTAAGAGTTTATGAATTGATCACTTGTCAGCCAAATAATCACTGAATCAGAGAAATAAACCCACTAGACCTACAGACCAAATGCTAGAAATTCAGATTTTTTACTTTCATTTTCAACAGCCAATCAATGACTTTTAATATTTGAAATGTTCCTAGAACCCAAAGAAACCTATGGGAAACCAGTGGGGGAGAAAAACAATGCAGCAGGTAGTGCTGCTAATTTGCTTTGGAAAGAAATTAAAAAGGATCAAAAAGCTTAAATGATGTGAAGGACAAGGTGTGTATAATGCAGTGTCTCTCCCGTCACTGTTGTGATCACCTGTGTTACAAATCACTGCTCATACCCTCTTCTTTAAGCTTTCTGGATTACCACTGGTTTTTAACCAGCTATTGGTCATGTTCTTCACAACCTTTAGAATGTGACCTAATAATGCATATGTCTTCTAAGGGATCTACTTAGTCTGATTCATTTTTTTGTACCACACATTGTAAAAATTTTCTTTTTTTGATAGTTCTGAAAAGATAAAACTAACAAGATGTCTGTTACATATGTTCATCAGGTGAGACAAAGATTATGATAAATCAAGTAGATATATCTAAAAAGATCCAGAAACAGCCATGTGTGTTTTCACTTGTGTCAAAAGAATAACTATGGAATGGGCACAAATGATCTAGGGAATTCTTATTTGATGCTGCTTCTTCTGACTTCTTCTGTAAGTCAGTTTGTTTGCACTGAAGTAAAGAAGAGCCAGAGGTAACCTCAAGGTTTCCAGGATCCTGTAGAGTTAGGACTGTAGAGGTTTAACACATAAAATAAACATAAATAAAATCTTACTACATGAAACTAAGGATAAAACCCTTTTTTTTCAGTAATTAATACAAGTCAATGATTTTAAAAGCTTATTCTATCAGTAGAAGAAATCATCACATGCTTTATCTAGGGGAGAATTTTCAATTTTATATTTATCAAAATATAAACATCTTTGTATTATTACAAAGTTCAATTCTGTAAGCATAGTCCAGACCAGTAATTTAGGTCTTTTCTGTAGACCACAGAGAGAAGTGGGCAATACTTTTTTTGAGGATGACTGCCCAAGAGAGAGAGTATACATAATACCATGGGGCTGCCTTTTTTTTGTCCAGTGGCTATTGAAAAAAGGGCTGATGATTTCTATGAGGGAGTTGTCTAAACACCTTGACATTTGACTCTTAGTTCAGATCAGGGGAGATGAATTCCAGGCTCAGTCTGGAGACAAACTGGAGGCACTCTCTCAGCTAGGGTTTTACATGCTGTTTACATATCAAGCACAATTTCCCTCAAACCAGAAAATTTTGCAAGTTCAGACTCTTCTTTTGAAATGACCAAGACACCCTTTACTTACTTGGTGTGTACTAACTGATGACTTCTATTTGCCAGTATTTTAAAACAAGGAATAGCTAGAGCAACTCATTGATCTCATGATAATATACCAGGTCACACATTTCTTATTACAGCAAAAGCTCTTGCATTTGAAAAAAAAGGGGGGAAAAAAGCCAGGTCACGGGACATTAACCCAGAACTCCAAAGTGAGCTATCCTGGACAATATGCAAAATACCACTGAGCTGATCAATAGCATTTCACATGCCAGAAAAGCTATTGCTCGCCAGAAAGCAAGAAAAAAAAAAATCCCCTCAAACCCAGCACACCTTCTTTCCCAAAAAGTAATAAGCTGAGCTGGAAGAAGAAGAAGGAAGGACTCTTCATTACAAGGCAGAGCCTGGAACATAGCAACATCACAGGTAAGACCCTGATAAATGAGGACTATTTCCAGGTGGTTCAGGCCATCCCATAGGAACCCACGCTGGCTTGGAAGTTGCTTACTATCAAGACCATTGCTAAACTCTTTCATGGAAGTCTCAGTTGCTGTGCTTACTGTGGCTTAATCTTTGAGCTGTCAAACACTGAGAACCCTTTCTTAAATGTATATTCAAGAATATGCTTTGCATCAATGTTGCAGATGGTGGATGGGTGGTAGTTCCACCACTGTGTTCCTTTCTAAGTTTCTCTTGGTCTTTCCCCCTACTGTCAACTGATTGATGCTCCCCTTTAGAGTGAATGACAGCTGAAGGATTTTCATGGCTCAGTGCAAGGGAAAGCTACTGAAAGTTCAAAGCCAACATCTGTGAAACCCAAGATCTGTTTTACAGTGTATTTGCAGGTGCTGTCTCACTGCTCTGTTACACCTGCATCAAGGCAATCTCTTGGTCTAACATCTTGGCTAAAAGTTTGTCTGTTTCCTTGCTTGCACTGTTATCACCAGCTGACAACTGTTTCTCATCAAATATTATCTATTTTTCTTTTTTGAAAGCATTATACTTATAGTTACCAAAATGCTGGGTAGTGCACTCAGATGGAACTTCTGGATTCTGCTGCAAAGACCAGATGAATGTGCATGAATTGTTCCTACTCTCATGTTTTGTTTCTCTTTCCTGTGTAGGCTAAAAGCTACAGGAGTGAGGTGTTCCTTTCCATCCTGTTGTATGATACTAAGGTCTCTAAGATTGCTCCTTTCATTTGAGGCCACTTAAAGAGAATTTATTTTAAAAAATAATAATAAAAAGACCAGTTCCTTTGACAGTACCAGTATGGTCTTTTTGTTCGTGCCCTTAGATATTCCTTGTGTGGAAATGTCTTTGCAGCTTGTTTTGTAGTTAATAATCTGGCATGGCTGTAATAGAGATGTCTTTTGTGTCCAACCCCTGTACAGCTGCAGCTTTCATTCACTAAAAACAGCTGAATTCAACCTTTTTTTTTACCATTTATACTTCTATTGCTTGCAAACCCATCTGAGAGCCCTTTTCATGTGGCAGTACTTTTGCTGCTTCTCATACTCAAAGTTTTGCCTTCTTCATTTACCCATTGATCATCTTTATAAATTTTTTCACTTTTCTCCTTATGTGTATCAATAAAATATTGTAGCTGTTTTAATTCTGATTTAAATGTTATAAGTTGGTGTGGGCAATAATTGAAGAGGCTGCTGAAAATTAAATTACTAAAATGTGGTTTTGGTACAGAGGTGTTATTGACACCAAGATCTCAGGCTTTAAATATTTTGAAATAGTTCTCAGGTACTTTTGAGGTAGAGCATCTTTCACTAAAGAAGTATGGATATATTTTTCTTAAAATATTCTTTCTAAGATAGTTGGTTTTTTTTTTAATGAGAAATATTTCTATTAAAATAAACACAAATAGACCCTCACTGTCATTTTAAAAGCTAACTAGAAAATAAAAACTATTTTGTTTAAAGAAGAGTCACAATAGAATTAGCAGTTTAACAGTTAACAATTCTTTAGCCATTATTTTGTTTTCTACAGTCTTGTTGCATATGAATAAAGGTATCAGGTTATTCCCTGGTGATTGTCAATAGACTATATATTTTATTAATATTCTGAGGCTACTTTTTCTGATATAAAACTGTTTCCAGGCCTCAGTTGTAATCAGTAGAATGAAACAGGGCTGCTGTTAAGTAAAAATTTAAAAATTCTGCAATTATTTTAAAATTATTTCAGTTTAGCACTTCTTCCAAGGCCTGGAGGCTGCACTGGTGGAATAAAGTTCTCAACCGCAAATTGTCTTAAGGTCCCAAAACAATTCTTCACTGTCCAGTGACTGTCTATGATTCTAGAGACTCTGCCTTTGAGAAAGATTTTACCAAAGAAGTTATTACATGGCATTTTGCAGAGTTTTTATGTCCCTTTTTTCCTTGAGTCCACAAATTACACTGTTAGTAGAAAAAAAAAAAAAATTCTAGTTTCACTTAGGGGCTACTTTTTTAGGCAAGTGAGTAAATATCACATTTGGTTTTACTTGCAGGACTCTGGTAGTTCTACACTGCAGACTGAAGGTGTGTTTTGTGTGGGAGGCCAAGGGGCAGGAAATGTATGAACTACAAGCAAAAGCAAAGGTCTTGCTGAAAGTGCTTTGTCTGGTTGAAGTCTCAACACAGCCTTTGTCCTCTGGAGAATGCTCCATGGCCCCTATGGAGTTCAGGTGTTCATGGCCTTCACTCTGTATCCTGTGGACTTGTTTGCTTTTTAAAAAACCTCGAGTGGCAACTTCTCTCTGTTCCCATCATGACAGCTGAGAGCTGCAGCCCTGTGGATAATTCTGATTTTGTCTGCATACCTCTTTTTTTCTGCTTTATTTGCAACACTTGCCTGCTGAAGAATCATCTTCCTTACTATTTGTTTACTCATTGCAGGCTTTTCTGAAATCTAAAAAACTGCAGTCAAACTCACCTCATAATTAATATGCTTTTTCTGTGCAAAGACACCATTATTTTTGTCATGCTAGAGCATTTTCTGGAAAACTTAATCAGTTTTGTCAGGGACAGTTGCTCATATTATTCTCCTCCATTTACATACTCTCATCAATAAACTGCTTTTAACAGTTCAAGCAAAAAATCTCTCTTCAAGTTTAACTTATTTTCAAACAGGGAAAAAATTTCCAATGCCTGCCATGAAAGTTTGTTTTTTAAAAAAATAGAAAGCAATTAGAGAATCCTCTAAAAAGAGTCAACTGTCACATAGCAGCCCAAGGTTTTGCCATAGACTGTATTTTTCCTTTTTCTTGAGAAGGAGTACAATGCTGCTATTGTTCAGTTTAATGTTAGTTCTGGCTGCTATTCTACAAATCCCATGGACAATAGAGTTATTTAGAGGCCCCTTTGCAGCTGGGTGGGAAAGGAATTGCAACAATAATGTTTTAAATATCCTTAAAAAGTGCTTGATAGTTTTTTAACTTGTCCTGGTGACCTGATCCCATGAAAAAAGACATTTTAAAAAGTCTAAGGGATGCATTTGAATCTTATCTCACTTCCTAAAATACTTAAGAACCAATTTCCCTTGCATCTCTAATGTCTTTAGTCAGTTTGGCTGTTTTAAGCTGGGTGAAATCTGAATGAGAGTAAGTAATCTAGAGACCTGCAAATGAACCTTTCTGAAGTCTTTAGACCACTGTTGAACTCATCAGAAATATATGATCATTATACGCTGTTATGCATCCAAACTCTCTTCCAAGTCTTAAGGGGTGAATGTAGCCAGAAAATCAGCTTCCCTTAGGGCCACATGGTCAAGTGAAAAAAAAGTCACACAAAACATTTTCTTACCCTGGGAACTGTTGAGAATTAATTTTGTCTTCTAATGTCCCTTAGAAAATGTAAAATTTGCTCTAAAGAAAAAGAATATTAATACCTCTTCAGAAAACGAAGACTAAAAATTTTTTTCTGTGGCAGAATAAGTTCTTCTTAGTTTGGTTTTTCATATTATAACGTCCTGTGGATCTGAGTTGTTTTTAAAAGAACAGAGTAAATATTTTTTTGTTGTATTTCATATTACAGAGAAATAGAAAGGGATGAAAATTTATTAATTGTCAGATGTGAGGAGTCAAGGTCAGTATAAGCAAATGAATATACATTGATGTTGTTTCTCAAAGAAGCAGATTTTAGCTAGACTTGAATTTCATCTGATATTAGTTTGAAAATATTTTCTTGCATGGAGACTTAGTGTGCAAAGAAGAAGGGAAAGTACTGAGAATGTCTTTCTGGTGTAGCTGACCAGAAGTATGAGCCTTCTTCCATGATGTCAGAACCCCAGGCCTCATGGGTGCCTTGTTCCCAGTGGGAATGGAGAAAAATGTAGCCATGAGAATCAGGTGAACTGAAGCATGAGGTCTCATTTTTCATGAGAGGAGAGGATAGCAGCAAGCAAAAGCTGAAAAGAATTGAACCCAAACGTTTAGGAAGGAGACACTATTGGGGCTTGTTGAAACTTGGGAAACAAAAGCAAACGAAATGTTGCAGGGAATGATTATGAGCACTGGAAAACTCACAGTAGTGACAATCAGGGCTGTAGTTACAATCAAAGTATCATTTAAAACTTTGGTATTATGAAGTATCAAGTGACAAGGGAAAAAATTAATACAACACTAGGTACTGTTTTGTATTAGCAGCAACATCACAATCGACAGCTGATCTGCACGTGCCTTGGTTTGCAATAGTGGCACGAGTTCTAGAAGCTCATTAATTCATTGACACAGATTAGAAAAATGGATATATTCTTTTTCTGTCAGAACACAATGTAACCCAAAGCAAAAGGAGTCTCTGTGCTTTCTCAACTCATGATGAAGTGCAAACTGAGTTTTCAAAAGCTTCTTTTAGATGTACTTAAGGACTTGCTGAGGGAGAAGTGGTGACATCTACTGGAATTTTAAAACACTTCATCATATGTTTCCAAGGCTGCTAGTGAGACATATTTGGTTTAGGTCTAAAGTTGAATGAATAATGCAGAAACAATTTCTCCTTATATTTGTGCAAATTTGGAAGCAAATCTTCAGCCATCTTGGGGTTGCTTTTGGTGTCATTTCCTGCACACACTCACAGAGTTATTAAACTTTAATCGCATAACTGTTGGCAGAAAATAAATGTTAAGCTCACACAGGAATACTATGGAAAGTGAATTTCTAATGTGCTTTCTGTAAGCCTGTGTACCACAAAGCTGATTCCATGAGTTATGTTCATTAGACTGGAGGATGGAAACAATATTAAGTGATTTATGGCACTAACTGCAATTGAACAGTGAGTTTGTGCTTGGAGTAGCAACCCCTTACTTTAAAAGAAATTAAAAAAGAATTCAATGAGGAAGGAATATGTGAAGGAAATTGCAACCCGCTCCCCACATTTCGTGGTAAGAAGGAAGGAAGCTCATCCATCATTAAATGCATTCATTAAAAATTATTCACTCAGATCCATTTAAAACATGTTCTAACTTTAATCTCCTAATTTCTTGGGGCTAGATTGTGATGTGCCCTGCATGCCCAATGAGATCTTGAAGGCTCTTCCTGCATCCTGATGTAGGTTACTTGGACCTTGGCTCTGGGCCTGCAGGAGCAGCAGGGTTATGGTGCTCCCTTTCTCTCTTCAGAGAAAGCCCGTGGAGGGGAGGGCAAGGGGAATTAAGATTGCAGAAGGGGAAGCAATTCCCCTTGATACAGAAATCCCAGCTAGCTGGGTTTAGATGAGGGTCAGGGTTTGCCAAAATTTTATTACTATGAACCAGTTAATAAATGATTTGTGCTGGGACAAGGAAGATATAGGCAAAACTGGCCTTTTAGATGTACCCTAAAGATGTGTTTTCCAGTGTTAGCTCTGTGCCACTGCAATTTGCCTATCTTGTGCCCTTGAGTTTATGCCTTATTTTAATCTCTAAAGTTCAAAGACCTTATGACTTTACAAAGTTTATGACATGATTGTATGTTGTGATTGTGTCATACAATTAAATGTTGTGGAAAGTGAGGAGCAGGAGTTTTCCCCCCTCACCTTAAACTAAAAGCCAAATTACCAAAGCTTGAAGTACATTGGTACTTCACAGACTGCTCCACAGAGTTTCAGAAACTCTCTATTTTACTGGGCTTTTTGCATTTTCATCCTTTGCACACAATGGACTAAATAAATTGTGTGATTTTTGGTGGGTAATGTTAAATGATTGCTCAGCAATATTTAGAGTAACAGGCACAGAAATGCAAAATGGAGAATGTTGCTCATTTAAATCCCACCATCATTTTTCATTCTTACTAAGGACTGCTTCAAATATTACACTGGTAATATTAGCTGGTTCACATTACTGTACTGGGTTTTTTACTCAATATATCTATTTTGTTAAAAATTGTCTAATCTGTGAGAAACTTTCTGTAAGTCTTTCCACCAAGCTGTCCTTAAGGATTTTCTGCTGGAATGACAAAAGGGTACCATTTGCTGCTATTCACCAAGACACACGTTTACCACTAATCTTACCCTTAATTCTGAAAGTTTCAGATGTGTGGAGACTTTATGTGGATTTTTCCACCTGTGAGCATACGAGCTGTTGTAATATTCCATTCTTGCAGCCTTCAGTTGGGTCCTGGGAATCAAAGGAGATCCCAGCCACAGCTTTTCCAGGAATGAGATTTGTTTTGCACACCATTTGCAGTGTGCTCTGGTTATGAGACTGTCTGGTTAAAGAGCTCACAGGTGACAGTCTAACTTACCTGCTGCTAAATATTAACCGTTTGGCTGTCAGTATTATGGTGGGAAATGCTGACATGACTGTTTTCTGACTCTAGTAATAAGTTTTAATCCTCCAATTTTGTTAGTAAGTGTTGACTTTCCTGCACTGTGTCTCTGATTTGCTAAACTGACACATTTCTATCAATATATCACTCTTATTTAGCTGGCCTGCTGCTCACAAGTTTTTCTAAATTTATCCCAAATAACACATTTTTAATTGAAAAGAGATACCCTGAGTCTGTATGCATATCCACATCCATTTCTAACCATTTTTGAGGCTTAAACCTACTCCTGTTGCAGACCCTCCAATATCCAAGATCTGTGGACAAAGTCCTTGTATATTTTCAATTAGTACTTTTCATAATTACACTTTGGTGGATCAGTCATTGCTGAGGAAACACATCTGCATGTAAGAAATGCCAGAAGCTGCCTGTACAAGGATGCTGGCAGAACTTCTGGCACAAGTTCAGAGTATTTTAGTACTACGTCCACGTATACAAGCTGAAGATCTGGCTGAAGACATTAAAGCAAAAATACTTCTATGTTGAGCTAGTAAGACAATAAATGATTGAGGGTGCAGATACTAAAATCTTCCCCAGACAATAGCACAGGATATCCAATTAATAGTTGTGGGTGAATCTGTCTGAAATGTATTCCATATCATTTGTGGCAAGATTTGCTTTCAATCGGAGATTACAGAGAACATTTAAATTAGCAATGAGAATTACCCTGAATAACAAGCTCATTATTTACTATATTTGTATTTTGTTGAGTTTATTAGTTGCACTGCCTGGTTGGATTTTGTAGATCCTTTTCTATCCTTTCTGCACGAAAGCCCAAATATGGAACATTTCTGAAAGCAACAATTGTGATTTTATAATGAGCCACAAGAGGGGGGAGAATGAACATAAATGAAAGAACTTGATTTTAATGAACTGTTACATTTAGGACAATGCTGTATCAATGCTGAATTTAGGAATCTTGGCCAGGTGTTGGCTGTGGAATGAAGAGTTTGAGCTAATGGTGAAATGTTTTCCCTAAGATTCATCTTTTCAGGTCTCCTGATTTATTGCTGAGCTTCACTTAAAGCTGTGGGCAAACCACACTTCCAAAGTCACAAAATGCCATGCTGAGTGTGTTCATCCTTTTCTTTATTGCCTTGATCAAACACAAAAAAATACTAACGAAATGGTAAAATTAGATATCTCTGTGACCTGAATAATGAGTTTTATAGCTTCCTACCCTGCATTTTAATTTTTTTCCCCCCCCTTATACAAAGGAGCTCTCTAACTCAAGTAATCAAGGACTTCCTCCCTGGTGCATAGATGAGTTTTTAGTGTCAATATGAAAAATAAATCAGCTCACTCTTGTGATTATGGACTGACACAGGACTGGTGAATTTCCAAGTGGTTTCAGCCTACTCTTTAAAGAAGTCTCATAGTCCTCTGGTCATTGTGTGCAGAAGCAGCTACCCTGATGACAAAGCTGGGAACTCCTAGAGGCGGTACTCTGGGACTGCGGAGAGCCCATGTCCCTTGATCAGCCCTTGGGAGAGGATGCACAAGCAGCTTTGGCAAGGAATCAGCTTCCTAATCCCAGGACTGTGGTGGCAGTTCCTATAGCCAGCTGGAGGGCAAGGAAGGAAAACAGACTTCAAGAAGTCACCCACTCCACTGTCCGCTTTCTTTCATTTCAAAGCGGATACAAGGGACAGAAACTTTTCTAATATTTAGTCCTCTGTATCTAATGTTCCATGTTCCTCCCATCCTAGGGTGTCAGTCCTCTGGGAGAGGGATAGGAAAGAGAAGAATTCTTACTTCCCCCCAGATTAAGAAAGCAGCAAAGCAACAATTATCACAGTAATATGAGGATGGTGTTGCAGCAGGTGTTTGCAGCATGGAAAAAAAAAGAATGGAATAGTCAGCAAACCTCAGCTTTTTGCTGCAAGTAATTACAAGTAGCTCAGTAGACTGTAACTCTGAGAGAAAACCATGTAATATTATTAGGCAAAATGATAATGTCCTTAATTTCATGTTCAAAAGCTGAATGGTTCTGAAGGAGGCTTGCAAAAAGAAATTAAGATAGTTATACTAGAAGAAGACAGAATGTTGATTACCAGCAGTGAGGTATCCAGATTTGACTAATGGCACAGTTATTGTATGCATAAGCCCTAATGGTGTTTAAGTGGTTGCTAGAATGGATGCAATTAATGTAATTTATTTGTCAGCATCCAAACACTTCTAATACTCGGAATAGGATGGGAGGTCCCTTGCCTAGCATATAACCCTATGAATGTTTTTCACAAGTACACAAAACCAGTGACTGTGTGGGGGTTTGGGTTTTCTCTTTTTTTTTTCCTTTAATGATTCTCATGTTTTAAGGGGAATCATCTACATAACTTCACTGATTTAAACTGATTTTGTTTTGCTTCGTTTCATGGATTTCAGAGAGATATTTTGGGATGTTTTAGTTTGCCTTGCCACTTGAAGACAATAAGCTGTATCTATCCTACATGTCCTGAGTTTGTTTTTTTTTTTAGAGAGGGATCTTCCTAGTTTTTCTGAACTACTGTAGGGTTAAGAGACAATCGATTACTTTCTTAAATTGCTTCAGTGATTGATGGTGATCTATGCTTAAAAAAACCAAAAAAAATCCCATGTATTTCTAATGGGAGTTTCTTACAGCTGAAAGCTGGAGTTAATCTTCATCTGTGAGATCTTGTCATGCTACATCAGAGAACCTTGTGTTAGTGGAGAACTTTCCCTAAGTTTGACTGGGATGTAATCAAAATCTTTGAGTGGCAGAGATAAAGCTTCTGATGTTTCTCATTGTGTGTCTGTTGCTTTTGATTTCACATTTTTGCAACTTTCTAACCATTTCAGTATTTTCACTTTGCATTCTTTGGGGTTTTTCTTTGGTGGGGTTTTCTGTGTGTTTGTTTGTTTTAGATCTGAAGACCTCACTAATGTGATGTTTGAGAAAAAAACTCTTGTGGTGTTCTTGTTTGATATTTTCTTACTTACCCAAGGAGACAGGGACATCAATCCTGTTGAGAGATATTCCTCCCCATGGTACAGTTCTTCCAAGTGTGTATAGCAGCTCTGCTGCAATACTCTCCACTCTCCTTGCACTAATGTGAAAACATCCCAAGCTTTGGCATTGTTCCTCGCTGACTCAGAGGGAAAACAGAGTCATTATTCTCCTACAAATGAAAATTGATTGATATATTAGGGTTAATAGCAAAACTTTATCAATAGGCAAAAATTATCAGCTTACATTTCAAGTAAGTTATTCAAAAATATTGACAGGCTCTCTAAGCTACTGCTGCCCTCTGCACCGAGGACTGACATGGCAGGACTGAGGTGACACACAGTTGCCTTTCAGTCTGGATCCAGATCAATTACCTTATTGTGAAGCCACCAGCAAGAGAGCTGGGTTGTATATCAAAGTTCAACATAAGTAGCAGCTGTCAAAGCCATCAGATTAATTATTGTTCATTAATCATTTCTTGTTCAAGATGGAAAACCCTTCCAAATCAAGGCCCAGAGACTTGAAGTTGCCGTTTAGAGCAGTGGGTGTGTATTTTGAGGAAGGTTTATAGATTTGACAAATGTTTGTTACTTACCCACTAAATATTTTTTATTGTAGTATCTCCCTGCCATACTCAACAACGCAGTTAAAGATTTAGGAAGGGATACATCAGTGCAGTTCCCTTATTAATAGGGGAGCTATATAAATTTATGTAACTGCTTCCTCTTTATTCCCCCTGACCTGTATGGCTCGTTTGAAGGGACTGCCATGTTTAGATAAGCTTAAAGTAGCATGGAAATATTTCTCTTAAGATGTATTACTACAAGAGGAAGGATTGTCTTCTTTGTCTTTGTTTTTTTCTTTGTCTTCTTTTACTTCTTTGTCCTCTTAGGCTAGCAAAATGTACAGAGAGAGGAGCATAGTTAGTAGGGAAGGCCCTTGTAGTGGAACAAACAAACTGCTGCTTTTAACTCTCCTGTGAAAAAATGGAAGACTAAAATTTAACTCTGATTCAGAAAGAGTAAATTACTAATGTGTTTTATAACAATCTGCTATATTGAAAAAATATATCCTCATGCCTATGTGCCTCTGAGTTCCTCATGACCTCTCACAACCTTGGAATTGCTTTTTGTTGGTAGCTTGATCTTAGGAAAACCTGTAAGAATCTTGACTTAGCATAGTGGACAAGTTCTACTGTGCATTATTTCCCATGCCTGCAATCTATACAATGATAAACCTGAGGTGCCTGAGTTTTTACCTCCAATAATCACAACTAGAAAGCCACAAATGGGCTTTTCATTTCTCCCTTTGCAAGAGCTATAAAAACTAAGGTAAACCATCCTGCCAAATCATTTTTATGGGGACCTCACTTTCCTGTTCACTAGTTTTACTCCAAATAATTAAAAGCAGCACTCCCGCCCTTCACTGTGGTTTCCAAGGAATTCACAAGGTGCACATGCTCCATCCGAAGTCCTGAGTGAGACTGAATTGGAGGTCCTTGGTGAGTTCATAGCCCAGAGCTCCTACACCTGGGGATTTGAGCTACAGTGTCCATAAAGTCCCCTTCTCCAAAAGATGGAGGCTTTATAATGCTGCAATGAGTAGCCCACATAAAATTTAACACAGTGATGAAGATGAACTTAGTCCTGGTACTTTTATGTTTTGTTTCCTTCAAATAGGATTTATTATTTTGATGCCTCTGTAAGGAAAAGGCGAGCTGAATATTTCAATCTGTGGGTGTGTTGTTGTTTTTTGGTTTGTTTGTTTTTTTTTTTTTAAGAACATATTCCTGTCTGTAAAAGGTCTTTAAGCATTCTGCATTCTCCGTGCTTTCCAATTAAGTTTTCTGGGGTTTCTAATGTGGTCCTCTGGAGTGCTGGAAAGTAATAGGAACAAGAATGCATTTAATACCCAGCCTGGTGTCTTGGCAGCAAAGCTTAGCACTCCAGTGTGGGGAGTAGCGGGTTCAAGACCAACCCCAGGAGTCTCAGTACTTGGACTGGCAGAGGGCTGGTGTAATGCACAGACAGTGAGCTCATTCTGCAGGTGGAGTGTTCAGCTGCATTGATCTTATGGCAAACCCAGCCTGCTAAGGTTTTGGAGAAACATTGGCTCTGATCTAAAAGGAAATTGTGCTGCCTTTCCCTGTCTTTCCACTAGTTTAGCTTGCAAGCTCTAATAACATTAAAACATACTCTAAGCAAGAAGGCTGACGCAGCTAGAGAGACAAAAAGTAATTTCCTAGAAATAGTAAATACAATAAGCAAAACTCTAATCTCTCATTAGGTAATTGTATTTTCATGGGGTCAGCCAGCCTCCGTGGCCAGGTTGAGGTCAATTCTAAAATATGTGCATTATATACATTAGGCATCTGTTAATGAAGCATAAATTTCATCAGCAAGCTGGGTGCCAAAATCAACTAATTTGGGTACATGGTTTGCATCTACAGTGGAGTCTTATGGATTTGTTCCATAGCTGAAACAGCAAGTTTGTGTAGATGCCATGAATGGCATATAGCAAGGAAAAAAAGGAGCACCACAAGTATTATAGATGCCCAGGGAAAAAAAAAAAACAGACAGCCATAAAAAAAAAAATCAAAAGCCAAACCCCAAAAAAACCACCCCCACACTTAAATTCCACCTCCTCCACCCTCGGTTACCAGCCACCACCTTGTCTGTGGTGCCATTACAACTGCTTAGTAGAGTAGATCATGCTTAAAACAGCTGGATTGAGATGGAGGTGGGACAGTTACTTTGTTTGCTTCTTTCACTGAGGACGAACCCAATGTGCAGCATGGCCACACAAAGATGCATTGACACAGCTTCACTAAGGGCAAATCCTTCCTGACCAGTCTGGCAGGCACCTGTGATGGGTTGTTGAAAACAGATGACAAAGGAAGACCGACCGACATCATCTACCTAGACTTCTGAAAGGCCTTTGACACAGTCTCAAACATCCTTATCTCCAAATTGGAGAGAGATGGATTTTGAAGACAGATTATATATTGGATAAGGAATTGGTGGGATGGATGCAGACAGAGAGTTGTGGTCAGTGGCTCTGTGGTTAGGTGGAGGCCAGTGACAAATGCTATCTCCCAGGGCTTTGTCCTGGGACTGGTGCTCTTAATGATCTTTTTCAATGAAAGAGAGTGGGATTGAGGGCACCCTCAGCAAGTCTGAAGATTACACGAAGATGAGCTGTTCAGCCTGGGTAAGAGGAAGGCCCCAGGATGACCTTGCAGAAGGCTTCCAGCACCTAAAGGGAGCTTAGAAAAAATTACTTTTGAGAGGGGCGTGTAGTCATAGGACAAGGAGGAATGGCTTTAAGCTGAGAGAGGGAAGGTTTAGTCAGATATTAGGAAGAAATTATTTACCACGAGGGTGATGAGGCACTGGAACAGGCTGACCAGAGAAGTTGTGGATGCCCCACCCCTGGCAGTGTTCAAGGCCAGGCTGGATGGGACCCTGAACAATCCGGTTTAGTGAAAGGTATCCCTGTCCATGGCAGAAACTGTATGATCTTTAAGGTCCCTTCCAGCACATATACAAAGAATTGTATCACATTATCTAGAGGTAAATATAAGCTAGTTTATTCTTTTTCGGGACAGCCAAAATGAGGTAGTCTGATATAAGATTGCTACCCAGGCTAGTCTTCCAAGACTCCAGGCAGTCGCTTTGGCTCTTAAAGACAAAGAGCCCATATGCTAATGAAAGCAGAAAATATTGCCCTGCCTCCTCTACTGAATTCCTGCTTTGCTGAGTCTTGGAATGAAGATTGAAGACTATGTGGCCAGAACTGAAAGGTATAAAACTGAGCACCCTCATAACCAAGTACTTATGTATATAAATAATGACCTGGGGGGGCCGCCAAATAGTGACCCATTAACATCAATGGAAGCCACCAAATAGTGACCGCTTGACCCCCCCGCCAAATAGTGATCTATTGAAACCAATGGGCGCCGCCAAATAGTGATTCCCACCCCCCCCGCCAAATAGTGTTCTATTGAAATCAATGGGGCCCGCCAAATAGTGATTCCGACCCCCCACCAAATAGTGACCCTTAAGAATCAATGGGGGCCGCCAAACAGTGAGCCCCCCACCACCCCCGCCAAATAGTGGTCTGTTCAAGTCAATGGGAACCGCCAAATAGTGATCCCTCGTCAAATAGTGATCCATCGAAGTCAATGGGCCCCCCAAATAGTGACCCAAATAGTAACCCGGACCACTGACTCCAGGAGCTGTTTCCAAGGGCATCTTAGCGATGACGCCCTGAAGTTCCAGCCCCTCACACCTTCATCCATCGTCTGTTTGAGAAACAGAACCTGAATAGTAACCAAAGGCTTGGTACATTCAGTGGAGAATAAAGGCTGCGTGTTCAAATAGGCACTAACGTGCGTGGGTTGGTCAAATTTTCCCTACAGTTGTTTTATTCTGGGAACCTCACAATGGAGAAAAGAATTCTTTTGATATCCACATTTCAAAGAACACACTTTTGTGAATATTTTCAACAGAAGATGATAGCGGTACTGATTTATATAGACTCTCTATAAATCTACACATGCATATGCACAAACATACATGCACAGCATATACATATGTATATGTAGATCTATCTGTAGCAGAGGAGGAGATCTTTTCATTTTGCCTTTTGTTCCACTCACTCCAGGAATCTACCCTTGATCTTGGCAGAACTGATAGTTTATAATTAATACTTCTCCAGCTTTCATGGCTGGCATCAAGGAAACACCTGGGAGTAAGATTTGTTCACAGCAGTTTTGTACATTTCCTTTTTAAACGTAGTTACTGTTCTGTTTGCCTCTAATAAACATTTTTATTGTGTTTAAATATTTTATTGGTTCGGGAAAAACCAAAACAAATGAAAACTCATAAGTAAACAAGAGAGACTGCTGTGCTTCTGCAAGTGGAAAGAGATACTGAAAGGGTAAAGAAACTGGGCCAAAGGCAGGAGTTGTGCCATTGACTGAACTGCGGATTAGCCGATATTTATCAGTGCCTCATTTTCCCTTTAACTGCCTACGTAGAAGAGAGATGTGGGAAAATGGTGATGACTCTCAAGAAAGCCCCGACTCCTATTTACAGTGCATACGTGGTCGTCAGAAGCATGGCATTTACTTTATATTGTATTCATCTCAACAACAACACTGTGAGACCCAGAATGTGATATTCTCACCTAACAGAAGGGAGCCAATGCAGTAAGAGGCCAAATCATCTACAGAGGGTGACACCAGAAATTTCTGGTGAAGTTCTACGAATCTGACATAGAAGATTTAAAGTACAGCCTGCTTTGTTGCATTGGTTTAATACAACAGATATTAATCCCAGAAATAATATTTTAAGCAGGATAAAATGCCAGATGTAGAGCAGAGTAAACAGAATATTTGAAGTAGAGATTTAGAGACACAATACCCCATTCATTCTATTTTAAGGAACCAAGTCAGCATAGTCAGATAACATTCACATTCTACATTGATGTGGTCAGACTTCCTTTGTCATTATGACATTCCTTACTCCTTCCTTTCTCTGCAATTTTCTGCTTGAGGTTTGAAACATCCTTGACTCTAGGTAGTAGACTTAAAACTGCCTATTCTGAGATTTGAATTATTTCCAGTAACAACTTCTGTTCTAAGCAAGTTACAGAGATTAAATGGAGCTAGCTGAAAAGATGTGGTGCATCTTAGGGGATCTCTTTCCAAAGGTTTTGACTAGCTCTGTAAACTGAATAGGAATAAAACAAAATTGAAAAATCAGATATCTCAGAAAACCAAGAATATTTGCTTTGTTATTCAATTTAAATAGCAAACTTACAACCTAAAGGCATACATGCAAGAAATACAATCCCTGAACAGGGTCTTATTCTATCATCTCTTTGATAAAGTTTTGGGGTAGAAACCAGTGAAGAGTCAGTCCTTTTTCCACATGCAGGTTAGCAGGAAGAGGCTACTTCATGGACTCTGAAATGCTTACATGAAAGCCCTAGTACTTATGTAGGTAGTCTAAGAAAGCAACTGTGGAGTCTGTAAATCTCAGTATTCCCCCATACTCTACTGCTCCAGCTGAGCATGGAGAGGAATAGCACTCTGTGGGATATTTTTCCTTCCTGTGATACCCTGCATTTTAGTCTAGCCCATCTCTGGAAAGAAGCTTCACTGGAAGTTCAATCAATTCCACAGTGTTTCAAAATGTGTTCCAATGTGTTTCAAAACCAGCAGATATGAAAAGGGGAATAAAGGGGAGCTTCTAATTCTGTATCTTTATGAATACTTATGAAAATATGTGGATCAAAGCCTCTTCCTCTGCAAGTAAATTTCAAGCCTCCTGTAGGACTCAAAGGAAAAGTATTAGAGCTCATATTTCAGTTAGCATAAAGCATGTATTCTTGCAATAGGCTTTCCCCTAATTTGCAGGGAACTGCTTCAGAAATGGAGCAGAACAGCCTAAGCCAGGCCTTTCTTCTGCTTCTCTTTTCAGGGATATAACTAGAATGCAAGCTATCTGTGTCATTACCTTCACAACCAGCTCTAACCTACCTTACACATGTGAAAAGTACATCTAAAGAGAGAAAGGATCCCAGGTTAGACATAAGATCCTGAGCTCTCTCCCTGTTGAAACAAACATCAGCCAAGCTGGCACCTGCCAAGGCCCTTTTGGCTTCAGAGTGATCGATCAAACCGAACACTTGTTCCAACAACTTCAGGTCACAGCTCTTCCCTGTCACTGCCATTTCTCCTGGAGGAGCAAGTCAGTTGTTAAGGGACCAGCCACAATGGAGAAGTTCTACTTTCAATACTCAGCTGTAAAAAGGAGCTGTGAACACAAATTATTCTGACCTGAGATCTCCTCCCAAGCCCAGAGTTGCCCAGAACCCAAGCAGTAATGTTAGCACAGGGCAGCACATTTGCTGCCATGGCCGTTCACCTGAGGGGGAGTGAGCTCCTCCACAGGCTCCCCTACACCATCCTTTAGCTTTCCTACTCCCAAAGCTATTGAAAAATTCGGGAGCAAAAGGAGTTATGTGTCCAATGTTTGTTCCGTACAGCGGCTACTGAGGCTTGAGCTTTCTGGTGACGTTCTATTTCCAGAGATAGAAGTGGTACCACAACACAACAACCAGCAGAGGAACAACTACCAAAAAAAACCCTTTTGAAAATACTTTCTTGTATGTTTTTCAGAAGCAAGAAGGGAATGAAGATGAAAGAAGGTAAGTAACTGAGACTGAAGAAACTACTTCTGCTTAAAAGGAGGGGAATTTCTGCTGGTAGGAAGGAAGAAGTTCGTTTTGAAAAACACCTACACCCATTAAACAATTACTGCAAAAGGAGAACAGAGCACTGAATTCTGTTGAGAGAGCACTGCCCAACTTTCAAAACCTGCCCAGGTCCTTGGAAAAACAACTGATACCAGCAGTTTTGTGTTGGCACAAAACTAGTGCGTGTCTTACTATATCTACTCAAATATCACACGCCACCAAAAATTCCAACAACTAGCCAGGAATTTCACAAAACTCAAAACAGGAGAATTGCATTCTTTGGATTTTGGTGCATGACAGTCCTTTTTTTTTTTTTTTCACATTCACATGCGAGAAGAAAGAAATAACTAGGTGGGATCTCAAGAGAAAGGGAGCCGCTTCCCAGTTCTACCACAGACCTGATGCACCATTTAAAACAAGGCATTCAGTCTTTCCGAGTCTTCGTTTCCCAGCAGTAAAATCCAGGCAACAATTCATTTATTCTGTTCTTTTACTCATTTACATGGGTTGTGAATGCTGAAGGGCAGAGGCCATCACTTATTATGGATCCGTGTAATAGCTAATACAATAGAGATCTGAACACAGCAGGGCCTTTAAGGCCTATCTTGTGTTTGAAGTACATTCCAAAATACACTGTTCCATGCTAAATATGTCTCCAAGAGCTTATTACAGAGAGAGCTCAATAAAGATTCATGGTCACTGAGTGTAATTTAGTGTCAGAAATATGACACTAATATGACGGTGCTGAATATGCTGGCTTTTGTAAGAGATGAAAAACAGAGTCTGTGATCATTTGTGGTCATTAAGGATAACTTTTTTTTTCTTTTTCATGAATAGAGGTGTTAGTGAAGGTGTTCTGGCCTAATTCCAGCTCCAGTAATTGGATTTTTTTTAACCTACACACATTCCTCCAGCAGTTTCATTTAGCTCTGTGTGTTGGGCTCAGTTTAGTCTTGCTACATTGCCCTCCCCCTTTTTTTAGCTAGACTGATGCAAACAGACACTAAGACAACTGTAAGCTCTCTTTTCCCTCCCATATAGCCCTTTATCCCAAAAATATAATTACTGCTTAACACAGTTTCTTCAGATGTGCTTTCAGTGGTGTGTCTGTACCACCTCTCCAGCAATGTTTGGTAGGGGGACATTTCTAGAAGGCAAACTTCAGTTGGAACTCAAAAAGTGTATGGATTATCTATTAGGGACTGGACATTGGTGGCTGAGTCCTTCTGACACTGATTTTTAGCCCTGTAGTGGCACACAGGAACAGTCTCAAGTCAGCTTGTGGCAGGAGGTGCCACCCACTCTGTCCTGCACAGTTGGATTTGTAGTGATGGGTCGTATCAGCCAGAGATAAAGATAATTCTGTCTCTCTGTGTAATCTGGTAAAACATTTTCAAAAGTCATCAGGGAGGAGATGAGCAAACTGAAGGCAGAAGTACAGCGTTAGATGGAAAAGAGGAAGAAACATATGAGGGACATGAAACACATGAGAAGCTGAATCAAAATATTATATCTTCCACTCTGACAGATGTAAGGACATAATGGAAAGCAAGGTTGCTGCTTTTCTGCTGCTGTGCCTAATTGAATTCACAAAAGATGATCAAAGGTCAGACAAAGTGCAAACCTCTCATTTTTCATCTAGACTGAATAGTTTCCAATGGGCTGTATGCCACCAGCTTTAGCTCCTCTACCCTGCTTTTTAGAGGGGCTCTTCAGTCAGGCATGAGATGCCCCAGAATGCCTAAAAAGCCTGGGAGTGGTGAAGTTTGATGAATTTCTAAAAATGTGGGTTTTTTGTCTCTCCACAGAGATCAGCTGAGCTAATATGTAGCAATGCCACCAAGCTCAGAGATTTCCTCAGACATTCCTTGTCCCGTGTGACTCCACGCACATCACAGTTTAAAATCCACAGGTAAACCCTTCTTTCTACACCAGAAAAAGTCCATTCACCCATGGAAGAGTGACTAGGGATTGCCATATGTTTAACAAACCTGGAAATTCCCCCAGTTGTCCTTGGAATTTGTTATTAAACAAGAGAGAACCCAAATTGGAGCACAGTTAAAGGCCTGCAATGAAAACTTTATGTGGGGTGCACCCTCACACTGTTGGTGACAGAGAGTGCCTCTGTCCCCAGGCTGTGACCATCAGCAGGACTGGAGATCACGGGGAGGCAGTGCAAAGAACAGGCATCCAGGCTAGACAAGACCACAATACATCGGGAAAAAAAGTGTATATTTCTTATACATATTACTCTTTTCAGGAAAATAAGTGTGCTTGCTACTGGGAAACTTCATTGTAGGCTATTAAGGGTTAAAAAGCATTTCAAAATCAGCTTCTATTGGATTATTTTGTTTGGCCAATATCTGACATGGGTTGTACTGAGCACGTTTTGCCACCTGGCCAATTTTTTTTCCTGCCAAGCTATTCACTCAGGCTTGTGGTGTGAAAAATAGATGTTTAATAGTCAATGAAGTACTATAGTGGGTAATAGTTTATAAATTTCCATGACTTATTATGCTCAGCCTAAGTGACTGTTTATTAAGTGTATTTAAAGCCCCCCATCTCATTAACTTACAGTACTGGTGATTCCCTCCTCCCACCACTGCTGTTTTTAATGGAAAGTATTCACACATGTCTTTCTCCTAGGGCATGTGAAACAACCCTGTGGAAAAGAGACTGCCTGGATAAGAACAGGACATCATCCTTGGCTAGGTACAATGTGTTTATAATTTTTGGAAATAAAGTGAATCTGAAATCTGAGATATATATGTTGTGGACCAAAAAAAATCTATAAATGTCCTTTGTAAAAAATACAGCTGCCAATATCCCACCCTTTTCTGCTTTGGGTTCACAGTGAACGACACGGTCAGTGTTATCAATAAAGCATGTCTCATGTAAAAAAATATTAAACCAGCAACTTAATTATGAAATACTGCCTTATTTTCTTAATGGATTCCATGATACTTCAGGGAAATATTACATACTAAGGTTAAATAAATTCTCTGCTAACAAAAACCAGGCCCAGTCTTAACTTTAGGGATCTACTATTAGCTGTGCAATGGAAAGGTGAGTTTCTGTAGCAGGGAAAGACCGCTAATTATAAAAGAACATGTTTTGTTCCGCTATATTAACCTCTAGAATGAAAAAGGTCATTGCTTGCTCTTGATAAATTCTGTGAAATCTATCGAAAGGATCCTGCTTACATCAATGAGATAAGTATCCTTTTGTCATATATAATATTTTAGTAATGCTGTGTAAGTAAAACTCCAGATTAATCCCTGAGGTAATTCCGCTGAAGCTACTAGGAACGTAACACAGTTCAGTTTGGTCCTCTAACACTTGGCTTCGTTCTGTTTGCATCAATTTCCTGAAGGTCACTTGGAAGCTGAAGATAAACATGAGATAATGGCAATATGAAAACGGAAAAATCGGTAAGTATTACGATAATGTGAAGAGATGGCTCTAATAAAGGTAAAGGAAGTTGTGCATAAAATCCCCTCCAGTAGAAAGCATCTGAGAATACAGTTTTTCCGAACTGGGATGTTAAGCTGACACAGATGTTACAGAGGAGCCCTTCCATATAATCTCAGATGATACATATGGAAAGAGCCACAAACATCAGCTCAACCTGCAACAGAGACAAGTGGTGCAAGAGCAGGGCCACCTGTGTTGCAGAGAGTGAGCAGCTCTCTTCTGGCCTGCTCCCAGGTACTTCCAAACAGCAGATATAAAATACGTGCCCCCAGTGTTGAAGGAGTTAATGTGACATTGCAAAATGAGCTTTGCTATTTGCTGTTTTGTTTGGCCAATAGCTGACACAAGCACATTTTGCCACCTGGCTAATTTTGTGCTGCCAAGTTATTCATTCAGGCCAGTGGTGTGAAAAAGGAGGCATTTAATAGTCAACAGAGCACTATATAGGGTAATAGTTTATGATTTTCCATGACTACTTAGATGCTGCTCAAATTATTCTTGATTGAGCAAATTATTCTTTTTTAAAATCATCCCATTCATTTATTTACTAATGACTCTATCTCATCTCTCCCGTACACCATTTTTTTAAAATGGGAACAATCAGCCATTTCCATGTTTGAGGGGATTTAGCCAAAGGAAAACTATGAGCCCATTATAGCTCAGATCACAACTTTGAAAGACCTTTTGCCAAGGTATTAGAGGTTGAATAAAATCCTTTTCTGAGCTTTCCAGGGAGACCTGCGCAGGGATGAGGTGAGCTGGAGAGAAACCCTAACATCTTGGTTCAGCAGATGAAAATATTAATCCTCCCTGCCCCCCAGTTATTTTATTTTTTCAGCAGGTGATTGCTTCGTTGGTTGATTGTCAAGCTGAACCACAGCCTGATGGGCTCATTCCAGAGGGGTCACCATGGCTGAAAACCCTTCAGCCCTTTGCTGACAGGGAATCCTTGGCAAGGCTATCCAAGATTAGTGTTGGAACAGCAAACCCCTTCCACAGGAAAGCCTACCTGTTAACAGGCGAGTTATTTATCCTGCAAGGTGCTGGTGCAGGTGCTTAGATTCATGCCAGAGCCAAAAATGCCAGCATTTCTGGAGCAGATTGCTTTCATACTTGTTTGGTGCTGTGTGTACTTCCTAAGGTGTTGGAAGCAAGCAGGAGAGGCAACCCATTGCCCGTCACAGCAAACACACAGTGGCACTGTGTGTAAATTGATTTTCCTGGCTTTTGCTTACCTGTGTTAAACCAAAGGGAGGAGGACAGACCAAAGCATCCTGCTCTACAGATGTGAGTTTATGAAGCCATAACGCCAGAAGTTGTCAGAGCAAAATAATGCACACTTTTGTGAGTTTGTCTGATGTCATATAGTTTAGACAAACACCGGTGATAATATTCATTGTATGGCTTAATTGGTTTGATACAGAGTAGCAACACAAGTGTAGCGAGAAGCTTGTTATGTAGGTCTTCGTGTTGTTTCAAAGTCTTTATTATTATGACAGCAAAGTCTTGTTCATTAAAGTTTCACAATCCATTTTCATTAGGATGAAACTGATTCTGTAAATGAACAGTTGCTCTGAAAAATCAAACCCTTGCAGCTATCACAGGGGAGGTACAAAGTCTGTATTAATTATCAGGAATATGGTGTCGATCGAAGATGTTAATTGCCCTGATGGTTAGTTATTTGGGGAATTGCCATGCATTTCATGCAGGGATAATAAAAATGAATTTTTAAACAAAGAGATCTTAAAATAATATATAATCTGTAGAGAATACCAACATCAAAGGCTTATCTCAAAGCTTTGAATTTTATCTTTGTGGTCCAAAATGTTAAAGATGAACTGAGCAATATTTCAGCTGGTTCAAGTTTGTGAGAGGAAAACAAAACAAGAGTTAATTAACTGTTATTACAAACCTTTTCAACTTTAATTTGACTTTCAAATATTAGCATTTATCTATGAACTATGCTTCTGGGTTTGACAAATTAGCTTTCACAGAACAAGTTTAATTAGGCTTCATTGTGCTTTTATGTCACTTTGCACAGTTCCAGACAATGAATGGATTAACTTACTAAAAGTCATATGTTTAAAAGAATTTGTTGAATGCTAAAAAGGTTGACAAAGTTGCAAAGCTTTACCAGCCTAATGCAGAAAAGATGCATCCTGTTTAGCATGATAACACGCATTCTTTGCAGAGAACAGCTGGTGCTGACACACACAACCCTGCCTGGCTGCTCTCAGCACCCACGGGCAATGGCACCACCGCCTTCCCAGCCCACACCGCCCCGGGAAAGTCTGGGGTGTGTGTTTACTGCCAAAGCCTGATACCTGTGAAAAACAGGAAAGGGGAGAGCTACAGGTGCGCATGACATGACTAAGCATGCTGGTTCTCTAGCTGGAATAAAATAATCTCCGTGTGAACTTGTATTTCTGTTTTAATTTTTGATTTATTTCTTTTTTTACCAGTGGCGTTACGATGGCTCCATACTTATGCCATATTTATGAGACATCAAAAAAAAAAAAAGAAAAGTAACTATAAGGCTCTGAAGCAGTCTGGCAAACTGATTTGTCTCAACAGACACAGGTGAGAGTGGAGAGTGTTGCAGAAAAATATAAATAGATGTGAAGTTGAGAAACGTGTTGTTGCTTTCCATCACAAAGGGATGTGTCACTTTAGAACTCACTAAACACAGATTTGGTATTACAGTAGGTACTGTCAATAGGAGAGCTTGTTTGTAGCTGGGCATTAGACCTTTTCTGTTGTTTTCTGACTTCTCATCCTCCTCTCTAGCCACACATGTACTTCTCTGCTCTGTAGTGTTAAACCACTTTTGTCTAGACGAGCTAGCACATTCAGGAGACCCTGAAGAGATCTAAGAGGCAATTTAGAGAAAATTTTGCTTGATAACAGAAAGCCATGGCAATCTGTTCTGTGGAGAGAAAGAAGAACAGAATTCTTCTGGGGATAGAGCAGTGTTTCTGACCAAAGAGCATATTTGTGATGGCTGCATGTAGGGAGGCAGAAGTAAATGCTTTTAGAAACTGGCAGTGCTGATTCTAAATCACATAGCTCTTTCCTGGTGGCCAGTATAATTTAGGCTAACATCAGACTGTGCTGACTCATGGTTGGCTGAATGCCTGCAGATTCTTCCAGGAACGATACTGCACCAGGATTGTCCAGTCAGGACATCTACACTAAACATATCCCATATTCCACGGACAAGGAAGGCCCATACTTATGTATTGATATAGTAGCTCAGTGCCAGTTAAGGATTTTCTCCCTGCAGGAGCATTGCCTGGGAGGCCCTGCTGGTTTCCTGGCTCAGTGCTGAGGGTGTGTCCTGTTAGCTTTTGTGTAAGAGCGTTGTTGGACATTGCGGACCCTTTTAGGATGCACGCTATGTTTGATAGACGAGAAGAAAGGTCACATGTGAGAAAGTAACAAAAAAGGAGTTTAGGAGGATAAGGAAGACAAAATAGGGAAGCAGTGTGATGAACAGAGCCAGAGGCAACAAGGAAGCCATTATGAAGCAGCAGTGAAAACCAAGCAAAACTAGGGACCTTGCAGAGGGGAGAAGAAATCAGTCAAAAAGTACATTCCAATGCAGTGATAGCAAGCTGAAATGAAACCAAAGAAACAAGCAACAAGCATCAGGCTGCCACTTAAATCCCACTAGGCACCACGATGAAATATGCTGTAGTGACCATTTTGTAAAGGGTCCTATAAATTAAGGAAAGAGAGGCAATTTAGCACTCGCAGCACACCATAAGTTGCACAAATTCCTCTCTCCCTTCTAGCTGGCAAGTGCCAGTTACTCTGTTTTTCTGTATGCCCATTATTGGAATTTTCCAGTAATTTTGCACAATTCATACAAATATATAAAGCAGAACCCTGGATGAAATCAATGTAGGAAGAAAGTAGAGAGAATATACAATATGCTTTTATACTTAAAACTCCTATTCCCCTTATCAGGATTTATGAGTGTTCAAGAAAGATAGGCCCACACTAAACACCTTTAACATTATCTTATGTTTTCCTAAAGTTCTACTAAAAGTAAAGATAAAATCTATAAGGTTATATGTATAAGATCTAGTTGGAAAGTGGAAAAACAGTTTATGGAGTACTATAAAATATTTGACATAATTTCTGTTTTATAAAGTTGAAAAACACATACTGTTTTCAAAACACAGTCCCTGTTTTACAAATCAACTTTTTCCCTGTCGCTGGTATTTTTCCCTGTTGGTACTGAGTCCATTAAAATCCATACTGTCTACTTACTTCCAACTTTCCTTCAGCTGTCAGTCTCTCTTCTCTGCTTTATCTACGTTGGGAAAGCTATAATAAATAATAAAAAAAATCCCTTTCTTTTCTAAGCCCAAGAAATAAAGAATATTTTAGTTCTAGAGAACAAATTTACATGAGAATAAGCACCTTATTCTGCTAAGGAACTTTGACATGTAAGAATCTCAGATGTAGTATCTTGGTTTGAAAATACCTTCTGGTGCTCTGTTTATTACTTATCCTGATTGATTCCAATGAGAGATTTCTGAATAAAAGTAGTTTAAAATATTAAGTAAGGATTTCAGGATTTGGTATGCTTACACTGAGGTCCCCAGTGCTGGAAAGGTTTATACATTTCCTTTAAATGTGTACACTGTATGTACATCCTTTGAAGTCAGTGGGACAAATCCTCAGCTGATATCGATTGCTCCTCTTCCACTGATTTCAGTGAAGTGATAACATTTATTGTAGCTGAAGACCTATCCCACAGAGACTGAATGCTATTGTAAAGTTGCATGCTTAGAAGCTTTTTTCACATTTACCCCAAGACTATTTCCTCTCTGTTCCCAGAACCTTCAAGCAGCCTTTTATAGTATTTCATTTCACTGCAGTGCTGACACGAGTTCCATTTCAGTGAAGGAAGAGAATCCTATACTTCTGTGGAGCATAAAATGTTATAAACAAAAGGCAAGTGATAAATCGGACCCATATGCTATGCTTCACTTACCTATTTTTTGTGTGTACAGTGTGCTGCTTGTACTGGTATGGCATTCTTTCAGGTATGGTTTTCATATGTGAAAAGCTTGTACTTGTGTCATTTTTCACTCTTCTGAATTGTACATGGGTTCTGTGAAAACATGGTCGTTGAATTCTTTTTTTTCCTGCTGAAAGGTGAAATCAAGCAAGACTTTTTGTCCATGTTGTCATAGCTGACAAAAGGCTCAAAGGCATGATTTATACTCTCATTTTACAACTGTGCAGCCCCTTCTTTCAAGTGTTAGGCTGATTTTAGTGTGTTGATCTGAAACTGCTCTCAGAGACTCCCCCATATTTTCTCTTGTAACTTCTTGTATGCTCATACAGTGCCCAGTGGAGCTTGGTTGTGTGTAAGGCCACAGCCTACATGGTTTTTTATGGCTTATTCGTTAAGACTTTCTAGTATTTTTCCTCTGGATTCAGTGCCTATGGTGACATCAAAATGACTCTTTAGGTTGATATTCATGGGTTTGTAAATGGACCCTGGAAATATCTTGGGAGGGAAACAGAAAGAAAGACATGAAGCTGTTTTTGCAAATGAGCTCTTTCAGAAGATAGGATGGAGCATAAGGGTTGGTACTGAGGAGTTGTGGAGTTTCTGAATTTAAACTTTTCCATACTGAAAATCCTGACAGATGAACTTTGGGGCAACAAACTTCAGCTGTGTGTGAGACAATTGGGAAAAGACAAGATCATCTGACTTAGCAAAATCATTTTGACGTGGCAGTCCTTCCATAAGCAGAACACAAACATAAGGCTCAGAATAAGTCTTTTACTGCTGAATCAGGGAGTATAAGTATTTTCACACTTCTTTCCTGGAAAACACCAAAACGATCCTGGGTAATTAGAAACAGTAGCCTTACTTGTAGACTCAGCAGTATATGAACTCTACAGCTACCTTTTTTTGTCCAAAGCATGGTTGTCAAAACCCAGAAGACATGGCCCAAGGCCAAAACCCCTAACCCATCCTTACTCAAGGGAGGAATTATGGTCTCTTGCTGAGGGAGGAATGTATGCCTCTTGCTTCTGAGGTAGCAGCAAAGGGGACTGTACTTAATGCAGGGGGGAATCTTCCCTTGCATTTTTTTCTGGAAACTTCTCCTGTCAGCTTCAAATGCCAGGTCAAGTTGTGTCCAGTTACCTCCATCCAGAAACTGATCTGTTGGATGAAAATGGGCATGATAAAAGGGGCTAAATACAGATTCTCATATTTTATGGGGAGGAGGGTGAATTATTCCCCCAGCTTGTGTGAAAATATAAAGAATGGAAAGATATACCATTTGGAGATACTAATCCCTAACAAATGAGTCACTGCAAGAACTTTGGGAGGTATTTATGCTGCGGAGACAATCTATTGTTAGCAAATTGCGCGCTTTGCTCACTGTAACCCATTGTTACTGCAGATCTCGCAGGTAAATTGTCACCCATTTGCTGAGTTGTTTTGTGCAATCTCTAAATCATTGCAGGCCATCTATTTGAAAAGCGTTAGTGGAGGAAGCATAATGTGCTTTCATGGTAATGTAAAATGCATTAGAAATGAATTGCATGATGCTTACCTCTCAAATTACAGAAAAGACAATGACACCCATATATGCGAATGCAAATTATTTATAAAAATATCACAGATGAATCCCTGAGCTGTAACACTTGTTGTTCATTTCTATAAATATTAACATATCAGGATTTATTTTGACATACCACTAAGATAAGTGCTAGAACTGACAATAATAATGTATAATTTATGTCCTTCATATTACCTTAACATCACTGTGCTTGCATTATTGCATAAATTAATTTAATGTTTCTGACATGCAGCCGATTATTCAAGCATTTGTTCTTTTGTCTTCTACTGGTTTCTGTTGCTGTTTTCCAAATTACAGAATATTATTATACTCTAATGTTTATTTTATGGTACATACAATTCATAAAGTCACTTTAAAGTTCTGAAAGCTTTTATTTAGCACTCAGATAAACGTGTGTTGTTGTATGATGTGGAAAGAGCATTAAAGCTTTTGTATAGTAAATAACTTTATGCTTGTGATGCAAATTGACAATAGCTGAGAAATGCAAAGCTCAGGAGAAATTGAATCTGCAGCCTGTACTTTTAGGGTACTCAGGGAATATATGGCTACTACGGTGGGTGTCTGAGTGTGAGAATCTCTCCCAAATACATCTAAAAAGTCCTAGCTGTATCAAAAAATCTGTTGGTATTTGTTGGTCTGAACTACACTTCTGTCCTTACCTGTTCCATGTGATAACCTATATGTAATTAAGTGTGCATTTTCACACGGCCAAAAAACATAAAAT
Source organism: Corvus moneduloides (assembly GCF_009650955.1). Classification (NCBI taxonomy): domain Eukaryota; kingdom Metazoa; phylum Chordata; class Aves; order Passeriformes; family Corvidae; genus Corvus; species Corvus moneduloides. The sequence continues at coordinate 50,934,288 of NC_045481.1, read as the reverse complement.
GATGTGCCTATTGCATTCCACTGCTGAACTTGAGACTAGAATTCAACTTTTCATTTTGCTCCCCGAGAAGGCAGAATTCTCTGGACATGCAGTATCCTTTCTTTAAGTTAGAAATGTTTTTCTAAGAATTGATAATTCAGTGCCTTAATTTCCTTGCACTTAATAGAAATGAAAACTAGTTCCCTAAAAAAAAAACCAAACCCAACAAAACAAACCAAATCACACAACAGTAGCATATGCTTCATTTCCTCAAATGGTTTTGACAATGCGTAATTGAAAGCATTTAAAACACTCAATAACTGTTACTTGGTAGCAGTTGTGCATCTTCACTAAATCTGGAGAAAAGAAAGTGTGATAAAGCCAAGCTGTTCACAACCCAGCCCAGGCCAGTAGCCTGGAGAGCTCAGGGTGGAGGATTCCCAAGTTGATCCTCTCTTGCTCTCTCAGTGCCCCAGGCAAGTACCACCCTTTTCCTGGGGCTAAAGGAAACACAGCATCACCTTTTGCTGTAAGAGCTCCAGGGTGTGGAGGGCAGGATACACGTAGCACTTAGTGTTTTTCCTGGTAGATTTTTTGGATGGCTTCCCTTGGTTTTTAAGTCTTCATAGCTACATAATCACTGCTTGTTAGCATTTAAAAAAAATTAATCAAATAGGGCAACTGGCTTTGTTCTAACTCCACTTTGTGTGTACTCAGAAAATAAAGGTAGAGGAAAATAAATTCACATTTTAAAGGCCAGATTCATCTGTGCATCGTGGTAGTCTTGTGTGCTTGCTGTAATACTTAAAACTGGTATAAGCCTCATCAATACCCAAGTAGCTATTGGTGTGTTTAGCAAATTAGTTAATAACCTCCAAAATGAATAAAATTTTTTCAATGCCAATACTAAATAGCAAATAATTGGAAGCATTGCAGGCTTACTTCTTGTGCTTGTTTACTTCTTTTGTTTGGCTATTAAACAACTTTGGGGATTCGCTGACAAAATGCTGCAGAAAGGCAAAGCTAAGGTCAAGGTTATGTGTCAGCAGTTTGAAAGAGGCAGATGTAATATATGAGTATTGTAATAAACAAAAATCAAACAATAACAATCACTGGAAAGACCCACTAAAGATTTGGACATATGAAATTCCATTGCAGCAACCAATTCAGAGGCACCTGATCTTCAAGGTAGAATCCATAACCCTCATTACCTCTGGGTAATGACTAAGGAAAGTCAATTTTTTCAAAAAGACAATCTTCAAACTAACTGTCATCTGTACTGGGAGCTGCTAAAGCCATGGAAGGGAGTTTGCTAACATTCTGCAGCTATTCCAGTGTAAGGTCCCAGGAGATGGGTAGAGGCTTCCATCCATCAGGGATCCCCGTTGCAGAGTGGTACATCCAGCTGCCTTCAGGATAAGTGTAGCATTACTGAGAGGCTGGCTCTCCTTGCCAGTTCATATCCAGCTGATGTGTAAACACATCACTCATCTCTTGGGATATTATCCTAGTCATGGTGATAAAACTTGCATGGTCAGGGCAAGCACTATTCCATCATCTCTATACCCCTGTGCCAAAAAGGATGCAAGGTCCTTGGCACCAGAACTGAATTCCTTATCTTCTGGTGAGATTTTTCTGGCATTTAATTTTCCCTCTTAAGGAACAATTTTGTAAATTACCTACAATAATGCATCTGGGATAGGAGGAAAAAAAATATTTTTCTGAATTGCCATTTATTAACACTTGATATACATAAATTCTATTTTTCAGATCTCACTCAAGACTTTTATTCTTTCTCAATACAACTTGTTGCATTTGTTTGAGGACATCAGTAACCAAGGCATTAGTTTGCTGTGCTGAGGGACTTTAACAAAGCAACCTCTTGTGCATGTTCACAGAGCACCTCTAAAGCTGCTGAGTATGGGAGCCTCTTTGGAGGTGCTGGCTATGCCACTCTTGATGGTGGCTGGCACAGAACAAAATGCCCTGCTGGAATTTAATTGCTGCCTGTGTATTTGTATATGAAACCAAACCTAAAAGCAGGCATCCTCAAAGGATGCTAGGAATTATAATTTCACAGTGAGCTGATTATCAAAAGTTCAAGTTAAATGGCAGATTTAGATGGATCAGTTTAAATCACAAGAAAGAACAAAACAGCCTTTTAAAAGTAATGTATTTTGTGGTTGTTTAAATAATCTATATATAGAAGCATTAAAAATAATATTTCAAGGAAAAGCATTCAATATTTTAACAGTGTCATTGTTTTCCTGCTTCCAAGTTCTTGAGGTGCTGAAATCACTGTTTAAGACAGTTTCCCATTTTCACTGGAGTCTGCTTTTAGAAGTGGTAGAAAGTGGTAGAATAGTTGTTTTGATTTTAAATAATCCCTTACTTTATGATTGGTCTTTCTCCCTTACCAGCAGGAATAGTACCATGCTGGGTTTTTTTAACTGAAGGTCAAGGAGGAGGAATTATTAAGAAATCAAAATACTGTTCTGCAGATACTGATGTGGAACAACTTCGGATTTTTAGTGATGAAGAGGCACAGGGGGAAAATTGTGTTCTGTATCATCCAGCTACAAAAGTTGCACTCTGACTAGAGCAGAAAACTGTCTTAAATGTGCAGGGGGTGCAGTCCTTCCTGATATCTGGTGCAGGAGTCAAATTTGTTTCCCACAGAAAAAGGAGAGATCGCAGTTTGAAAGAGGACTACAAGCTGGAAGCAATAATGCTTGAGAAAGACAGAAAAGCTGAATAAGGGGATGTAGGTGGTAGTGGATCAGCACTTTCAGCAGCATATCAGAAACACCATGCTGCAGAAGTCCTTTAGGATGAGAAAGAGGCAGCTGTGCAAAGACCATAACTAGGTGATGGAACTGCAGCTGATAGCAATTATTAGCACAGGCATCAGCTGAAATCAGAGCTGAGCTCAGAAGCACAAAGACTTCCTGGAGAGTAAATGCAGCGGGGAGAAGGTGATGTGCTTGAGGTGGCCAGAGAGAGGGAATGTAATAGGATAATTTAACTTTCCTTCTAAATTTAGCTTAATGTTCTGTGCTACCCCTACAGCAAGCAGTCAGAACAAGAAAGAAAGGGAGGAAAAAAAAAAAAAAGGAGTGAGCTTCATGATCCTGGAAGCAGCACTAGAGGAGCCAGGTAACTCTTTTTTTTGGTTGGTTGTTTCCTTGCTAGATGGCCATGGTTGCAATGTCAGCCCAAGGTGCACATGTGTTGACAAACCACTGCTCTGCTGAGACTGAGAGTGTGCCTGCCCTTGGAAGTCAGCGATGGCAGCTCTGTAAATGTCTCTAATGCCAGTGATCCCGAGTCTGGACGCAGCTGTACTGGCAAAACTAACTCCCAAGAGAGAAATTAGCTATGCTGGCAAAAGTTCAATTTTGCCGGTAAAACCACATCTATGTTAGGGCCTTTTGCCAGCACAGCTGTGCTGGTTGCAAATCCCATGTCCTCACACCCCTGACTTTCTGCTAGCAAAAGTTTAGTGTAAGATTTGCCTCAGAAAGAAAATAATAGGGAGATTCGCTTGTATTGATTCAAAGCTACTTGTTTTAATATAGAAAGTGAGGCAAAATCTCCATAATGGTATAGTTTATTCAGTCTCTCTTTAGAGCTTTTCTCACTTGCATTTCTTAAATGCTTATTTTTTTGTATGTGTGTTGAGAACTTTAATACCAAATCATCAAAATGCAATCTGGTAACCTGAACCACATTACAGCTTCAATGCAGCTCTGCCTCATTCTGTGCTAAACCACAGCTCTTTGATAAAAAACACGATAAAGAGCTACATTGTACAAAACACAGTACAGCCAGCTGCAAATATTCCAGGGCTATCCAGTAGTAAATAGCATAAAGTACAGAATGTGTGGAGGCTAATGCTCTCATTCATTCCTGGATATATATATATATATTTAATGTAAGAATCAGATGAAGAAAACCATGTAAAATCTGCCTACCATCAGCTGAAAGCATGAAGAAAACTGAGTTTTTATCACTTATCTGCAAAATGGGAACACAGTGAAAATATAGATATATTTTCAGAGCTCTAAACTAGATTTAAGAGTGAATTAAAGCTCTAGATTCTTTCTCTTCCATGCTGCAAAAAACTGGTGCTGGTCCTTGCTTTTTGGAAGTTAAGTCATACTGATTTTACCGCTTTGACTGAGAAAGAAGAAGGGTCATAGAACCCTAGAATATGTTGTGCTGGAAGGGACCCATCAGGATGTTTGAGGCCAACTTGTGGCCCTGCACAAGACTCCCCAAAAATCACACTCTGTGCCTGAGAGTGTTGTCCGCTTCCAGTGTCACTGAAATACGGTTTATAAAATAAATCTTCAGAAAATGTGTGTGCATAAAGGAACTAGAAGATGTGGGCTCTCTCCTAGAGGCCTGTGTAACGGATGAGGTTGATGCACAGGACCTGGCTGCCCAGATTGCTTCTTGGTGTATCCGATGCAAATTCTCTTTCTAAATGGGAACACAAAACCAATGAAGTAGCTTTGAAAGTGCACAGACGTGCACAAGGACACCAAGAACAGGCTGTTTCTGAGCTCTAATGTTGTTGAGCTATGTTGATACAAAGAGTGAAAGGTAAAAGCAAATAATTGCAGGAGTATAAGAACTATTGTGGACTGCTTTCAGTGGAAGTGCATATAACGCTTGATAGTGAAATTTGACATTTTCCCATGGCTTGGAAGGATCTCCTGTCTTTACCCTAGGGTTATCATCCAATTTTTTTCAACCGGAGAAAACTATTTTGGTCTCCCCAGTGTAAACTTTTCTAGGGACCAGTAAGTGCACGTGCCCAGCCTGGAACTTTTCCTTCTATTGACAGCCTGTTTTCACTCAACATGTCTTTGATACTAGTTCTACTTGCAAATGTGCTGATGTGGGAAGCTTTGGTGAAAAACAGATAAACAAATGTGATTGCATCAGCCTTGTTTTCTGGGGAAACCAGGATTAAAAGTCTATTTGCATATCTTTATACATAAAGAAGAGTGCTTTGGGTGACCCATTCTTAAAAAAAAAAAAAAGGTTGCTCAGTAAGTAGAATATCCTTTTCCAAAACGTTACCTGAGTCTAATATGACGGTTGTAGGAAAACTCTCTCTTGCCAGAAATATCCTGAAGTAGTGCCAGAGGCTTGCTGGCTTTGAGACATGTTGGGAGTTATTCATAACTCAGTGTGGGTACCTACTAGCACCGGAATGTGCAAAGCGATTTTTCGAAACCCACACAGAATCTTCAGAAGATGGTCATATTTGATGTAGGCTTTTTCATGCTATAGAGACTGTGCATAAGAAATCATAGCATGCATAAATAGTGCCAAGACTTGAAGTTCCAACCTTTTCCTGAGGAGACAGTTCCCACAATGTTGGTTTTTTTTTTTTTCCTTTTTCCCTCTCTTCTTTTTCTTTTGTGGTCATGCTGTGGCCAGAAGATGAGTAGGAAGTACAATATTGTATTTTTGACATGGTGAAAATTATCCTTGTGTTGCTGTAGATCTGAGTGAACATCTGTGATATTTCATTATGGTGGTAGCACCAAAGCATTAAAAAGATCTTTCTGAGCAGTCACAACTTGTCAGGAAGAAAGCATAAACTCAGGTTTGTTTAACTGGTTTCTGATTTGTTTTCCTAGAGCTGATAACACAGTCTAGGCCTAAGAATGGCTCTCCTGAGAAACAGCCCATCTTCTGAAATTCCATTAAAGATATAGGTACTGTGGCCGTTCCATGGAATTTTAATGATGACTTCTTTTTCAGAAAAATAAGCAGCTTTGTGAGTAGATGCAAACATAGAAATTGATCTGTTTGAAATTACTTTTTGCTCTTTGTTTGTCATATTACAGTTTCTTAGGCCAACAAAGGAGAACAACCTTAAAGAAGAATCCCAAGTAATAGTGTGAATGGGATGGTAAAAATCTGTGCAGCATATTCGGAAGCACTACAGGAGATTTGAACTGACTCAGTGTGACAAATTACGCAGCAGAATACACAGGTTTCACACGCTCTGATGCAGACGGTCATGATACCTGTTTGGGACCAGGAAAGGATGATGATGGGTCATCAGCCCATCTGCAATGGGGATCCCTGATGGATGGAAGCCTCTACCCATCTCCTGGGACCTTACACTGGAATAGCTGCAGAATGTTAGCAAACTCCCTTCCATGGCTTTAGCAGCTCCCAGTACAGATGACAGTTAGTTTGAAGATTGTCTTTTTGAAAAAATTGACTTTCCTTAGTCATTACCCAGAGGTAATGAGGGTTATGGATTCTACCTTGAAGATCAGGTGCCTCTGAATTGGTTGCTGCAATGGAATTTCATATGTCCAAATCTTTAGTGGGTCTTTCCAGTGATTGTTATTGTTTGATTTTTGTTTGTTACAATATTACATATGTTATTTTTATTAAAATATTCTTATATTTTCAGTATTGGTTACTGAAAAAGAATGGCAGCTATGAAGGGTGAAAGTCTCTGATGTGGGCAGGGTATAAAGATGGCAGAAGAAAGATGAGAGACTGTGCTGTCAAATATTCCTGCCATGGAGTCTTGGACTACTGGTTAGATAAACATCTATTTTTTAAAAAATTAAAGTACGTGTGCTTTTTTTCTTCTTCTCTAAAAGTACTCAAGTAGTGAAATGGATTCTGAGAAGATGTACTTTCGAGTTCCTTTTGATTCTAATTTCCTGAAGATGGTTATAACCCCACACTGTCACTAAGTCTCAGGGCAACGGATCTCTGAATGCATTTCCTTCCATGGTGACAAAATAATCTCTTCACAAAAGCCCGAGTTTTTAGGGGACCTTTAAGTCACAGATTACTTCCAGCCTCTGATAACATTAAATAAATTAAGAATTTGCCTGCTCTTCTCACCACAGAGATACATCCCATATGTTTGTTGTGCTTATTGTCAGTAGAGAGAGAGGTCAAACAGCTATTCCTTCCTGTACTGTTTTGTCTCAATGCGCAGGAGATATGTCAAGGAAGTTTGGGGTCTTGCATTCCAGCAGTGAGGAAGTTGTCTGCTCTGTGACAGAAAAAGACTTGCTTGCTTGCTTGGTTTTTACTTTTGCTTGTGGAAGGTCCATTGAAGCAGCCTCTGTGTTAGGAAATAAATAAACAGTATTTTGGCAGTCTTCTCAGATTACACAGAAAATGTGAAGTTTACAGGAGATCACTGAGATAAAGAACTGCTTTTCTGCAATAATGTCTTTTCTGTGGTTCATTGCATGGCTGTAGACATGATAGAGCAATTTGAGCTGGCCTTGATTAAAGGTTAAACAGATGGCTCTTCCCTTACTTGCCTTGGGGCAGATACACATTTCCATGCTGTAATTTTTTGTTTGAATTATCAGGTATACACCAATAAGTGATGTAAGAAAAGATTCAACTGCCTTTTCCTCCTTTTTTCTTACCTGACAGAGTATGGTCTTGATTTATAGAAATTCCCTAATACCTGATATTTTTGATGCTTTTTCCCTTTAACCAGGGTGGGTTTCTACCCAAGCCTTGGCTCCTTTCTGTGCAGTGGCACCAACTCTGCCAGGCTGCTCGACAAGCTGGGGTGTGCACAGTCCACGAGGCCATGATCTGCAGCCTCCCACCCCTTTGGCAGGGCATGAGTGCAAAAAGAGCTTTCTTGCTCTAATGGTTGTCAAAAGCAAGCACAAGTGGAACGCACTCCGCAGATCAATTCTGAATTGCTGAGTGAATGCTTTCAAAAAACATTTTCTTTGTTGCCAATTTCCTATGCCATGACTTCCAACCCTTCTGGCTTGAAAGGCAAAGGCATTATTTCAAAACCTTTAGGGTTCTAGAAATCAATAAATGGGGAAGATTCTCTGCTTTGTTTCTGAGCATCACAAAAGGACAAAAGCCACCCCATCTGGATGCAGACACAGAAAGAGAGCATAGATGGGTTTTATTCTGTGTAAGCTCCAGTACACAGAGTATCTCCTGGTGACAAGAGGGGATATGAGAAGAGAGAATGGCAAAACAGTTGTAGTCTGCATTTGGTCAGTGATCTCTGGGGACTTCAAACAAGATGGCCTGAGACTGAAATCTGTTCTCAGTTCAGTGGAGCAGAACTTGGTGTTCAATGGAAAGGTGTTGGGTTTTCCTTCTCTTTCTTGGGCTATCCTCCATGGAAAAAAGTCCTAGTTTTTAATAAACACACTCCAAAACTCCTAATGAGCAGGTTGATTTGGGACCCCCTTATGTGGGCCGTAAGACCTCCGGCTGAAGAACACAACAGGAATGTGTTTCTGGCTCCATGTCTGTGGAATCTGTGGTGAATCAAAGCAGCAGTGACATACTCGCTCTCCTTCCTGGAAGAGAAGGACCTGGCCTGTAGGACCAAAAGTCTTTCTGATATCTTCACAGTGTCTGGGACACCCAGTGCTGGGAATATCTCCGGGTGTGGAGAGGGTCAGAGTGAAACCCAGAGGAGTGCTTTGTTCTGTGTGTGTGATGAAAGGTGGTTATCAGGCTGGAAACCCTTCCCTAAATGGTGGGAATGAGACGCTCCTGGAAGGAGGACTAGTGTGGGAATCGCTTTGAACAGAGAGAAGAGCAGGAAATGAGGTGGATCTCCAGTGAGATAGCACATGTCAAGGAAGAAGGTGGACAATACAGAGTATACAGTCAGAAGAAGAGTAGTATATGAGAAGAGAGGAAGAACTGAAGGAAGAACAAAAAAGGAAAAGCTACTGTAATGGGAGAAATGAGGTCAGTCTCAAAATGTAAAAGATACAGTCTTGTAATCAGATGGAGCTGCCAAATGCACTCCTTTCTCCCAAATTACCAGGATAATCTCTTTATTCTATTGCACCCCATCTGCTAGTCTAGCTGGCATGAGTTATAGCCCTTACAAAATGGGCATGTGTGGTAAGCAGAGCTGAACTGTCAAATAAGAGTTTTCTTAAATGGGATATGAGGAAATTATTTGGTTCCACAGACAAGTTTGCAGTCTCCTTTAATGAAAGTTTTGTTTTAGACTTTCCAAAAGAGACAGAGGGAGGCCTTGCAGCAATTGCATAATTTTAAATATTAAGGGTGTAAATTTCAAAAAGCCTCAAACCATGCACAAGGCTTAATTTCTCCATATTTTCAAGATGGCTTGCACACTGGCTAACGAAGTTCAGCTTCACTTCTGATGTTTTAAAGTTGAGTTTACTTTCTAGTACATCTTTCATGTCCTACCAGTTAGCTGCCTGGATTACAAGCAGGGAACACAACAGAGATATGGTTACATCCTGTTACAGATGCTTCTTTGAACTTTTGCCACTTTATAGATGTTCTTGTTTCCTTGTAATGAGTTTTCAGTATTTAGAGAAGAATGTACAGTCAGTCTCTGCTAATTTTATTAAAGGTAGTCCTCAAAATGAAGGATGGTGTGGGACTGACACTTATGTCAGGAACCTATTCAAAAACCTGAACATTGGCCCAATATTGCAACTGCAGTAAGAGCTGCTTGCATGACACATGCTGGGACAAATTAATGCTGTGTTTAGTTCAATGTGTTTTCTTTGACAATTGCCAGAAGCAGAGATAATTCAGAGAAGAGTCTTGCTTCTGTGACTCCACTATGGTAGGAAACCACCCTGAAAACAGACTTTGCCATAAACAGAACTAAGGCCTAAAAAATATTTTCTTGCCTTAGAGAGTGTAAGTGTTCTCACTGACACAAAAATAAAGTCTCTGTTTTGACTTGTGTCATGTTGAGCTGTTTGATAATTCAGTAACTAGTAACAATTGTGTGTGTTATATGTATACACATTCAACAGGATCCTTAAATAAATTACTTGCATAATTGTGCAAAATGGAAATGAATAATTTGTTGTCAAGTAGGTCCTTGCAAACAGTAATTTACCCAAGAAACTCTCAAGGACAGCAGGGAAACGGGAAGGAAAGAAGAGAGAGGGAGAAAAATTTAACAGCAGAAGGAAGCAGACTAGATAGAGGAAGTGAAGATGCAAGAAAACTGAACACTCGGGAACAAATGGGATGAGTTGCCCATGAGTACATTCAGGTTGAAAATCGGGAACAAAACTGTCAGAGCAGTGGGAGACTAGAACTGCCTCCCATGAGCCCTATGGATCAAAGGTGCAGTTTCCAAGATGGAGATTTAACCCCTTCTGGAAGACTTTACATGAAGTATACACCTATGAGGCCAGGAACTGATAGTCCAGGTAGCACCTCATATTCTGTGTTTGTGTAGGAGCTTCGTGCGTAGGATCATCCTGTGTCTGGCTTGGAACTGAACAGAAAATGACCATCTTATGCTTCTTTTCCCATGTTAAACTGAAAACTTGAGTATGAACAGTAGACAGGTAAGGGTTAGATGGAATGTTGCACAAAAAATGCCCCAGCATAGTCATTTATTTCCAAAAATATACTATTAATAATAAATGCCATAGCAATCATTATGAAGCTACAGCTCATCTTGCATTCAGAAAGTGGAAGCCTCCATTACTAAGTATTTCTGGGTTTTTGTCATTAGCAGTTGCTATTTTATATGCAGTCACATAGTAACTCTAGACAGTGAGTGGTAGTAGTCAAGCAGATTTAATTAGGTTTTTTTTAAAGAACTTTTCATGAGAGACCCAGTCTTCACCTCTGGTGGGAACTGGCAGAGGTACATGGGCAGAATCTTTATTAAGGTTATTATAGTTCAGCCTACAAAGTTGGTGACATTCCATTTGAGTCTTTGTGTAGACCCACATGTGAAAATTATACCGATTCCTTTTTTTAATAACAGACGAGTTTGCACACGAGACAATTGATTCCTAAATCCATCTGTTCAAAACAGTATGTTATGCACTGTAAATCAGGAAACTCATGAAAAATGAAAAGTGGTGTTATCATATTAGAGAATTTTGCTCTCTTTGGCAATCCATACGTAATACCAGTTCCCATAACTGACCAGACTTTTCCCTGTACTTTCAGAAGCCTGCAGGCTAAATGGAAGTGAATGCCGTGGGCATTATGGTCTTGATTATACGGTGTATCCATTTTCATATCCTGGATGTCTGTCCATAGCCTCTGGGCATCTGTAACAGAGGAGCAGGTCCTACTAACTCATGCATTTGTTACTTGTATCTACAGCTGCGCTTTATATTGGTATGGAGCACTTCTGCTGTTAAACCTGCTCTCAGAATATTTTGAGTAAGTCACCCTGAATGGCTAATTCTGTTCTGGCTATTAGGTTTCACAGGTACAGCTCCTCATTAGATCCCAACTATTCTTCCCTGACACTGCCATGCTTTCCAAGATCTATTTTCATTCCTTTTTTTTAAACTCCTGTTTCTCTAGTAATCAGTGTCTCCGTGGGCACCTAAAAGCTTACACAAGCTTGAATCACTCACAACAATGTCTCAATATTAGATTCCTATCATGAGAATGTGAGGTGTCATGCAGAAAAATGATAAAATGTGTTTTTATAGAGATGGAATTGGAAAGTAAGGGACAAGGAAAAGGTACAGAAAATTTGTATTTTACTTTGTCAGTTCTCTGGAAAATGGTATCTTGCTTTTCACTCTAAATGCAATGTTTCTTTTGTTGGGAGGAAAAAAGTAAAAGAAAGGAAAAGTTTAGTTTTTCTACTAAATGTACTAGTTTCAGTTTCTGGAATTTCGACTTCTTGCTCAGTGTTTCATTTTACCCACATGAATGTATGTTATTCAGAGTTCAAGAGGAGATAATTTTCCTCTACTTTTGGGGAAAAATCTTGGTGGTGCTAATAGGAGCTAGCCAAAGAAGCTGAGAAGTGGTTTACTGTTGTTTTAGGTTTTGGGGTTTTTTTTCGTGATGTGGTTTTCTTTCCCATCTTGAAAGTCCTGTTTACTGACTATCTTCTCCTGTACCTTGTCCCTGAAATAATTCTGTTTCTTCTCAGTAAAATGTTTTCCTCCAAAGCCCAGTGAAGCCCAGTTATTGATAGTGTCCCTAGTGTACACATGACAAAATGCTCTCTTGGGTCACGGCTGGTTGAAATTTTCATAAAGGGTTTTGTCCCTAGAAGTCTGTTTCTTGAGCCCTTGGGTATAAAATAATATTTAAACAACAGTTGTGGGGGATAGGATGATATTGGTGTGAAGTTTTATGTTGTTTTTAAATGGTGGGATGTTTTTAAGTGATTTCTCCTCAATAGTAGTATTTTTAAATACATGCATTTCTGTGTGGAGACCCGAGGCTATTTCCTCCGGCTGGCTTGCTTTGTCTTTGGTGGGCTGCTCTCCTGCATGGAAGCAGGGTATGGTAGCTCCATTTGCAGAGGTTGAAGATCCAGTCCTCCTGGCTTGCTGTGCAGAGGAGTAACTTTCTCGTCCTGGACTTCATCAGTGGTGGTGCTGCTTGGTGTGTGCTTCCCCAGACAATTCATCTCCTTTTAAAAAGACTTTCTGACAGTCCTTATTAGTGTCCCGCAACATTCTTAACCAGGCTACTGCAAAGGATGAGGCACGAGACATTCTTTATCTATCCTTGGAGAAAATTGCTCTCTCTGTGTGCCTAACTTATCTACCTGATTTTCCTACAAGGCTGTGGGGGCTTGGGAAACTCATGAAAAATCACAAGTGATTAGGCTGATTGAGTAAGGGTGAGAGATGAAAAGTTGTGCTGGAAGTATCCCATGGCAATACCAGAAATTTTGTGTATGAGTTGGAGCAGTTGCACTTGACGTGATCTATCCACAGAAGAGGCAGGCTTTGCATTGAAGCACCCTTCGTTTCCAAAGGTAGAAAAAACCAAAGGAAATATCCAGCTATTCCCATTTTACAGAAAAGAGCAAGTGAGATATGAGATGTTCAGCTCAGAAACGCCCAGGAAGCACATGATAAAGTAGGAGACGGAGCTCGAGGCTTTTGTGTCCCAGTCAGTGTTCTAAAGAAGGACCAGCTTTTAAGAGGCACATGTCCTGAATACTCTGTTATTAATAGTGATTTACATAACAGCTTGTAGCCCCATTTCAACATTACAGAATAGGACTTACTCTTCTTTTGTGGTAATGACCTGGATTTATATCAGCAGTAATAAAATAGTGTTGCAGAGAAGGGCTGTGAAGAGGGGGGAGGGAGTATGAAACTAAAAATAAGAAATATGTACAGTACATAATTCTAACAATGTTATCTGAAAGACAGTAAAAATAGACTCAATTAGATATTGTCAGAGCTTTTTTCTCCATGCAGCTGCCTAGCCAAATATGACAATTTTTCAACAATATAAAAGTTCTAACACAATGCACGATACATTGTACTGAATTCATTAACACTTTGCTACCTTAAACATCATTGTAAAGAAGGAAAATAATGTAAGAGAAGCTTGTCATTTTTTGTTGTTCCTTTTGTTTCTGTGACATGTTTGGAATTGCATGCCTGTGAGAGTTTTGTGATCTAAATTTAATGATCCTAAAAGGGATTTGGTAAGATATTGTTCTTTTCTCCTGCAGACATCCCTAGGCTGAGTGCTACATGAAAACTGTGACTCAATTATACAAAAAAATTTAATTTATCTTTAAAAATAAAAAGCCTTTTCATGCAGTATTTCCACAGGGATGTAGCCTTAGTGTAGAGCTTTCCTAGCTCTGCTTTGCAACAATGTAATTCCTATAGAAAGAGAATTTGCAGGCAGCGCATAGAATATCTATGTGCACATATGTGTCCCCCTTTTTGTGAATAAAGACATTATGATGACAGTAGATATACTTGGCTTTGATTTGGCAATGGAATCTGCAGATCTCTCCTCTCATTCAGAGCTTTCAATTTACAGAATTACTCTAGTGGACAGTTGGTCACAGTGCAGATATTAAAACTTTAAAATCCACACCTTCAGCATTAGACTGAAACTTTTGGTCCACTTCTAATCCAGATTTTTAGGTACAATACTTTTACAAAGTAATAAATTTGAGATAGAAATTTACATAATTTTTGGGGGTTAATTTGGAGCCAAAAGCAGGAATAACATGTTGAATATATAAAGTAAAATAATCATTGGTTTGGGCATGCCATTCGGTTTTAAGATTTTTTGTGGATGCAACGTGCTCTGTCATTTCCCTGTGGCTTGGCCATCACACTTGAACTATAGAGAAAGGAAACCCCCAGGAAAGAAGAAGAATCTGATGCATTTTTGAAAGGAAATAAGGCTGATGTCCTCTTATTGGGCAATATAATAAATTTATAAATCTCTTATCTCCTCTCTTGTTCCAGTTTAGTGTAAAGTGTACTTATATTATATGGAATAATGCATCCCAAGTTGGACAAAACTTAACCAGGGTTCTTTTGCTGTGTCCTTTAACCCTTAGCCCTGGGTATCAGGAAAGATATCTACTCTGTGTGCTCAGAGCATGAGCAAAGAGGATTGCTGTGATTACTTAATCAGGACATGGTAGGTGATAGCAGTTAGTTTCTGGGAGGTTAGACTAGAAACCTCTTCACTCCTAGCAAGGAATTCATAGCTGTGTAGCTCCAATTTTCCAATTTGAAATGTAGAATACCAGGCTGACATGGAGTTTCCATTGCTATAGATACATGTGTGTGCAAGTACTGGATTCTCTCTGCTTCTCCTTTCTAAAGTGAGCTTGAGAAAACTGCTGCTTCTTTCTGACCCTGGTCACCATCTCTCAAGGTATTTAAAGGTCATGCAGATTTGGCACATGGGGACCTGCTTTAATGGTGGCCTTGGCAGTGCAGAGTTAGTGGTCGGACTCAATGCTTAAGGGTCTTTTCCAACCTAAACAATTCTATGAAAATTGGGAAGGAGACACTGGAACATAAAGACTTTGAATTTACATATCTCTGGAAGGTTCTTTGCAGCAGTTAGTAAAAGTTTCATCTTTAGTTGTGGCATCTTGCCTTGAATTAAACTGAATTCTACATGGAAACATACTGTACCACTCAAACACTGAAGAGATTAAGAGAGCTGAAGAGAGAGTGGTGTACACAAATGACATGATTAGCATGAAAGAGCAAGACAATATTTATTAGGGACGCATTAGACAGTGCAGGCAATAAAAAGGATGCTGGCTGTTGGGAAACACCCTGTGCCAAGGCAGCGTTTTCATATTTTACCTCCTTACCTTCTACATGAATAAAACACCCGTCTGCACAAGGAAACATACTGGAATAGGTGAAGGGGCAAAAACCCAAACCAAATCAGAATCAAAACCAAACAACAGCATAAAACCACCCCTAAACCAACATCACCCACCTCCCCCTCCTGCAAAGTTGGCCTGGGCATCTACCTGAAAGCCCAGGAACAGGCTGGCCAAACTAGAAGTATTTCAGTCACCACCAATATCATGGGAACAAAATGACACAGTGACTCATCTAATAGCACATTAGTTAGAAAATCAGAAATTATGGGAAACATGTATTTTTACATTGTAGAAAACACATGACACATTCAACATTTGTGCCTAGAGCTGTAAGAAAATTAACTCTATCCCAGCCAAACACAGTGTGTCTCACTCTGGAAGAAGTTAGTTTATGCTATGTCTTGGTGCAAAACCACAGAAAGTCAAAGAGCAAAGTTATTTTACTTTTTAAAATGTAGAGGAACCATTTAAACTCAGTCATGTTCTGCATAAGCTTATTGAGTTCATTCTTTGTGTCATTCCCCACTGTGTAATGATTGCTTCGGTTCCAACCGAGCTGAAATTAAGCCTCTGTCTTCCCCTGAAGCTCTGTTTTCACAAAGTCTGTAATTACAATTAAATTTAAACCACATACATTTGTGTGTGTGTCCTTGTGAAGCCTCCTCTCTAGCATTGCTCTGTGGCCATGGCATACACCTAGAACCTGCTGACATCTGCTGAGGGCCTTGGCTGATATGGCACCCAGATTTTGGTTATTGTTTGTTAATACTGAAGTAGTCCAGTGCTCTTCAGAGATTAAAACAGCAACATGATTGAAGGTAGGTGCTACTAAATTATGTAAAGTATGGGTAGCCACTTCTGATTTGGGAATATGCAGTTTACTAATCTCTTATTTAGGGATAAAAGGCCTGATATCTTAGAGTCCAACAGAAGTAATTACACTTTGCCGGTCAGCCTCGATGGTTGATTTATTTACCTTATGAATTTTATGGTAAGATTCCATGGGAGCAAGAGGGAATGGGTCTATGTTGCACTGAATTCCGCTGATGTTCACTAAGGTGCTCTTTGCTTCTTTTCACAGCGTTGCTGTGGACTTTTAAACAGTTGAAGGATTTCTCTTCCAGGGAGGTTTGGGTTCAAATAGTGAATGAGTCCCTCATCGTAGTTACAAAAGTGTCTGTTTGTTAGAGCTCTCCAAGTTCTTTTCAGATGAAAGATGCTAATAGATGTAAGATAATGTGTACATGCAAGAATGTCGTCATTAATAAATATTGAAGGAAAAAAAGCTCTCTGTGAACGATGTAAAATAACACCAATGAGTATTTAATCTGCTTTTTAAATTGAATTTTCAGCTTAAAGAGGGAAACTTTTCTTCTTGTTTGAAAAATTAAAATGGAAAAATGAATATTGAAATGTATTGGCTTGGGATTTTCAACGCAGTTTAAATAACTAATTAAGAAAAAGTTGCAGGGAGGAAAAACATTAAAATATGCAATAATTTATTTTTAATAAGTGTAAAACAGATTATTTTAATTACCACATCTTTAAAAATATGGGGTAAATAAAATGCCTTAAATTGTCATTCATAGAGTTTTGGAATTGAAGTATAGAGATTAAAGCCTTTTATCAGTAGATGTAGACAAAAGACTTAATGAATAACGAACACAGAAATTAACTGAAATGACAGCTACATATTTTTTTGCTTGGTTTCCCATGTCCACTGATGTTTTCTTCCTTTTTTGGTTTTGCTTTTCAGAATAAGCTGCTAGCCAGGTGAGGTTCCATAGTATCTTTTGTATCACTATTTTCTTTATTTAAAGCTTTCAAGCTGCTTTTAAATATTTATCCTTGGCTTTAGAATAGCAGCTATATGGTTGACCTCTTCTGCTGCACAAGGACTTGAAGGTAGATTCTAGTCTACATAATTTTTTTTTGCATTTGATTTTCAGTCACCCAGGTTTCCATTAAAATCTTTGTAAGCAACTGTGCCAAAATCACCTAACACCAATCAAACTTTGGCAAAGGCTGTACACTCTGGCTGGAGTTAATATTTTATATTACTACATAAATGTTGGGTCCAAGTGCTCCCTATTTATTGTGCAGCTTTTTCAGAGGGGTTTCGAGGAGCCATCAGGCTGTCTGTCAGTGCATGAACTCTGTTCTCTGGACCAGGGTGTCTCTTGGAGAGCTCTGGCTGGTAGTGAAAATTTCTCCCTTTTGATGCAACAAATTCCATGCAGAAACAGAGCACAACAGAGCCACATTCGCTGTGTTATGTCAAGTGGGGGTAAGGTTCCCTTCTCTGTGCAAGCACGTGCTTTTTGTGGACTTGCTCAAAACCATCTAAATGACATGCACTCTGTGTTACCAGCCTCGTGTTTACCCAAAACCAGGGTCTGACCCTGAAGTGCTGTATTTGTCCTGGTTGTTATAAGCTTGTAGGTTCATTGTGCATAAATGAGTAATTGTCCTTTAGAGGCCTGGGCTCTAGTTCACCCTGTTAGGGCTGCTGAGCCAACATGCACAGAAAGAGCTGTACTTTGGCATCATCCCAGAAAGTTAGAGGTCGTGAGCCAAAAACCCCAGGAAAGCCTTTCAGCTTTCCCGTCAGCCCGGTGTGCTGGAGTTCAGAGCTGCTGATCTCACCTGGAACAGGACAGCAGCAGGAAGGTGGGGGAAGGGACAGCTCTTTCCAGGAAAGGAGTGTACAAACTCTCCAATTCTTCCAGCAGCCAGGGAAGTTGTCCTCCCATCAAGCAGGGAAACAAGTCATCTTTTGCCTCGAGTTTTTATGAGAAATATTTGTTCTCCTGTTGGCTTGTTCTATTACACATCTGACTTTCCTGCTTCTTTAAGGGGGAGAAGATGTGCCAAGAAACCTCTGTCAGTAAGCCAGAATAATTCTGTCATGTTCTCCTCTCATTTTAGCACTCCAGCTATTCTTCTAAGTGAGGAAAAATAATTTGGTAGTCCCTGGCAGTTTTGCTGTTTTTTAAGGAAACATGAAAGACAGGAGGATTTGGCCCGATGGTAGCTGAAAGCAGTCAGGCCATGCCAGGAATTAAATCCTTGTGAACTCTGACCTGGAATGAATACAACATATGTGCTACTGTTCCTCTATAATTTAGCATCCCTTTTCCCTGTGTGGGATTTTCTCCACACCCCCTTCCCCCGTTTGTTTCTGTTAAACCTGGCTGAGTGGTTTATCCTTTATAACTGGTATCCCTGCAAGGGAGAGACTCTCACTGTTTTTACAGGTCTCTCAAGACTCCCCCTAAAAGGTACTGGAGGTTTGCCTTCACTGGCGTTGGTAATGCTGCTGGTTTTGGATCCCAAGGCCTCCAGTTCAAACGCCCCCAGTAGAGTTAGATTCCTCACAAAGTAAAAAAGGCACTCCATGGATTAAAGGGACTGATTGAATGCTGCTATGTAGACCACTAATGTGTTACAAGGGTACTCAGTTCCTTAGCAGGAACTGC
This sequence comes from Corvus moneduloides, assembly GCF_009650955.1. Taxonomy (NCBI): domain Eukaryota; kingdom Metazoa; phylum Chordata; class Aves; order Passeriformes; family Corvidae; genus Corvus; species Corvus moneduloides. The sequence continues at coordinate 50,915,718 of NC_045481.1, read as the reverse complement.
AGTGTGCTGCTAGGGGACTTCTCAGGCACTGCTACTTAGAAATTACGTGGTGCTACACCAGCTCTGGGACTTGTAGATTTGCATTCACTCTGCAGCTTCATTAAAAATTTTAACTGGGACATATTTAGACTACTCAAGCTGCTTCTATAGAGTTGATTATTTTGTCTTGTCCTTAGAAAACAGCTTATCCTTGTGAAAATAACATATAAATTGTACTATTATATTTAGTGCTGCAAGCTTTGCTGTTGCTGTTTAGTTTTCTTTTCCTTTTGAAGCTGTGGAATTTCTAACAAGTAATGTCTTCTGAGTTAAAATCCACCATAGGAAGAATATATTCTTTTCCATTTTTCTCAGTGAATCCTATGAACCTCTGTCATTTGTGTGGTTATTACCTAGAGAATAAAGAAAAGAGAGACAGGATGTTTCTGTGAGTAAGACACAAGATGCTTCAGACGTGCCATTTCATCCAGAGGAAGTATTAGATCCCTTTGCACCTCTGTTCTATCTATAAAGGACATGTAGTAAGATCTGCTCATTCTGGAGCATTGTTTGTGTCTTTTTCTGTTGAAGAAAACTGATTCTTTCCTTAGGAAGCTTTTCTAGAAATACAAATGCTACTCTCATAAGCACAAGGTGTTTTGTGGTTTTCTGAATTCTGCTGCAAAACACTCTCCTTATGGGGAGTTGTGGTCAAGTTTGTGAGATCCAGAAGGTCTTAAATTTAGAGATGCTTGTTACAGTCAGTTTCATGCAAAGCCTACAGTAAAGCAATCTGTCAATTAAAGAATATGCCTCACCAGTTCATCCTTTTCAAGTTTCCTATGTGTATGTTTAAACAAAACAAAAAAAAAAGTATAACTCTAAATGCTGTTTGCTCTCTTTTACTATTTTCTGGGAGCAGCAGGAAATTATTTTCACACTTGATAAAGCTCAAGCTTCATAAGGAAGGCAATGAAGAACAAACTATGCACCAGTGCATAAAACAGCTTAGAGTTAAACTTGCAATACCAAGTAGAAGCTTTTCTGAGAAAAAGACCCTGAGTTGTTTCCAAGGATTTTTGAACAAGCTTTTTGGGCTTCTTTTATTGCCTTTTCATTTTGTTGTAATTCTGTGTGCTGGAAATCTAATTTGGAGCTGCATAAAGGCTGTGACTGAGTAAGATGTCTGGGGATGAAGCTGTGACTCTACCTCTTCTTTGGGAATGGCCAGCTTTCCTGATGCTGCAGTAATGTTTGTTATCCTGTCTGAGAAATGGAGGAGCCATGGGAATTGTTTACCCCCTTACATTTGATTGAGGAGGGGGTGCCCAGGGCTTTTTCGCAAGGGGAGGGGGATTGGTGTTTTTTTTCCTTTTAAATGATCCATAATGTATATCATGGACTAAGTAAGGATTGAATAACACTTGCTGTGGCTAAGAAATCACTAAAGCCTTTTTTTCCTTGTCTGCTTTGAAGCCACCTATTTCTCTTTCCCTAGTTGCTAGAATTGATTAACTTTTACCCTTTACTCTGCAGTTACAAACAGTAGCTCAACTTTCCTGTCACAGAAGGCCTAACAGTAATTGCCATCTGGTTATGAGCCTTTATATCATAAGAACTGTGATTATTTAATGGTATTTTTAAAAATACAAATGCAGCATTCACTAACCAATTTGCTTTGCAATGGATTTTGGACAGCACTAAACTCTTTGCAAGAATCACATTCGTTGAACCAGTTTAAAACATGTTTAAGAGATGCCAGCTAGTTTTGAATAAATACCTGTTGATTATTTTTGAGAAAATACCCACTGCTTCTTTTCCCTAATATATTATAGGTGTTGCTAATTTCTCTCCTTCCATCTGGAAGAACTTCCACGTGCATTTCTGGTGGCTGCCATCGGGTGGTGCCAGGCCATCGGTATATACAGTATGAGACAATGGTTTGGGCTTTGAACAGATCAAAAACCAAACGAGCTTTAAAATCTGATCCCAAATAATTCACAGTGCAAATAAATGAAACAGCCAGTGCAAATAGTTACTTTGATGCATTTTTTTCTTATACTTATCATAAAGGAAGGGTCTGTCTGGTATATACATCTTTTAGTGTGCCTGTTTGTGGGTGTATAAATATATATATATATATATATATATATATATATATATATGCATGCACGTGTATGTGCGTGCATGCGTGTGAAGTTTGACCTGAAATGTGTTTTTGCCCTAAGGATACTGATGCCTTGTTTTTGATCACATTGTACTAACATGGCTTAATTAATAGCCCTCTTAGCATCTCTGCTAATGTTCAGGCTTCTGTTGCTTGTGTGTGTTTTTATTACAGACCTGCTAAATGTTAAAGCTGACTGGAGACAAATGATAGATTTCCAACTTTAGAGAAACAATATCTATCTAATGAACGTTTAAGGAAGGCTAATTTATTGCCTTAAACTCAACTCACAATTGAGTGCCCAATGAAAGCAATGAAATATTAATATTTTAGAGTCATGTTTGAAATATCTCCTGTCTATCTGGTTCAAAAATCTATATTATATTAATTATACAGACATACCAATTTATTATTTGAGCTATCTAAATCAGTTTCTAAAGTATTTGGTTTATAATAACTGAGGAGAAGAAATTAGGCCTGTGGTTAGTGAGAGGGATGTACAAATATTTATTGAATATCACATTTGAAAAAGCTACTCTCTGTGTAAGATTAAATAATAATAGTTGGAAATAAAAAAAAGAATATTATTGGCAATAGATTACATCGATCAAGTCTAAAATACTTGATTTCACATTTCTGTTTACATTCACATTTAATAAAGAGGTTGAAGGTTTGAAGGTTTATATTTATAGAAGCATATCTTTAGTGGGGAAAACATTGACATTCACAACTCATTTGCTCTTGAACACCTTTTGTTAATGTATGAAATGAAATGCAGCATGTGGCCTGGCAACAGAACAAGCTAAAATTAAAAATGATTTAACTTACATGCATTTGTAGAGCTTTGGAGTTACATGGAGAAAAACACAATAATTCTTCTGAGAAATCCTAGACGATGCTGTATTCTTTTCTAGTTAGTGGTAACTTCAAGAACACAAACAAACAAGGAAAACCACCCCCCCAAAAAATCCAAACCCAAAGCAAATAAAAAAATGCCCCTAAGACCCCACCCCACGATTCTTCTTTCATTCTAATTTAAAAATAGAACTAACCTAAACAGAGCCTACTGAGTTGAATAATTTCAAATTTGTGTGAATAACTTTGGAGAATTGATGTAAATAACCAACAACAGCCAAACATTCATCCTTTGTGAATCAGACTTTTTACCACACTAATTTTCCCCTCAGTGAATGGGAATAAGACCCACTTGTATCCAAGATGATGTTGTGAGTGACATTTTGAGGCTAAAAGCCTCTAAAATATTTGTAATAATTTAGATAGTGATTATCCTGTCTAGACCTTTTACTCTTTAGTAGACTTTCATTTAAATGTAGGACCTTTTTTTTTTCCTGACTGTAAATCAGTGGCAAATGTGCAGATTTGGACTCTCTGAAGTTTTACTTTGTGAGAATGTTTTCTTAAAGCATTCCAAAACACTGAAATCCTGGAATGGCAAGGGAAAAAAAAATTCAAGCCAAAGGTAAAATCAAAAATTATTTATGGAGCGTTTTGTCTCTAATCCTAAAACTGAAAGTACTAGTGGCAGCAGTGATGAGCTTAGCTGCTTCTTGTGCCTAATGCTTGTCGTGAAGTCAAATTTGATTGACATTTCATCATAAATTTCTATTTCACGTAACAAATATTTCTTTTTCTCTGTTTGTAAGAGCCTTTTTAAGAGGTTTCCTTAAAACAATGTAACAGTCATTTGCAGCTTTTATGGCATCTAAATCTATGCCTTTCTGCTGCCTTGGTTCTAACATTGTTAATAATCACTGGCCATTTGTGTGTGCTGCGTAAAGGCATAATGTGCTTTTATGTAAAACACTGTTATGAGGGCTCATTATCTCATGAGGCAGCAGTTATAATGAAAATTAAACAATTGCAAACTTGCTTTGCCAAGTGTTTTTCAAAGAAATTTAGCCGGGTTTGCTTCACAGCTCCTACCTGATTCTGCGGGGTTATATATCAGAGCTGCTGGAGAGTTGCACGCATAAATTCCTTCATGCAGTGGCGAGAGCTGTGCGCAGCCCGCTCCGCCGTGCTCTGCTGAAGCTGAGCAGGAAATGCTTGTTTCACAGGCAACGTCCTAGCAGGGCATGAAATAAGTGTAAACCTTTGAAAGGAGTCTCTGTGGTATCGATGGTTAAATGGATGTTACAAATGACCTTTTACTCACAGGTAGCCACAGAAGTGTTAGATCGGCAGACTGCAAGCTACTCCTGCTGTTTTGGAAACCACTGGCTATCTACAGCCGTGTGGTTAAAAACTACCAAATTAGCTGCACTGCTCGGGCTATGAAAGGGTTGAGAATGTAAATATGGGCTATTCAGTGTTTTGTTTATAGACTGCAAAGTTTTACTAAATGCTATACATAATGGGCTTAATTTTTTACAACTTCTTCAGTGTTTTAACGTAAAATTATTTGCATGGGAAGTGCTTTAATAATAAAGTAAATGCATGATGAGGAATTCGGGTAGGCTTCTCCATGGTGTCTGCATTTTAGCAGAGTTGGTCTAGCTGAGGATCTGTACATCTGAAATTCACTTCTAAAGTGACTGTTGCTTAGCTAGACAGGGTAGTTTGTGTCATTTCTGTCATGCTTCCCTTCTGGTATGTATGCAACCATATTTGTCCTTATAGGACTTGTATTCAACTGCTCCTCTGTCTTTTATTTTAATGCAGTACTTAGAGGCAGATTGTTCCAGTAGTACAGTAGAAAGAGAACCCAAATTTCCATTTTCTTTTTTTTTTTCCTTTTGGCACATGTTTAATTTTGAAAGCTACAGTGGCATGAAAAAATAATTCAGAGGGGCTCTGTTTCAAATTACCTTTCTTCATTAAAAAATAAAATAAAATAACCAGGAGGTCTAGCATGTTATGTCACTAAGTCACACAGTAAGAGGGACTATCAAAGAATGGTGGGAATTATCACAGCAGCTTGCTCCTTGTTAGAAGCATTTACCTCATGACCCTTTCATTTGCCTACTGCCACTTTAGTTTAAGAGTGACAACACTGTATAGCACTCTGCACTTTCCGCCTCCCCCCCTTGCCCTTTCCCTTAGCACCAGCTGCCTTTGTAAAGCAGCCTGGTGAAGGAGTGAACAAAACCTTGTGGGATAAGTCTGACACTGGAAGTTAATGATTATCAGTCGAAACAAAACACTTGTTTACATGTTGTAGTCATTAGAGGTTCCAGTCAGTCATACCTCGGCTGGGATTCCTGCCAAATGTTTTGAGGGTTCTTTCACAAGCTGTGCAGTTTTGTAAATACAAAAGCACTCTTATTAAGCCTTTTTAGTATTAGACTGTGCAATTAAGACTACGGGTAATTAGATTCCTTTATTTGGAGTAGAATGGTCCAAGACACACACACACACAACTTTCTTAGCCACAGGATACCATCGTATCTCTATTTGGGTGTTCCATTACAGATCAATGACTAAGAGAAACTCTCTCATATTGTGCACATTTTTTCTTTATTAAAAATTGTGCTCAAAACTTGGGGCGGTATGGATTTTTCCTCACCTTATTGTCAGCGCCTCTGTTGGAGCCATAAAACTTTCTTTTTAGATTAGCTTGTCTCAATTTGCTGGAAACATTTCGCTTACATCTCTTTTAGTATTGCTGGCTTTTCATTTCAGCTTTATTACATCTAGGATTAAGGAGGTGATTTGACTATGAAGGAATTTAGGAAAATTTCCAGTAAGCTAAGGATGATTTTAAGTAAACTGCAGGATAACAGAGTTGTAGAAACGAATGTTTCTTTTAACACCTGTGAATTAGTCCATACCTGAATAAATAAATGATCCCTTTGGTATTCGAAGTTGATATAAGCCAGCTCAAATTTCAACATATTCTTGTAAAAACTCTAATCATGCAAAAATGCCTGTAATACAAATAATCATGTGAGCTGATGAACCTGTTTCACGTACCCTTCTGCTCAATTCTCTGCATTGAGCACGACGGTAAATTATTTAAGATTTGGGAGGCCATTTTTTTATAACTGTGAATTGTAAGACAACTGAATCATCCATACATATTTTATCTCTATTTTTTTCTTTGCCAGAGAAGATATCCGTTTTAGTTGCTCCAGTGCAGGACTGCTCGCTTTGACATTTCCCGGTTGTCTGTAGTGCTAGGCAATAATTAAATATCAGGTGCATAAGCTGCTCTTTAATTTGACATGTGTGCTCCAGGCAATAAACACATGCAGTGCAACGTGGGAGTGTAATTGCTAAGGAATAAAATCTTGTACCAAGTGAGATCATTGTATCAGGTACTGTGTGACAGCTCATTTGATCATTATGCCCAGGCTAAAGAGGTTGCCTAATTAGTTTCCATTAAAACTCACCCTTTAATCAGGAATTATTCTTGCATAAAGAATGTCACTTGGTCCAGATGAATGAACAATGGTTCCCCCTTGAGATTCAACTATCTGTTACACTTGGGATGCCATATGTCTTTCCAAACAATTCAGCTACCACAGTACTCTGAATCTGGATCTTGCAGCATGATGTGGTATTTGCATTTCCTCGATACCAGCTTGTGTTCTGCCGAAAAATCACAATGATGTTCTGTATATACTTCATCAAGTCATAGGAACTATGTTCAAGCAGCATGAACTGTGTTGTAAACACAAAAATGACTAATGGGCCTCTCTTAACTAATGTGTCTTAGTTGTTGTATATATTTCATTGGTGACATATATAGTATATATGCCATTACCTGGAGCTAGACTTTGGTTTCTCACCTAGAAACGTCAAGGTTCATCTAAATTTAAGATTTTGAAGAGAAAGAATTCCCTAGCTTTTTTTCTTCTTGTGACAATAACTTTGTCATCTGAAGCTGATCACAGAAGTAGCTGTGCTTTCTTTTTCTCTCTCCTCCCCAAAAAATATCTTTTGAGTGCCTTCCCCTTGCTCCTACAAGACATGTGAGGTTTGTCACATTACTGGCTTCATGTACAGAAGGGGAGCTTAGTTGTTGGGTATGTCTCAATCTGAGCCATTTCTGCAAATTCCAAGTTGTCCAACTGAGTTGACTCTTCTGCCACGTGGAAACTGCAGTGAGTGGCTCATTTGAGCCATCCAGAACCTGCTCCTCAGGAGAGGCTTCCCCCCTGGGGCTGTACAGACTGTGGTAGGCCAGGCGGAGAGAAAGAATCTTTCAAGCCAAAGCTCAGCACTTGCAGTCAGTGGCCTCATTCAACTCCCTCGATAATCTGCTGTACAGATGGGAACTGATTTAGTAATGTTTGAAAAATGCCATGGCCTGGCCTGGCCCGGCAGTTCGAAGTCTAGTGACAGCAAGAACATCTTGGTGCTCTTCCTTTCCCCAGAGGTGTCCTGGGACAATGAGCTGAGCCTCCCTTCTGTAGTGGAGGGATGATCCTACAGCATGTCGATGTCTGCGCTACCTCCCAGCATGGTGTCCAACCTTCTTCTAATCAAATGGTTTATGAGGTACCCAGGTATACAGGTCTCAAAAAAAAAAAAAAAAAAAAATCCCTAAGTGTTTTTGCAGCTCAGGCTGTTGCAGACCCTTGTTGTGTTGGGAGGAATGTAAAAATGTTTTGTGGGCTTTGTGCACCTGGAGGCAATGCCTTTTACGGAAATAACAGCAACCCAAGGTTTTGTGAAAGATCAGCACAAACATTAAGTACCATGCAGGATACCTGCTCTAGGTCCATATTTGGTAAATCTGAATGCTCTAACCTTCATATTTAAACCCGAGGTATATGAGCTCTTACATTGCAAGAGTATTCAAGGCAATGGAAGGACGTTGGTGCAAGATGGAATTCAAATCCTTAATGTTTCTTGCTGCTACTGCTCTGAGTGCCCCCATTCTCCATTCCCAGTATACGATGTGTCACAGCCACAGAGAATGAAACAGAGAGGAAAGTATCTAAAGCACATGATTAACATCTCGAATCAGGAGAAGATAAATGGTTTGATGATCTAATGTGACTCTCTAAATAGCAGAGGCTTTCAATTTATTGGTTTTTATATCTTGAGCTACGTGTCTAGAAAAATTAGTATTCTGTGTTGTCTAGGAACTGTCCACCTTTACCTAAGACATTCTTTGTAGTTGTGGTCAATCTCTGATACATCAGAGGAAGATGTAGAAGAAAGAATAAAAGCTTCTTTGAGCACAGAAACTGAATTCTGATCTCCTCTGGCCTCCTCTTGTTAATCCATACTATTCTGGCATTCACGCATATATTTCATACTCCCTTCTAATATTTTCAGCAAACATACTTCTCTTTCATGTTCTCAGTGCCATTCCTGATTTCTTTCCACGTCCCCAGATTGTATTTGCCCAGGCTTCTGGAGAAATCTGTTGCATCTGATTCAGTTACAGACATCGATTGGTGTCAGTTGCTGTCTCTTGACTATTAGTCAAAGAGGATTTTTTGCATCTTAGATACTTCAAACCCAACAAATGCCTAGAGGGGCTCCATGATGATGATTTATGCAAATACTTTAGTGAAGCTCCTAAATGGTATCCAGACTGCTCTGGTGGTATGCAGTGATAAAGATCAATTATTGCTAGAACAATCTGAATTATCTGATGATATCTTTATTTTTGAAGAGGTTATTGATAGCTCCAAAGCAAGGAGATATATCTAGTAACCATGAATGAAGTGCCTTCTCCAGTTCTGCAAGGCCTCTCTCTTGGAAAGCTGTGTGCTGAAGAGCACACACAATCTTTGCAGATTATTGACCTCGGAGCAATCCTTTGGCAATAAAAATTAACAACTAAAACTTAAATTAAAACAATTGTAAGTTTAGTAGCCTAACGGGGAAATAAAAATGCTGAATGGGCAAATCTACATTAGTAATAGTAGTGGTACTATTTGGTACAAAGCACAGCCTGTCCAAGAGGTGAGTTTTGTTTTGTCTTGAATCAGGTTAACCTCTTTAGCCAATCAGTTTTTGTGCTAAACATCGTGGTTTATATTATTGAGATTTTCAATGTGATCACTTGTATTTTCCCTAACCAACTAAGGCTTTTCATTATAACAATGAATTCTACAGGTTATTTATAATATGTTAAAAAAAATTAATAAGAGAAACTTGAAATTACAGTTTTAAAGGAGTGTTAGACTTTAGGAGTATTTTTGCAATCTTTATTCTCATATATTGATAGGGGATATGGGAACATCTGAAATCCCTCAGACTCTGTGTTCAGTGCAGTATCTCTGGCATGTTCCCTTCCTCTTCCCCCTGTATTTCCTCTGAAAAAAAAATCTTAATATTTCAAGCTTTCCTTCTGCAGATGTATTTTTAGGACTGCAATCTTGGCTGCTGCCTGGTTTTTAGTCCTGTCATCGACCCGTGTCTCTCTCTGTGTTCTTTTCAAAGTTGGATAGGCAGAGCATAAAAACTTATTTCATAACAGGGCATCCCATTGATTTATAATATTGAGACTGTTGTTTAAATTTTGAACTTTCTGAAGATAACAAGATGCTTCCTTTTTAAATGCAGTGCCATAAATCAGAGTTCATTTTAGAGTTGACCCAGTTTTACCAAAAGGTTTATGAACTTAGCAAACTTGGCTCAAATATGGCTGAAGATCTGCACTGAGATGCATCATAATATGATTAAAATCTTGCTGTAGCCCTACCCTAAGTATTAAGTATATCTAAATATCTTCAGTAGCAAGTTTAAACCAGAAATGACCTAAGAAAAATACTTCTGCTATAAACAAATATAGGGGCTAAAACCAGTTTTGGGTGACCATTCAGGGCTACTTTTATTTTCTCTGAACCTGACTGCCAAGATCTAAATTTTATATCTTTTCCATAAAACGCATTTTCCCGTTACAAATACATATGTTTATCTTTGTGTTATAAAGTGGGGACTATCTTTATTAGTCTTGTTATTAATCCAAGTAATCTTTAGTGTTTCTATAAGAAATTCACTAGAGTGGAATCAAAACATCGTTCAGGGTAGAATTAACCTTTCCTATATGCAAAAAGCAACCTAAACTGCATTCAATGTAAATAGAGTAAAGACCATCAGCATTACTCTATGTAATATCCTGATACTTTACAGCCCTTTTGGACCTGAACATATCAGCCATACTTCAGAAGCCTCCATAAACCTGTATAAATGTTTTCTTTTGCAATGATTTTTCAAAGTTTCCAGTAACAATCATTTATTGGTCTCTTGTGAGTTGTACTGCATGGACTGAATATTATCAAGGAAAACAAACTGGTTTTGTTTTATTTCTCTGACGTGCTTTCTAAAAGAATTCTATTCAAAATGTACATGTTGGATCATATTCTGCCCCTAGCTATGGTATCTGATAAAATGCCATTGACTTTATTACTGTCCACTTTGACTCTGGCCTATTTCCATGTGCTCCAGGCTGCCAGTGTAACTAAGGAGGGAAAACTTGACCTAGGGTATGTTTTGCTTCAGAAAGAGCTGCATTATTTACCCTCAGTGAGGCAAGTACAGTAATTCACATGTTACACACACTAAGACAGAATGAGTCCTAGGGTCCTGTTGTAAAAGTTCCCCCTTGCAAAGCTTCCCAGTAGGGTATTTCCCAGAGCAGTCGGGACTTGCACGTGGAGAACAGTGCTCAGCTTTAGGTCAGGAATGCTCAGGGGTGTGGAACAAAAATTACTGTGCAGGGTGAGTCCTGCTATGAGAAAGAGAGAGGCTGGGCAGGGACCCTGAGGTGCTGGACTCACTGATTCCATGCAGATGGAAAGGATGAGGGCAGCAGTGGTCTTGCTGCAGTGAGGAAGACCATATGTCCTGATCCACCCCAGTGTCTGTGCTGGGGCTCTTGTAGGACTGAAAAGAAAAAGTAGAAATAGGTTCAAGGACAGCAGCTATCCTTGACATGCAACCTGATTGCCAGCCTAGGAAACGGCCAAAATTCCTAACACTTAGATCTGGCCAAAATTGCCTTCCACCTCCAAGAAATCTTGATAGGGGAAAAAAACCAAAAAACCCTTTGCATCTAGACAGGTTTCTCCATTATTTCCAGGTGTAGTCTGGAAGGCCTAGGTCCAATCTACATGAGTATAAAGAACTGAAGATGTTCTGCAAAAAATGTGAAGTGGCATGCCATTTCCTAATTGCTGTCTCTGTGTGGCTGCTCTATCATGAAACAAACCCCATTTTTGCTTTGGAATAACTACTGTGGGAAAGGCAGTTCATTTCAATTGGAATATATTCTTAAAATTTTATCTGTGTATTTAGTTAATGCTTTCCAGCATTTCCCTCTTACCATGAAGTTAGAGTTTTGTGGTTTTGTTACTTTTGAAATGAATGCTGCTTTCAAAGTATGTCATTCTGGAAGAAACAGCAAATATACTGAAATTCAGGATAACTGAATCAGGAAATCAGGATAACAAATTCAGGAAAACTGAATGTTTGTTTTTTGAAATATACAGAATTTAAAGCATTGACAGATCATCCTTAAACACTGAATTAGTACAACTAGAAGTATACTGAAAAATATAAATTTAGCAAGATTATGATGTATTAATTTTTGTATTTGCTCTAAAAATATGGCAAATTTTTATGTGTTATACCTTCATTTTTCAAATATAGTTCTCCAACTTTTTAAAAGGCCAACTTTCAGGGGAGCTTATATCTTAAGTTCAAGGAACAGTATGCATTTACAGCTGACTAAATTTTGAAAGCTTTTGCTGTTCATTCTCTCACACAGAACATTGAACATGTATTCACAGCCCTCATGATAATAGGTTTGTTGGGGCAAGGAAGGTATCTTTTTCTTGTTCCATCTGAGTTATTACGCTTGGTTTAGTCACTTGAGAAATAAAGATGGCATCTGCAACCTCTGATTTAGAAGATGTTTAGATCCCATCTTCTGTGATCCACCAAAAATGGTTATGAAGGGGTCTTTTGAGCTTTGAAGAAAAGGTATTTTTATTCATCTCTTAAACTTAGTTTAAAACCAAGTAGCATATATTACTCTTATTTTTTTTCCTGTGTTTGGTAAAGATACCAACTGCTAAACCAGTACAGATGGACATGCTAAATAGGATTGAGAAGTGAAGCAGAAGCACACAGATTTCACAACGGAGACGTGGAAGATCTCTAATGATTTTCCTTAGAAAAAAGGCACTAATACGAGTCCTAGAAAGTAGACTGTAAGCTTTCAATGGCAAATGACTGGAAACCCATTTTTTTGTTGGCCCAAAACACTGCAATAACTAACATCTGTAGGGAATAAAGGAAGGATCAATACGTGCAAGTACTTCCGTTATTTAAGCATTTGGTAAAGTGGTATGTTCCTCTTAAACCATGAGAAGACACTGCCATTATTTTACCTGGAAAATAATGTAAATATGGATTTATATCTATGTATGTATGCTTAAAGAAAACCACAAAGTCATGCACATCACAATTTTAATGCTTACTTATGTTGGCAAATTTTAAGAACTTGTTTGACATGCCTGAAGTTTGCACATTATAGCTACAGACTGCTTGGCTGGAAAGTTGAACCAGGAATAGCATCTAGGCTGGCTACTGCCACAGTGCAAGAAGAAGTTGCGTGGGTACCAAATGGCCCTGCTGCCACCCCGTCACTGGCAGGTGGCCCCAAAAGGCTCTGTCTGGCTGATATTGCCAGAGAAGTTAAGAACATGAGGTTCTCTGTGGTTATGGCTGGCAGGTGGCAGCTGCACCTGCTCCTGGCAGCACATCTGGCACCAGAATAGGCTCTCCCCTGGGAGAGCCAAGGCTCCCAGCCTCCTTGATAGGAGTAGCTTAGTCCCTTCTTCTCAGGCTGGCAAATCTGTTTCTGTCTACTTGAAAGAATTCCAAATTATATTCCAAATATAATGCTTTAAATTTTATTATGTTTTGTTAAGATATGAACTGCCTGGGTGGGCTCTGAGGTTGGTGGGAAACTGGCTGCACCAACAGGCTTAAAGGGTTGTCCATTCAGGGTCCAGCTGGTGGCATTTTTTAAGAGTCAATTCTTGGGTCAAGCTTTAATGTCTTTTGTTACTGTGCTGGATGTGAGATGGAGTGCACCTGCACTCAGTTCGTGGGTGACACTGTGTTGGGAGGCAAGTCCAGCAACCCAGAGCTACCTTGCCTTGCTGGAGAACTGAGGCAACAGGAACCTCATGAAGTTCAACATAGCTGCACCTGGGATTGCAGGCTGTTGGGGATGCACTTCTGTGGGAAAGAACTTGGGGCCTTGGCCAATGACAAATCAAATCTGAGTCAGCCGTGTGCACTTGTGTCAGGAAAGGTCAGCAAACTACTCCTGTGTCAGCAAGAGAGCTGACAAAAGGCTGAAGGAGGTGCATGTTCCCTCTGGTGAAAGGGAAGAGTATTTTAAATGCTGTCTCCAAGTGTGGGGCTTGCTGGGAGGCAGTAGCAGAAAGGCACATCCAGCAGAGTTCTGCAAAACCATTGTGGAGGCTGAAGCACCTGAGGTGCAAGGAGCGTCTTGACAGCTGGTTCAAACTGAGGAAGAGAAGGTGCATCATAATGCTGTCTCCAACTGCTTAATAATTTTATAAACAAGATAGAACACACTCCTTTAATGTCTCCAGAAAAAAAAGGGGGGGCAATGAACACAGGGTAAAACATATGAAATCCTGTTTTGATATTAGGGAATTTTCCCACTGAAGGTGGTTGAACATTGGTGCAGGAGCCCAGAGAGGCAGTGAAAGCTCTGCAGAGATGGTCAAAACACGACTGAGCAAGGCAAACTTGTTGTAATTTTTGAAGTTGTCTCTATCTCTGCCCCTGCATTTTGTGGTATGCTTGGACCACAAGTCTTTCTGAGCTCCCTTCCAAATTAAATTATTGTGTGCTTCTGTTTCATATCCATTTTCACATCACTAATAGCAGCCTCTGCAAATGGAGAATGTTACAGTAAGTTGTAAGCTTTAAAATGCAGATCTGATCTGAAAATCAGTGCATTTTTTGTGCATGCATATACATTTGTAATGTAAGAGGCCCCTGATGGATTAATTTTTGCTATAGATTATTTGTATTGAGCAGTTTGAACTATTTTGTCAGATATCCTGTTGCAGGAAAATCCCTTTCTCACACCTTTTTTTCTGTGGTGTAACTAACTGTTTGCTAGAAGCTATGGTCACTACAATATACTCATCCGAGGCTCCTGTCAGTGACTCCTCATTCTTACTTGAATACAGGTCCCTTCAATTTTTATTATGAAACTTTAAAAAATATCTTTTCTCATCTACCTGCTGATCTTGTAGTTGGCTGCTTTTTGTGTTGCTCCAGAGTTTTGCTCTTGTAGGCAAAACTGAGTGAATGGATGTGCTGGACCACATAGCTTCCAAAAATCAGAACCTGTTTCTGGTCAGGTTAAGAAGATTGAAAATTGAAGAGAAAGATTTGTTGTTCTGAATGTCCTTGAGTACATAAGTACCCTGAGAACATGTCCGAGAGAGAGAGAGAGAAATGGAGAGACCACTTAAGGAAAATGTGCTATGATAAGACGTGGACATCATGTGGGATACTTTTATTCAGATGTAGCTTGGAGAGCTCAAAAGATGCATGAAAAAACATAAAGACTTGTTTGGTACTATTACAAAGATATAGTTTTCTGTAACTGTGAGGGGTTATAAATATTTTGTGCCTTTACGATCTGAAGTGTCTTCCCTAATTGATTTCCTTCATCCGAAGACACACATCTAGCTTGTAAAGGTACAACATTGGTATCATCATTAGCTCACAGCTGGGGAGTATTGCAAAATTCTCCTTCCAAGTCAAAGACTTCAGCAGAAGGTCCTGTTGACTTGTTGTAGAATGTAATTTTGCCAGGACAAATCCCTGGGGATTAGAATGTTTGTCAGCTGAATTCCAACAGCGTATGGCAAGTCTAGCTTCAAATTCTTAGAAGTAAGAGATGAAATTTTTTATTTCAAGCATGTTCATTTTTACCCCCATGAATTCTGTATTTATCTTGTTTTTCCTTGTGCAGAGCTCTGAAATTTCTTTGCCCTCTTCCCATGTCTAGAGAAATGGAAGCAAACAGGAGTGATAAAGGGAAGGATAGACATTGTTCCCAATGGTCTAGCCTGAATCTTGAGCTCTGCTGTCAGAGCAGCTCTCCATTGCACACTGCTATGTCAACATCTGACCTGGAGCCTGCCCTGCTGAAGTCAATGAGTTAACCCTGTGCACCTTCTTCTTGCTCCATTTGGGAGTAAGATAGGGAATAAAGGGACAGAGAAGCAACCCCATCTCAGTGGCTCTTCACTGTGGGAAGAAAATGTTAAAATAAGCAGAACTTATGCAGAGACCATGTTACTCCCTAAGGCTGCAAGAGGCAAAAATCAGAATAGCTGGAAAGCAAGGTCATTGGAGGGACTCATTGCAGAGCTGGAAACAGGCCCCAGGAACTGAAACTTTCTTTGTGTTTTTCTTTGCTGAGAAATTTTGCAAGGAAGCTTATTAGAAACCTTCGAATCTCCCCATCAATGACAATAGCTGGCAGCTACAGAGAAACTTAAATTTTTGCATTTCAGGATTCATGCAAATAGCTGTTTCAATGAAAGAAGGGGAATTAGTTCAGGTCTCTACAAAGCACCTCCTGAAGTGAAGATCACTAATGAGTCATTTGGAATTGTTGTCAGATCACTGGCCAGATAGGAATTTGCAGTCAGGCACTGATACTGCTGACTGTTAACAGCAATCTCATTAGTAACATTAGTTCTAGGCTTTGTGTGTCATCCCCCCATATGAAGAAGTTTTCTGGAATTATCAGGTGCATAGTCATTATTGTCAAAGAGCTAATATATTTTTGAAACTAAAATATTTTCTGAGTTTTTTCAGAAACTGATTTAACAGAGGTTTGTTTTTTTTTTTTTTTTTAATGTTTCCACTTCTACTTCTGTTAAAATTGACTAAGAAATTATGGTACTTCTTTATCTTGAGCTATGAAGCTACAGGTCGGATTCTAGCTAATAGGACATGAAAGAGGGAGCTAAATTGTAAGTGAATGAGCAAGCTGATGTTATAATAGAGACTCATGGAATTAAAGTTTTCAGTCACTCTTTCTTAAAAAAAGAAGATAAACCTTGGTACCTACCCCTCAAAATATATATATTTTTTTTCTGGCTGCTGATCTTCTGTAATGAAATAGTTGTTTATGAACAGTCTGAAATGCTTTTCATTTGACTTCCAGAGGGAGTCAAATGCACAATTTGCAGGCTTTTACAAGCAAGCCTTGGAGAATGGTTGAAGAGCAGTTAAAATATTCAGCTAAGACATGTAACATTAATCTTCAGGAAGCTGATTTTTCTGGAGTGAATAACAATGGACCTCTCAGCCAGCACTGAGTGCTGACTTTCATGAGTGCTGTGCATGTGTGTCTGTGCATCAAACCTGGCCCAGGAAACCCATGGTGGTTAACTTGCTGTTTAAAAAGATAAAGAGTCTATTCAATTTAGAATAGAATAATAGTAATTTAACATACTTGAGCCGAAGTAATTACCTTCAACTGTTTCCGCAGCATGAAATTACAGTCTACAATAATTTTGAAATATTGATCCTTTCAGGCATCTGATGTTACAGTGTTTCTTGAATGCTTTGGGCTCACTGGAAGAAAGTGAAGTTTTTTGCATGCTGATATAGATAATTTGACTTCCTAAATACATTGTCTACTGTGTTTGAGACTGTCTAGCAGGTGCAGAGAAGTTGCCACTGAAATTCCTCACACATGTACCTCAGGTACCATCAATTTTTGGTTATAATTTAGAAATTTCTAATGTGTAAAGTGTACATG
Organism: Corvus moneduloides; assembly: GCF_009650955.1. Taxonomy (NCBI): domain Eukaryota; kingdom Metazoa; phylum Chordata; class Aves; order Passeriformes; family Corvidae; genus Corvus; species Corvus moneduloides. The sequence goes on along the minus strand of NC_045481.1, from coordinate 50,898,805 downwards.
TCCCCAAGAAAAGCTTTCTTTCCTGCTTTTCCTTTGAGTTTTTCTCTTGTTTCTGTATCTTATTGAAAGAAATCAGTTTTGCATGGAGAACACCATTAATAACGAAATGCAGTCTGTGAGCTTTTTAAAAGTCTATTTCTTCCTTATAAATAAATGGTAATTTGTTTTAAAGCATCATTGCACACAGTGTTCAGCTGGCTCTCATGCATTCGATTATTTTAAATAAATGTACCATAAATGGAACAAGTTCTTTCTAATTTGCAAACGATATGCAACATTTTTCAAAAAAAAAGAGAGAAAAAACTGTAAAATTTGTTCTTAACTACATCTCATTAATGTGAAGCTGTTCAATGACCTGTAAAGATTAAAGAATTAGTGAATTGGTAAAATTATCAGAATGAAAAATCTGTATAATTTTGATTTCAATTTAAAAATCTGCTAAACAGTCTGGGGGCTTTAGAAAAGTATATTACTTTTTAATATCGGTTCCACAAATGTCCTAGTATCAGTGTTACAAATGGACTGAAATAAAGGCAACAAATAGTATGTTTAAATGTACAGGGTTACACATTCTGTTAAATCCTTTTTTTTTTCTTTTCATTAAAACAACTGAAGACATTTAATTAAGTGACCACTCTGCTAAGTGGAGCAAAAATTAATATACATAAATGAATTTATGTGTGGGCAATGATGCATAATTAAAAATATGCTTCAAATAAGGAGTTGAGAAGAAAGAAAACAGTTTAACAAGAATCTTCAAGACTACTGCCTCCTGAATTTTTTAAGTCAGACATGCAGAGGATTTACTTATTTGCAGCATTTCAGCTAAAACACATGACAAAAGTGCCTTTAAAATACTGGAGCCTTAGTACTGTGGGACAGTGCTTTGCTGAAAGCTGGTCTTGACCAGAAAAACCATCTTAGTGACTTGTAACTATGGCATGTTACTTAGCTTGCTGAAAAGGCTACTTTTGGGCAAACCCCATCTTTGACAGACTTTTATTCTAAACTTTCTGAAGTTCTTCTTTTGGCAAGATATGTTAAAGCTGGAGTGATAGCAGACATTTATATGTAAAGTGGAAGATGATGTGGAATTTAAATGTTAAGTTTCAGGAACATTCCTTTTGACGTGTGATAATTGTATTGATTATGCTGTCTTAGTTATAGGCTACCTACTTGGGGTAGAACTTCAACTTTATACTGCTTAGTAATTGGAAGAAGTTGGAAAAAAGAAAAGTGAGCTTCCTTTCTTAACCAAAAAATGGAGTAATTCGATTTACGGATCCTCGAATGTTTCATGGTAATTTATATATTTGTCCTTTGCAGGGCATAAGTTGTGGTTCCTTTTTTTTTTATGATGCAGTTGTCATAAGACATGCTTTGAACAGCCATCATTCCATTCATCTGGGATTTCAGGCAGATTTTCCATATTTTCTCTTGTCTAGTGAGCAAATATCAGACTGTTGAATGTAGAGCTTTTTTGTGTTGCCAACCTCTCATTTCTGTTAAGGAAATATATAAGGTATGTGGTAGTGGAAAATCAGGCTTGTTTTGCCCAAAAGTGGATTTGGATTTTGGTATTGTGACCTTTGTGAACACTTGAGAGTGTTGCCTTAGGAAAGCCCCATACTTTTTGTGTTACAGACTTCTGACAATTAATTTAATAAGTCACAGCTGACTCCAGCCCTTTTTATTGTTCTTGACGAGAAACAAAGCAGGAGGAAAACTGCAGCATCCACCCACACACCTCTTGTGTCACGGTGATGCTGCAGCACTAAGGGTAGGGGAGAGTGGCACAGAAAGTCCTCTCTGTAAGGATTGCCTCTCCCATTCCAAGAAATAAGCACCTGCCGTTCTGGTGATGTTCAGGTTCAGCTGAACTCCCACCCCACTGAAAAAAAAATAAACTCCTTTATCCCCTGTAGTATTTTATTGGCAAGTTTAGTCCAGTAATGAGAGGGGACTTTGGGGACTACAAAAGGTAGAGTCCCTAAGGCCACGTATAAAGAACAGAAAAGCAACAGTCCTTTACTATTTTTTACTAATAAACACATGTAACAGTAACTGCCTTTACTTAATTACTGCAAAGCAGTTTTAAACAACTGGCTTAACACTGTATTAACACAACGTAAAAACAACCACACCAGGAGTATCACTCATCATTATTGGATATGGCCCTGTTGAAGTCAGTGGCATGAAATTAATAGGTGCAGGGTTTGGGGTTTGGCCCCTTAGGCCCTCGTTGGCCCAGGAATTCATTGCCTCATGCCCAGGTTTTCCATTGCCTTATAGCTCCAGCAGTCTTATTTTCATGAACTTTCACAGCATTTCTATTTCTAAATAAGTGTGTGCAGGTTTTTTTCACGATACCTATGGAGTAAGAGCTGAATTTCTTTAACTAGTGTGTTTGTCTGCTTGAGACACCAGTTAACCCTGAGTGGGTAACTGTAGAACAACCTCTGCCTCCAACGTGTAAAGCTATTCCCAGAGGGTAGATTAGATCTCATTGCTTGGATTTTCAGATACACTTAATCAGAGCCCTATTAAAGCTGCACTTTTTCTGTGCAGTTCTGTGTGCTTCCAGGTTATTTCAATTTCTCTATATCTGTGATATTCTTCTGTCTGTTTTCTTCTTCTACTAGCTCAGTTCTGGAAGAATGCTGTGCCTTGCATTTGTGTCTCTACCAAGATACTTGGTTCTTGTGAGAGCAATGGAGATGAACTGAGCAGGCACCTCTCTGTTTCATCCTCTGTGCTCTTAAGGACAATGAAATGGGGACTGCACAAAAAAAAAGGGCAAATGCTTAGGAGGTAGAGTATTCTTTTCCATGGTAGACATTGCTTTTAGGGTTGTGTGCGATACAGGGGTGAAGAAGAAGAAAGAAGGGCTTGTAATGAGTGGCAGAAGGAGAGAGGAGCTTTGAGGCCATACAAAACTTGAGTAGGAAGCTATTTGTTCAGTGTGTGGCATTTCCATTGTTAAAGAGATTGAAATAACAACAAATTCCCCCCCGCTGGCTGCCAAAAGCTCATGCAGCTTCCCCCGTTAAAAATTGCTGTATAATCTTTCATCCTGTAATGCTGTTAGCATTCTTCTGTTTGCATTTCCTTGCTCAGTGTTTTGATACAGTGCTGCACAAAGGGCTTTTCTAATTACATGCAAATTTTAGAAATATTGTGAAGGGATCTACTACACAAACTGACTTTTTTTTTTAAAGTGCATTGATACCAAAGGTAAAAAAGTAATTGTGAATTAAGTCACTTCAGGACACAAGAAGGTAGGGAAAAAAGGAAGTGCCACAAGGAACAGTTTTAGGACTAGTTCAATTTACTTTATATCTTAATGATCAAGACAAAAAAACCATTTGGCAAATGATTTAAGATGCCAAAGATACAATTAAGTCAAAATAAAGAAAGAAGGCAGTTTAATTAAGAATTGTTTGGATAAATTATATTAATTTCTATTTCTGTGGCTACATTTCTGGATATTGAACTGTATAAAGCTAGAGACATATATAAATGAAATGTAGTAATGAGAAGTTATGCTTTTGTTTTGTGTTTTAAGGATAGAAAAAACTGTAAATGAGAAGTATTTGGGAATATGCTAAATATTTCTAGCAGCATAATACTTTGAAACAGGAAACTTGCTCCCTGGTGCTTTTTGTGCTGCTTGATTTACAGATGAAAATTGGCTCTATCCAGGTGTGAGCACTTCCTATTTACGTGTTTCGTGATAGCAGCTTGAACCTGCATGCTGCCATTCTCCCTAAGCCTGTGCAAAAGAGAGAGAGTGTCCAAGGATTACAAGAGCTAAATTACTTGCTTTTGACTTTTTTTCATAATTCTAGAAAATAATTTTTCTATTTCTAATGTATTTAGAAGATTCCAGTCTTGTGCTCGCCTTCCCTGACTGTACTTGCAAGTTCCCCCATGATCTTTACAGAGGTACAGAGAGCAAGTAAAGCCCAACATAGTGTTTCTGTCAGTCCAGTTTGGACAGTAGATTTCTCACATGGAATCCTGAAATCCAGCTAATGTCCCTCTTTCCTCATGAACAAGATCATTAGGAAATGGTCTCATTTGAGTGCCTCTCACAGCCAGTACTCCTACACATAGAGGGCCAGGCTTTTTTCTAACATAACACTGAAGATTCTATCCACTGACTAAATGGAGTGTTTTTCCTCTGGTTCTTTTTAAAATGTCCCAGTTAGAAGGGCAGGTGAGAATTAACAGAGTTGTAAATACCAGTCATGGGAGTACCAGATAATGACACTCTGATGAGATACCACAGCTTCTGTGTTCCTCTTGAATTGAAGGTTTGATGGTAATGGGGAAAAGAGAAAGCACTGGGCTCTCCAGGCTAATGAAGGGGTCACTGCAATCACCAGATCAGCTGGTGTCCAGCTGTGGGAGTGAGCTGACACTGTCACTATGGCTTCTGTTTAACTCCACTTTTCTGGTGCAGTGAAGTCTGGTCAGAGGGGAACCTTGACTGCATCTGAAGTGCTTGTGGGAGGTGCACTCTGATCACCATCTGGCTAGTGCAACAAATTACTGTGGAAAGCAGGTTCTTAGGAGAGTGGGAAGGAGAAAGGTCAGAAAACATTTCCTGATCTGAGCATTCAGATGCATATCTCCATTCAGGCATCAGCTCTGCTTTGGCTTCGACCACATCAGGTCACTTTAGTTACTCTGGAAATGATTACTCAAGTCCTTCTTTGAAAAAGGCAGTCTGATCTTTTTATTACAGAGTTATGTATGTAGATCTCAAGGGAAAGGTCCTATAAAAATGTTTACATTGGTTTTTAATAGGGCAATCTTACCTTTTTAGTCAGAATCACTCACTTGGTGACGTGCCTCCTTTGGGGACTAGCCCACTTTACCTGGTTTCAGGGTAGCAACCAGTTTTCAGGGTTTTTTGTTTGCATTACGAGATGAGCAGATAAAATTTGTTTAGCTACCACTCTACACTGGCTTAGCACACGGTCCTTTTGGACTTGAGTTCCTCTCTTGCTTTCTGCATGTAAAGTATTATAAAAGACTTAAAAATATAGGGTGGTGCTTTTTCCTCTTGGAATTTCACTGAAATTCTCTGGACGTTTTTCTGGGCTGACATCTGGCAGCTGGAGGAAAGGGACTTTGTACTTCCCCAAAAAGGTGAAATTCTATGAAGAGAATTAGTTGGAATCTCTATCAGAAATAATTTGGAAAATAATTTCCTCCTTGCCTAATGTAATTCCACCTAAGCTGCCTTTCAAGATGAAGGTTGCTGCAGGAAGGTAAACTTTTCATCTGTCATAAAGATTTGCTGCTCTATTACTCTTGTTGAAATGTTCACATCAGATTCTAGCAATGAATATTTAGAGATCCAAACTCTGTAAGTCAGTTTGTATTGTAAATTCAGTATCAGTCTTCCAAAGCTGGCGAATGGAAACTCTTAATTATGAGAAATATTTGTGAATTTTAGATTTAGAAGCTAAATTTGCATTTTTGCCATAACTCTCTATTAAAATAAAGCATCTAGAGGAGACCAATTTTTGATTGCTGGTGTTTTGAATGCTTTCTTTTCCCACCCCTCCCCTTCCCACACATATTTTGAGAGTGCCTTTGGGAATGTGACTGCTCCCAAAGGTGAAAATTGAGCAAAAAGAGAGAAGATAGCTGTTCAGCAGTAGTATTCCAAATTGTATAAAACAAAATGGAAATTGTATGCAAAACTGGATCTTCCTCTTTCCTCTCTCCCTCATAAGAAAGAAAATTTCTCTTTCTACTATTCAGCCTTTCACTCACATGAAAGACAAAGGTGCTTACCTATTACTGAAATTAAAATACTCTATTTAATCCAGAAATAATTGACTTTTAAGCTAATGGATCCATATAATATGTTTGGTGTAAAAACATTAGGAGTGAGGGAATGATTTGTTTTAGTTCTGTACCAGAGTAGGAGGAAATTGTTTTGGGGAATTTACAACCAACAAGAAAAAAGTAACTTTTTTTAAAATTTCAGCTCTTGGTTTGCCTCTATCTGTACCCCTTGTAGTCACTTCTTCTGCAAGGGTGGAAATATGAGTGAGATCACAACCAATGCCAGACACAAAATTTTAATTTGCTAATATTTTCCTGCAACACCTCACCGTTTCTATTTCTTCATAACACCCCTACTGTGGGAAATAAGGTCACACTACACACTGGTACTTATTTCACAATACCTCCTGATGAGGAACATTTTACTATTCTCACATCTCTACCCCTTTTTCTCCGCCTCTCTCTGCCCTCCTCCCTCCTACTCAGCCCCTGCTAATAGCTGGTCTAAATTTCCCAGATTAATCTAATGTGCAAGAAACAGTGATACAAACTTGCAAATTTAATATACACAAAAGCAGAAAGGCTACAGAATACGTTCTACTTGACTTGCTCTGGGACAGACAGACTTATAAACAGATACACAGCTTTGCCCATAGCCACTGTATTCCACAAACCCTTTGAAATATTTCGGTTTCATGTCTGTGATAATTAAAGAGCAATGACCTTCTCATTAGCGCCAAGAGGGCTGATGATGATTGTTCCCCATTTTTCTTAATGGATGCAAGCTACACGCGTGATCTTAGAATATCAAAGCAATTCTCCAAGATATTTATTAGAGTCAAAATTATGAAAACACATAGCAAACCTTTAGTTTGAATTACAAGTGTTAATATATGCAGAACCAAATGAATAGCTCATCTTTCTTCCTCTCTTGTATCTTAAATTTTTCATTACAAATTTCCAGGGCTTCAAAGTAGTATCTCACAGTCGGTCCCCTTTTTTCTCTCTTGCATGACAAAGAGCTGTCAAAAATTGTTCCTGTGTTTGTTAGTATTTTTCTCTTTTTTCTCTCATCTAAATGTCAAACAACTTAGCTTAAATAAAGCACAGCATTCTTCATCTGGTGCTTCTCAAAAGAAAAACAACACCACAGAAGGCGTCTAAAAAGGCCCTAATTAATGTTTCTCATTGATTTTGTTTTAGTGTGATGTATTTTATGAAAAAAATATGAATCCAGAAGGCACTCTCATTAAAATCATTAGTGGCTCAATGTTAGCAGAAAACAGCTCATTCTTTGGTGCACTGTAGTGCTTAAAAGCACGTTCACACACAGAGTTTCTTATTTAACATCACAAGCTGGTTCTGGATGAAAACTGGCATTAGTTTTGTCAGGTACCACTGAACTGTGATGAGCACAATGTACAAAAGCAGTATCAACTTGAATAATAAGAATCTACTGTCGCCAAAGCTTGCATATCTCTCTAAGACCTCTTTCATGCCCAAGAATGAAAGTTTCTGTAATTGATTTCTCTGTTACCCATTTGAGAAAAAGTAACAGCCAAAAGAAGAGGAAATAATAACCTAGGGCCTGTTACAGCAGTGAGATCTAGAGTTCTGTTTTTTAAGCAAATTCCTGCAAGCTGATTGCCAAGATAAACAGAGATGTGTTGCTGTCTGCAGAACAGTATTCACAGTTCCACTGTGGTGCAACCACACAGTGACTTGCAGCCATGTGTCTCCTACAGCATTACTCTATAGTTAATTCTATGTGTACCTTCCAGAGGACTAAAAAAGGGAAAAAAATTATTAGCAGAAATAATTAAATGGGTAAGATGATGTTTTCACAGTTTTAAAAGAAAAGCCCCCAGCCAGCATTTTTTTTCTCTAATTTGCTGCAATCATTATTATCTAAACAGGGAAAAATGAGCTTTCCACAGAAAATATGAGAGAATTCTTTCTAAGGCACTCTCTGATGGGAAACCATATTCAGAGCAACACTGCTTTGTTGTGAAATTTGACTTTTGCAGACAGAATTATTTCCAACGTAAGAAAGGAAGTTTAATGGCTTAAATCTGCTGTGTTCAAGTAAAACTGACCATCTTTATAAATCATGTGATGTTTATCTGAGAATATTCCAGAAAGCTGGAAAAATTCTGTGAAGATCCAGTAGAATAGGCTAAGAAATGGGAACTGTTGCTCTTGCCATACTCTGACACAAGGCATTAGAAATTGCCTTGGGGTTTTTCAGATTTAGGATGTACTGAGCTGTGAGTTAAGCAGAAACACATTTTTGCATCAAACATATGCATCTCATTTTAAAAAATCATGAAACAATAAGTAATGTTATTCTTTCTGCTGCCTCCTTTGGATTTTTATAAGAATCGTTATGAGCTGCAATAGTAGAGCTTGTAACAATATTTTTGTGTTGTGGAACCATACTAACAAATGGGACTAGTGAGAAGTAGTGTATAAGGGGAACAGAAACCTCTGGATTGAACAGGATAGCTGTCTCAGCTGATTAAGCTTTGTAACACATAGTGCAATGACTGAATTTTCATTAATTTGTGTCTTGGTTTTTAATGTGGCATTCATTATAAAACTTCACTGAGAACTGAATCGCTGATGGATGTGTACTAATATATGAGATACTTTGCCAAAGAAGTCACATTTTTAGTAGAAGAGGTAACATTTATTCTGGTCTGATCACTGTTAATGAGGCTGTCAACAAAATTTTCTTAGAAAAATAATTACTCTGCAAGTAAGGCCATTTAGATCTAGATATGAGTAGTAAACCTGTATTAATTTAGGATTCAGACTATTTTAATGGTTTAATATTTTTTCTTTATGGAGATCACAATAGTGAGGTCATCTGTAATAAAGATGATAATATTGAACCTTGGTAGTTTTCCTTCCTGTATCTATAGGACATTTATGGCTGAAATATGGTTGAGAGAGCCTTAAAACGTTGTTTTATGGCAACCTCTACGCAGTGCTATAAAGCACTTTCTGTTAATGATAAATAAACTATAGAAGATCTATGTCTTAGCATAGGGATGTGCTCCTCCCCTTGTGAGTAGCCTGACTTTTTAGCAATGTTTAGATTATCATGGTTACATGAGCTCCAATTTAATGCTGTTGCAAGGAGATGTAATTCCAGTAGCATTGGATGCATAGGCAGGCACAGTGCTCCTGAGTTCAGCCCAAGAAACAAAGTACACATTAGAGTTGCTATGATAGAACTCTGGCTCTTAAATGGCTTACTATCTCAGAAATTACCTCATTTAAAAGAATATATAAAATTGTCCAGTTTGTCTGCAAATAATTACTTTAGAGGTTTCTTCCGAAAGCTGTGAGGATGTCATCAGTACAGTACCAAGTTCCTTAAGAGGCCATGAATAAGAAGCATGATTGACTTTCATTATTTACTGAAGTATTGATTGAATTTATTAATGCTAATGAAGTTGTGGAATGTAATAGACATGGCACTGAAAAGATGGCATAGACATGGCATTGAAGAGATCAGATCAGGTTTTGGGTTAAAGCCCCTGTGTGTTGCTCTGATGGATGGGGATATCGGGCTGAGCAAGCTCAGAAACAGACTCAACTACAGTTCGTAACTTACTTTTGATCACACGACTGTAAAGCTGAAGTAATTCCATCCAATTCAGAGTGAATTTAGGTCTTCTCTAAACGAGAATTTTTCTAAGTTTACAAAGTCTTCCTTTTTTCCCATTTTTTTTTCCCTTTTTAAGGATGGCTGGTAATGAAGTCTAGGTTCCTGCAATCCCTTTACCCATTCAGTGGCAACAGTGAGCTTCCTCATGTCAACTTTTGGATGGAGAAATATTATTATGACCTTAATGTCACAGACTGGAGAATACTGTTCTTATTTCACAGCTTGGTTACTCTCACTAAATGCTGTTTACCACTCATTTTTTTTGCAGCTGAGCCTATGGCTAGGTCCTCATGCATTTAGACCATCTCACAATACAAACCTATCACTGACTTTAAAAGTCTGCAATTACAAATAGCTAAAACAGCATAGAAAAGAAAATAGAGAGAGAGGGATGAAAGGCATTGCTTAGACATTACAACAGCAACCCAAGGAGAGCCCGGGCCTCTGCCAATAGCCCTGTTATAACCATTATCCCATGTTTTTGTGAAGGTGTGAAGCATTACTTCTATTCCTAATATTTGCTACAGAAGTAGAATGTAACTTGGTTGCACAAGCTGCTTCTTGCTAAAGAAAAACCTTCAGGGACATGGATTGTGACTGATAATTTTCTCAGGTATTTTGGATGAGCCAAGAATCTATTGCCTCTGGGAAGGTGAAAAATTCTAACATTAAGAAGTTCCTGGCTCAGGTGAGTATAACCCAGTATATTTGTTTCCATTCTGCACGTTATGTCTGCATGTTATATGTGGTTTCTGTCAAAGTGCTGTGTACTCTGACAGTACCAGAATATGTTTTTTATCTCTTTTGAATTAAAAAGCTTTACTCTGATGCACAATCATTAGGCATTCTTCAATATCTGATAGATAATATTTTGACAGCTGTAATTTACTACAGCTGCATCAGAAAACTGACTGATGGATGGAGAGGAATCAGAATGAAGAAATTTGCCTCCAGATTTAAACCTAATCAATGCTTGGAAGGTTCTTGTACATGAGCTATATGTGCAGGATCCCCTCCATGGATTGTATTTTGCACCAGTTGGACTAAAAGTCATAAGATCCCTTTGAAAACATTTAGAAAAACATTTTCTCAACATAGTAAACCAGTTGTCACTGCAACCAGCCCATAAATAAAAGAAGCAAGTGACAATGTGCCCACCTAAGATTGAAGGGAGCACACAGTGCTCTTTCTGGATTATCTCAAATCCCAATTAGAAGAATAGATCTGTCACATTAAGTAGCTGTTTTGTGCTTACTTAATAAATTGCTTGAATTCCTCTTGGAATAGAGTTCGCAATTTTTTTTTAAATTATAGTTGTTTTGTCAGTCTTCTGACACCGAAAACAATTTCTTATAAAACGTCTGTCTCAGATGATAACCTGCATTGATCTGACTTATGTATGAATGCTATCCATTAAAAAAAAAGTTTTCTTTACAAATCAGGGAATTTTTCATTAAAAAAAAAGTTTTCTTTACAAATCAAGGAATTTTTTCCATCTTATGAAGCTGCTCCTTTATTTAATCACAGCAGTACATTGGATTTTTTTTGTACTCTGAGAATTCCCTCAAATTCACATTCTCAATTCTTTTTCTGTTGCATTTGCAGCCCTGAATATGTGTCCTGTATTGTGCAATTCTTTAGTAAGTGTATCAACAGTGAACAGTGAGTAAAGGGAATGTATTAAGCAACATGCTTCAAACCCATGGTTTTAATTAGCTAGGGACAGGATTTAGCAAGTCACAGCTTTTATTTAAACAGTCTTGACATAGCTCAAGACAGCAACAGCAAATTTAACACTTAAGGCCATATTAACAAACACAGATGGTTTCAGATTCTCTCTTTAGAGTGATACTGTGGCTTAGATGACACAGAGCAGTCGGAAAATTTTGAAATAACTTCTAGCTGCGAGGTGCAGGATTTAGCTGTGAGTTATGTCCACTATATTCTATCCATGCAAATGTCTTGATTTGTTTTATATATTGCTGTAAGAGACCTGACACATCACTGATTATTTGGTGTTCAGATTTTTTGCTGCAGGCCTGATTTGTCTTTAAGTAGAAGTTTACGCTGCCTGTAACATCTGCACTATAATATTCTTTTATTTTCATTCAGTGAAAATATCTGAAACAATAACCTTTTTGCCTTTAAGAATGGGATTTTCTCTTACTTTAAAGCTGTGGGCCAAGAAGTACATTTTTAGCAGCATGTGTAGCTGAATGAACATACATCTCCCATTAGTGCTAATTGGAGTTAATATTCTACTTTGCCCCTCAAACATTTAAATAGTTATGCCTAGCTATTTAAGAAACAGTAGGAACATGCCATTTGAAGCCACAGAGCAGTGCCAGAACTTCTGGCACAGAATAAAACTTTAATGTTGAAGTAGTTTTAACATAGGCTTATGTCTAACTTACCCTTCCAGACTTTTATTTTTTCTGCGCACGTGCGGCTTTACTTACACTCATTTGTGATGTTGTTCACTGCTTAATTATATTACCAGCTTGAATTACCTGTCCATGAAGAGATATTCAGTGAGATGTGCTTTGCTCTTGGGACTTTTGCTGTATTGTTCTCTATATCTTAACTATGGCTTTAGTTAAGGCCTGATGAAGAGTGGGGTTAAAAAGCAGCTGTGAACACTGTTTCTGTAAGATGCTTAAGGAGATTTGACTGTGCGTAACCTTAAGAATAGCTCCTTAATTAAATGGGAACTCTTTATTGTCTGTAGGTGTGTTCTGTATCCCAGATACCCCCAGAAACATTTAAAGCTGTGTATATTCAGGAAATATAGCTGTGGAGTCTCCATTTATACCTATAATGACATCACTAAATAAAGAAGAGGAGATGATACCATAAGCAGCTTTCATTGACTAAAAGTTGGAAGTGAAATTTTTGAGTAAGGGTGTGTACAAAAGTATCCCAAAGTAGAGTGATTTTTAAAAATCACTCTAATTTGGTCTTTTATTGTGTGCCGACGAGGTGCTTTTCAAATCTGCGTGGTTCCTTTTTGGTAAGGAGACAGAATAATTTGAGGTTTCTTAGGTACCTGAGAGTGAGTTTTTCATTTCTTGAACTTGAAAGAATTTCAAATATTGTTTTATACTTTGAATTTTCTAGCCTTAGTAATATATGTCTATATATAAGTATGCACATACATACACACATATGGATAAAATTCCCCATATACCAATCTCCTTTAACTTTCCTTTGAAATTACTTACGTCTGAAAATGCATTTGGATCTGTAGTTGGTTTTATTCCTGCTGAGAAGTTAATTCCTGTCTTTTTAAAAATTCTCTTCTCTTTTTTCCATTGCTCTTTTCTTATTTCATCACTAAACCAAACATGTTGAAAATGCAAATATCTATAAGCACAGAACCTCTTTGCTCAAGGATCCATTATGATCAGCAAAGGCCCACTGAGGAATTTGTGGGGAATAAGATGTACCTGGGGACATAGTGTGGTTGTGTCTAGGGAGTGGAGGGGACAAGGAAGAAATGAACTACCAGCTGGAGCATATGAAAGAGAAGATTGCCTAAAAAAACCCTGAAAGCTCCCACATGACAAATAGGAGGAAAAGATTCTCCTGTTGGCATTATGGTGTTCTGTCAAGTGAGCAGTGAATGAATTGCTTTGGCTTAGATCTTGGACCCCAACTGATGTTTACTCTGCAGATAGCAACCCGGTTGGTCTTCTAAAAATATCTCATTCAGATTGCAAATATGCAGATTGCACCAGCCCAGAAGAACATATGAGACCAAGATGTTGAAGAAATGGTGAAAAGTCTATGTAACACTTTCTTTTTTTTTTCCACCCTCCATAATTTGCTCTCTGCTAGTTTCAATTACTGCTTGGTGACATTTTGTGAGCTGATGCACAATTTCAGTCTCATTTTTCCCTTCCCTTTGCCTATTTCCCACCTGTTTAAGCCACTGTTCATTTTCATTTAGAGTCCTGCATGAGGGAGCCCATTTATTCTGTCTCTTCCCCACGGTGTTTCTTGTTTCCCATTTCCTGTTTGTTGCTTTTGAAATGTCCAGTTTGCTTCCTGGTGGTGTCTGGGGGCCTTGGCTGTCTGTGCTGTGGGCCTGTGTACCAACGTGGAAGTAAACAAAAGAAAGCAAGCTTTGACTTGAAGGCAAAGTGCTTGGAGATTGGTTTATCATCCACTGAACAGTTATGCAGAATGGAAAAGAGATCTGCCAGTTTAAGTTGCATGTTGAAAACCAGGCATGAGAAATGAGTTACTTTTTCTTTGCCACAGTTAGGGACCTATACTATTGCTATGCCTCATCAACATTGTGTGAGTGTCAGCACTCTCTCAAGTTTGATGGGCTCTTTAGTGCATGTTAGGTTGTTTTCCTTTGGCTTCTTTCTGACTTTTTTTTTTCTTGAAGAAAATAAATGTACCTATTGGCATTTGGTTTTAGGCTTCACTTGAGTTTTTCCCTTTTAATATGAAACATTCATCTTCCTATGTCCACCTGCTGTAATTGTTATACACATAATCATTGTGTGCAAACTAAACTGGAGGTACAGGCAATGCAAAACTGGTTAGTCTTAGGTACTGCCCAACAAAAGGCACTCTAACAGGCAGTCAGCTAAGGCCAGGAGTGGGGAGTTTGTAGTGGTGTGTTACCTGTTTTTGTCATATTCAAGTATGCTTTCAGGTAAAAGGTATTTTGGGTCTGCTGAACAGGAAATAGAAATTCAGAAATCGCAGTTGTAAGAGACCTACCAGAAGAAAAAGAAAAGAAGCGCAAAGCAGCTGTTAATACCGGTTTGCAATGGATTATTTAAAGAAATAATTTTTGTCACTCTGCTGTATTAAATTACTTTGTTCTCAAACCAGTGTTTGAACAAAAAATGCAGGTTGACTGCATTTTCCTCCACAGATCTAACATTTTTCTGGTTTTTCTTTGTTATCCTCTGCCACTAAACTCTCCTGGGGAGAGCTGTTCAAGTCAGGTCGGGCACTTTATAGCCCTCATATTAGTATCTGAAAAGCCTTTTTCTCTTCCTATGCTTATGCTGCTGTGTCCCTGTGATCACAGCTGCCTTTTCTTATCACAGTTAACCTGCCCTTTGCTGAAAGGCAATTGAATTATAAGAGCTTTCTGTACACAGCTACAACAAGACCCAACTGGTAAGGCAGGTGCTCCTCAGGCTAATGTAAGCGTACTCCTTCCAATGATTTGAGGAATTATTCTGCACAGGCATTAGCTGTTGGATGGCAGCTTTCTGCCTGATTTGGTGAAAGGCAGTTGTGAGGAAATAGGTAGGTGGTACTTTAGCTCTGACTTTAAAATATGGTCATTGCCAGTATGGCATTAGAAATACCGACATGATGATTTAACGGTTTGCTTCCTTTCCAAATCCAGCCTACACATGCCCAGCTCTGCTTTGAAATTGTAATATGAAAGTGACTCTCTTAATGGTTCTTAAAGTTTCTCCCAAGTTGTGACAAAGTCAGCAGCAGAGGCATTATCCTCCACTTGGCATTTCTTTCATGTCAACAGTAATCATTTTTAAAAGTTAGGTGTACTCTGCATTTTATTTTTCATTATGCTCTCTCTCTATTTCTGACTGAGGCTGGCAAAACTTCTTGACAGGACTGACATAATGTAATAGAACTAAAAAGATGAAAAATCAGAATGATGATATTCAGTTACAAAATAATCTCTCCTGTGATTATTCCAGTCTAAAATATTCTGCCTGTTAGCAAAGTTTTCTGAGTCAGACTGTACCTTTGTTCTGTCTTTGTTGTACCAGAGCTCACTAAGGTAATTGTTGGTGGTAAAATACATGGTACATGGTGTAAAAATTTCGGCTGTAGGAACTAAGGACTGAGTGCACAGAGTTACCCTATCACTAGGGCCTCACTGCTAATGAATAGGGATTAATCGTTTCAAAATTTTTGGGACTTGGGCCCAGAAAGACCATTACTCTATTTCACATAAGCAACATAAGACCATTCAATAACCTTTGCAGCTTCTCCCTGAAAATTTCCAAGTTTCTAATTTGCTTGGGACTGAATGTGAACCAGTTCCTGTGCTGCAGGACAAAGACATGGCACACACAAATCTGCTGATTAAGGACTGCATGTTTTGGTCACATAGAAATACTTGACACTCCAGAAAAGGGAAAAAAATTAGTGATTAGCTTGGGGAAACATACTGCTGCATAACTTGTTGGATGAGTTGCAACAAACTGTTGCTCATATTTCTACTCTGTAGTAAAACCAAAATGAAACGAAATATCTATAGTTACTGCAGGAAGAATTGGGAAGTTATCAAATCATAATTAGAGTGGCAGGAAAGAGTTTATATTCATTATTCCCTAAAACAAAATAGATATTGATTAAATATCTATTTAATATTGATTAAAGGTTTGCATGCATAATAGCAATTTATAAGTCCAGGACTCAAAAGATAATGTTTGTTTTACTGCTTTTAATTATTTAACATGCAGTGACATTTCTGTTTTGCCAACAGCAGCACAATAGGTCCCTAATGAACTGAAATGTGTTACTAATAATTAGACCATCAGGCAGAAGTAAGGGGTGCATGTTATTAGATTAACATTCTTAAATAGTCATTCCTTTGTTTTTTAAAGAAAACTCTTGAGTGTCTTCTACCCTGCCCCGAACCAACTTGATATCAGCCTTCTTGAAAAAGCAAGGTTTATTTATGGCTGACACTTACAGGCTCCTTGAAATACTGATAAAAAAACACCCTGAAGTTATTCATAGGACTATGACGAAAGTTTGGTTTCGGTGCTTCCAACTCTAGCCTATAAACAAGTAGAAATTTCTTGTTCAACAAGAACATTGATCAAGCTTTTTCCTTGCTCTAGTTGACTACTTTGTGATTATGGTCATTTTAAGTGAAAAAGGCTTGAAGTGCAATAAAAAAATTGGTTTATATGGTTTCTTGAAGGGCAGTATTGGAAGGCAGTGGACTTGTTGAAGAATTTTGTTCACCAGGGAACAGAGTACGTTAGCTTGTGTAAAGAATAGGATGATGATAAAAGAAACCCCTAGTCTAATACCTTCAAGTAAAAACTGTTTGGATTTTTTTCCTAGTAGAACTGAATATTTATTCTTGCACTGTAGCTTCAAAAAGATATGGAAGAAATAAACAGGTTGTTGAAAGGGAAAACAAGAATAATTGGAGTTATGGAACAAGAGTAATATGAAAAGAGATGGAAAATACTAAGCCTTTTTATTTCAGAGGAGATTGGATAAGAAGAGATATGATAAAGGGATCAGAAGAAATGAATGTTGTAGAGAAGGAAACCTATTCCCTCTTTTTCTTAATACTAAAAAAAGAAAATACTCAACAGAATGGAAAGAACGCAAACTCAAAACTGAAAAAAAAATATTTTCAACTCTGTTCCCTGGCAGAATTCCTTGATAAAAGGTGCCACTGAATTACAGAATTTAGCAAGATTCTTTTTTAAAAAAAATGGGCTGTTAACCTTAAGAAATATTCAAAACTTGCTGACAATATCACGTCCAAAGTTCCCATTTTCTTTCAAAGTACATCTAGCTATTGTCAAAAACTTGATTTTTAGTCAGGTTATTCAATAACAAGACTGTACTGGAAAGACCTGTGTCAGGGCCTGGTGATGGGCAGAGAGGGCACACTGCTTTTTCTCGTGTCCCACATGAGGTGTTTTTGATGTTTCTTGCCTTCTCCATCAAGTTGGGAAATTCAGATGAGCCTGAACTGAACAGTTAGTTGTGTATTGTTCGTCCCCAAAAGCTGTGATGTGGAAGTGTCTGAGGAATGGACTGCCCTTGTTTGCATTGGTAAGTACTTGGATGGAATGTAGCATGAAACTCTGGTGATAAAGTTGGCAACTATGTTTTCTAGATGATCTCTTACATTGTTGAGAAACTTTCACAGCTAATCAAAAGAGGGCCTTGTTTGTATTTAAAATTAATCTAGATCCAGTAAATGATTTTGAGAAGCTAATGTAGCAGGCAAAATGTGACCAGGAGGCAAGAATCTACATAGAACTGTGAGGAAAAAGCAAATATACCTTAGACCAGGATTGGTATTTTTGGCTTCACTGAATTTTGCCCCACTTGTACAAAATAAATACTGATTGTCTTCTTTTTTTATCAAACGCTAGGGTAGACAAATGTATCTGTCTACCTCTACAACTGATGCCTCTCTAGTCATTATTCTTAGAGTAAATGCTGTCTGATCTACTGCAGAGTGAAGCCCTCCACTGGTTAGCACTAGATATGACTTTGGGTCAGTATTTTTGAGTGTTCACATCCTTTTGGGATTTTCCATTAATGCTAAAACATCTGCCGTGCTTATTTCGAAAAACTGAGTTCTCAAAGTTCTTTCATTTGTAGGGCTGTTAGCTTGTCATCAAACATGGAAACTTTCAGTTTGCCATTATTCCCATAACCTGCCAATGTGTCTGCATGTGAAACAACCCACCACTTTGAGGGTCTTAGAGCCGTATTTTGATCCTTACTATGTTTTCTCTCTGGTTTTTGGCAGCAGACAGGTCATGTTCTGCACAGGCTTCAGGTAGTGGTGCTTCCCATCTGTGTTATTATGAAATGAATGAAAATTTCTTATAATGTTTTGCAGGTGAAAACTTTTGTTGTACTCCATATGCTTGTCTGGGTAAACTTGGACTTCTCCCCAAATACATTGTCTTTGAATACTTGCTTTAAGTAACCTGAAGTCATTCAATGGTGCTCAGTTTAATGCTGCTTTACTTTGGATCCATGCTTTACCTTAATTTTAACATTACTGGGAAGCCTTAGTAGTGGAGGTGCTTTCCCAATGTGCATTCCCTGGCAAACAGGCCAAGGAGCTGCCTGCAGAACAATCTTGTTATTATAAATACGCACAGACTGCATTTGCATCAAAGACAAACCAGCCAAAGGCATCATACACTGTATTTCACACTACAAAAATCCATACTGTATTAGAAGAAACATGAAAATCGAAGTGATTTTTGCAACATTGGGAGACGATAACAATGCTAGTTTGAAATTTTCATTGCAAAGTATTTTCAAATGTGATTGCTAGGGACTTGATTTTGTTCCCAGTAAAGCAGATGTTGCCAACTTGCAGTTTGCCTGGTCTAAGAGATTGGAAAACTCACCCTAAAAAGTATCTTTAAATGGTCCTTCAGGCTTGGTCTAAATCAGAGAGTAGCAATTACCCTGTCCTTGAGCGGCCTGCAGTGGCCTGCACCAGATGTTTCACAAGAACTGGGACCTAATTCTACAACAGGGAGACTAAGGATAAACTCTTTCCAATTTTCTGTCTTTTTCAGGCAGTCAGTCAGATTCCTTCCAAAATGTTTGCTTTTACTTGTGAACACTCTGGATATCCTTGAAAATGGTATTGGTGGCTCCACCATTCTGATGTTTATGTTGCTGAGAGCAAGTCTGTGCAGGCCATACTGTTGTAAATCTGACCAGTGTACATGCCGAAGGTCGTATGAGAAATGCGTTGTACAAAAAGCACTTTCTTTTGCAGATTTTTTAACTTAGTTTGTGAAATGCTGAGTGATGAGGGCTATTATTTCCTACTGTTATCATCTAAGTGCTAGACACAAAATGCAGAGTATTTCCATGGTGCTACATGCACGTGACTGCTGCCAGTTTCCTACCAGCACTGTGGGCATGGGACAACTAAGGGAACTCCTAGATCATAGAATCATGGAATGACCTGGGTTGGAAGGGACCATAAAGTTCATCTCATTCTAACCCCCTGCCATGGCCTTGGACACCTTCCACTAGCCAGGTGGCTCAGAGCCCCATCCAACCTGGCCTCGAACACTTCCAGAGATGGAGAGCCTGCAACGTCTCTGAGCAACATGTTCCAGTGTCTCACCACCCTCAAAGTAAGAAATTTCTTCCTAATATCTCAGATCATCATCTTCATAAACTAACAGATTGAATTGTCGAGGAGGTATTTTTTCAAACGTTCATGTGATTCGTTTCTCCCTATTTATATATTATATTGCTTCTGAAAATCTGGGGAACCTGAAGAAAAGCAGTGCATGGGAGAACTTCAACCCACTTTTGCAAATTCATGAAACTCAGCTAGTACGTGGGTTATTCAAACTGATTCTCAACATAGAATCTTTTGAAATTTGCTCATCTGTCAAGAATATGCTATTTCATTTAAACTATGAAAAGACTAAATAGATTCCATGATTTAGTAAATATTTTGTCTTCTGACAGCTCCTTTTTTTCCTTCTACTCTTTACATTTTTAAGGTTTTTTTTTTCCCTCCTTGATGTGATATTTTGATGAGACTTACAGGTGGCAAAAGAAGTAATTTGGGAAAAAAAGTTAGAGAGTTTCTCACAGTAATAAGTTCCCAAATCTGTCTCTCTTTTTTTCTTCCTTTTTTTCTTGTCATGTAGGTATTTCTATTAATTTTAGGAAAATAATTTGAATATTTGGGAATGACTGGTTGGATTGGGGCTCTTGGATTTGGGCCCCTTCTGAATATGAATGCAAAGCTGAAAAAAGTCATGTTGAGTCTTTTAGTTATGTGATGCATCAGAAGGTTCAGAAAAAGTTCATTTTATTTTTACCTTGTAGAAAAGTGATCAGCCAGAAACTATGCTTTCAGAACCTGCAAACAGTCCATTTATTTGCCAGCATCAGGATGAGGCTCAGAGTTCCAATGAAAACATCTTTTTGTCTGCTAATGTAATGGGTGCTTATTTTCTGCATCTTCACGTTCCTTGGAAAAGCATCAGGGTTTCATTGTAAATCCATTATGTCTCCCTTGGTCAGAAATTATAAATGACAACTAGTCCCAAGGTAAAGAAAAGAAAGTATTATTTTGTAGAGTAAAAAGGGGTTAAATCACTTTTTATCATGACTGTCCTCCTGGTTATGACATATTCAATGTATTATTTAGGTTAAGTGCATGATTAAGATAGAACCGGGGTACTTCTGGGGAGCATTTTCACAGACATTATACTTACAGTACCTCATTCTCTGGAACAGAAGAAAGAAAAATGACATGTCCCTTTGTGAACCTATCCTTTTAAAATTAGGTTATAGATTATATAGTGGTGTGAGATCCTCTAAGAATTTCTGGGTCAGAGGTACTTTGTTTTCTTTCTTTAATACAGCAAAACCCTTGTATCTTTATTAAAAATTTATTTGCTGTCAATAATTAAATGCTTATTATTTGATCTTTAATGGGGTCATGATTCCCATATTCCCATATTAATGAAATAATGCAGAAGTGAAAAATGCCTTTCAGTTGGAAAAAGTACTTATTATTCTTTCTTTGTTCTGAGTAAAATAGTTTATCTTAAATTAAAAATTAAAAAAATGAATTTTCTTTAATCTTAGAATTAAATTAGTGCTAATTAGTTCTATTTTCTCTACAACATTCAAATGCTAAAGTCTTAGTCATTTCTTCAGAGTATTAATAGTGCCCTTTGGCTGTAATCAAGATAATCTTCAATTAAAAGCAATACAGTTAACTGAGTTACATTAAAAGTTATTGTTCTCAAATCACAGGGTTAAGAACACAAATCCTGTGTGTTTTCAGCACGGGTACATTGCAGGGGTGTGTGATGATGCAGGGACCTGTTATTCACATGTTAAAACTAAAAAGCACTGACCCATAGTGTTCACTTATGAAGCCCTTCGAACAAAGCCTTTCTTAAAGGTGGTGATATAAACAGAATCCAAAGATGCTGCAGCAAGCTAAAAGATTTTTTGGATTTGGTCAATGTTCACGTGGTCTCCCCCTGCCCCTGCACACACCCCTCCCCCAGCACTTTTTACTGTAAACTCTCTAAATTATGGGGCATTTTCAATGAGTGAGTTCTGCTTGATAGTCACAGCTGTTATTCTCCTTTGTGAAGAGTTAAAGAGCACTTGCCAGTCTGCAATAATTCCTCTTATTTTATTAATGTTTTTTTTTTAGTTCAGAAAATTTATTATATGAAGAAATAGTGGATTTCAGCTGAAAATAGAAGTATTTCTTTCAAATTTCTTAGTGTAGCCAATATGAAGAAATTGTGGTCCCACAGAAACAGGAAAAAAAAGTGTTTTCATCCATGCTCATAGAACAGCTCTTTCTGGCTTCAAAAGCTAAGCACAGAATATGGGAAAATTCTGTTAACATTGCTGTGTTTGCAAACAAAAAAACCATAAACATCTTGAGCAAACAAAACTGATGAGGGGAACCATGCTGCTTGCTAGCAGATCACCACTCCAATAGTAAAAATTGACTGTGGCTGTGTCTCCATAAAATTAGTAACAGTTGATGAGACAAAAAAAGTTGAGTTGCAAAAATATTCTTACTGCATTTCTACATACACTGGCCAACAGCACTTCTGTAATGAATTCCAGCCAGAATAGAAAGCTCTGGGCACTTCGAGGTGGCTCCAGTACCTGGGACTTTACATCAATTTAGTCTAAATTTTTTATACTTTAGATGATCTACCAAATGGCAATTTGTGTTTAGTATGTTGCTGTTTCCTTTGGGTTTCTTCAAGATTCACATGTTACTAATCTGAAGCGCATGATGGTGGTTTTTCTGTGTTGCTGGCCTTCAGGAGCTAAAGAGGCAAATGTCATAACTGGGCAGATACTGTCAGCAAACCAAATTTAAGCAGGTTTCCAGCATTTTAAAATCTGTCTTCTCAAAGCATAAATGCAAGCAAAGATTTTCTTTGAACTAACATTTGTATTCTGTGGAGCAAATACCCCTTTTTGAGTATTAAAATGCTGGCACAGACATTGTATATTGACACTGAGGCAATAAATCAAAAGGGATGGACAAAGATATGAAACTGTACCTTTCAGAAAAAACATTGTGTCTGTACATGCAAAAATAATTGCTTCCTTGGAATGTGACAAAAGAAAATTGAATAAAAATAGGGTGTTAACAGTCAACAAATCTAATTTTTAGAGTATTCTTTTTCTGCCTCAGTCAGGAGGATTTCCTGAGGAATCATATATCTTTGGTACAAAATGTAGTTAGGTAGGTTGGTAGAGTTTAATGCTTTCCTCCTTGGAGGAAAATTAAAATCTGCTAAACTTTTCCAGTATGTTACAGTATTTTTCCCAGAATGTGGCTTTTAATAAAACCAAGAAACAAAACTGAGCCCAAAGCACTGAGTCCCACTATCAGATTCTTCTGTGATTCAGATGAGGCCAAATAATTCTATAGGGTTTTATAACTGTAGAACTCTTGTACAGAGTTTGGGATACAAGAGTAAAGTACCTTAATTTTATCCCATGGCCAATATGGTGCTTTCCTCTTTCTTAGGCCCCTTCTCCTCTGTTTGTATGGTAGGTAGAAATTTTAGCAGCCAGGTTTCGTGACCCTCTTCTGTACTTAGAGGAAATGACGGATATGGACAGATTTCATGCAAATTCTGAGGGTTTATATAAATTTTTAGACGTTTTTGTAGGAGAGGGCGTCTTTGTATTTGCAGGGTGGAGAGAAGGGGTTAGTTTGTGGGTGTGATTTTTTTTTTTTTTTTTTTGAAAGAGGGAACCTGAATTCCTCTCCTGAATTAAGTGCTCTATTGTGATACCAACCACTGAAAATCCCTCACAGTGCAATCAAGACTGGGCTGTGCATCTCAGTGTACCTCAGGTGATACCTCTTTATGATGTATGTGAAATGAATATGGTGCTTCTTAGTCCCATCTCTTTTTATGAATTATTGTGGTGCATAGAAGAAAGAATTACCACTTATCTCTCTTCATTTACTGAGATACAACACCAGGTAGGGAAAACAACCTTTAGTATCATTCAATCTAGCTAAAAAAGATTGCCAGGATTCCTCCAAATCTTGTTGGGAAACTGTTTAAAATGGGATTCAGTTTTTGTTTGTTTGTTTGTTTGTTTTTTTCCCTTTCTTCTGCATTTTGGTTTTTCACATCTCTCTGCACAACCAACTCAGATACACATTTTATATGAGTACTTTATTTGGCAATTTTCTTTATTAGCCAGAAGGAAATATTAAAATGAACATAAATGTCAGCCTGAAAGCTGTGACACTGTAAGGGTAGTCAGACTGACTAGCTGATCTGAGCCATTATATGTAAAAAAAGAGAAAGCCAGCCAAAAAAAGCCTTTTTTCCCTAATCATGTTGTGACAAGAATGAGGAAAAAGTGTTTTGTGTCACAAATCTACAGGACCTGAAAATATAAAATTCAAAATTCATTCCCTACGAAGAAATGAGGAAAAGAACCAAAGAGCTCCATCACTCCCTGAAGCTCTACTTTCAATTAATAGAGCTGTATATTAACTCTTCTGATGTTATTACATTATGAAATTCACAGTAAATTAAAGCAAAACCTGCTCTTCATTGAATTTTTAGTCTAATTTGAAATCGGAAACAAATTAGAAATGTTTATGTATATGCAGAGAAGGCCATTCAGTTTTGGTTGCTCACAAAAAAATAACCAGGTCCTGAAAACCTGGTCCTGTCCCCAGCTGTGGGCTGCTGTGGCTGTCCCCAGCTGATGAGGAACTTCATCTGGAATTCAGGCTCCAGCAAATGCAGCTTAAAAAACTAAGCGCAGTGTGGTATCATTCTCCATTTTTACTGTAAGTTAAGGATCTCTCCCTAGCAAGTCTCTAACCTTTTTTTGATGTTTCAGGGTGTAGTTTAAGTGAGAGTGAAACAATCATTTCCCAGGTATAGTTAGTGATGTGCAAGAATTTGTCTCAAAATATTTCAGGAATTTGATTGACGAAATGAAATATGGTCCTGACGTCAATTTACTGAGATTACTTTTTAATGAATACGACTTTAAAAGCATATGCAAAATTAAGATCAGTCACTAAAAATGCATTTGGATGTGACATTTAAAGAATGATATACATAATGTATTGGAAATTAACTTTTATAATCACAGAAAATGATTCTTGTTGCTAGCTCTCTCAATTTGTGAGAACTTTGGCAATGAAATTATTAATTACAAGCAAAGGAAAACTGAATTATGTATTTTTTTATTAATATTGCCTGTGTGCCAGATAATGACCTCTTAAAATATCAGTGTATGTAGTTAGTGAGTTATTTTACAGTCAAATCCTGCTTATCTTCTACATGCAACTTCTCCCTGAAGTTAAGGAAAGGGTGTGTCTTGCAAAAATAGATTTGTCCAGAATTTTCCCATGTGCTGTTTTTCATGAAGATCATCCTGGATTTGCACTCTGTTTCCTGTCTTTAGATTAATGCTATTCCTAGTGAAGGCAATGAAAAAGTTCACAGTGGCTGTAATGACAAAGTGAGAAGTCCTTTGACTATTTATATATATATATATATATATATATATATATATAAAAAACTTCTTTCAGGATATATTTATTTATACTATATTTACCTGTTTTGAGTCTTTTGATAAAGCGCAGTCTTTAGATAAAACACCAAATTTAAAGCTCAAATCAACAGCTGAAAGAAGTGTTTCAGTTTTCTGCTTTAGAAAAACAGAGGAATCTTGACAGTAGCTTTCCAGTGTCTAAACAGTTATCAGGAGTCTCCTGAATTGCTCTCGGTACCTGTCAGGTGAAGGACAAGAGGAAATTGGCTTAGTTTGTTGGAAGAGAATGTCTCCATTTAGGAAAAAAAAAACCAAAACTCACTGTACTTATACCTAAGCAGGTAAATAACTGTTTTCCAAAAGGAAAAAATTCAACTGGAGATTTTAAAGAACTGTCAGCTTTCCCTGGTAAATGTTTATTTAAGTACAAATGGCTCTATCTCAGATCATGGTCTTGACAATGTGATCTACTGAGGTCCTTTTCCTCCCTGCAATTGTGTGACTTAACGATTGTGGGAATTTATCAACAAAAAGGTTATCTGTTCTTGTTCTGTTAATGAGGTTTGTGATTCTATGGGAGAAATCTTTCTTCCCTTTTGCTCTCTTCTCCCCTATTTATATTTCGAAAATGATGGCAGCAGTTTCACAGCTTTCTTTTGATGATGACATTTCATTTAAAGAAGTATCACAGTGTATGCTTGACTTTCTGATATTCCATGAGTCACTGCTCTCAAGTCATTGTTGTACACACAGTTGTACTCTGCTAGAAGTAATTGCCTTTATCTCATCTGCTACCTCTAATTGCCCTTAAAGGGAAGAAATACCAAAAATGCCTTGTGTTTCATGAGACAAGACGTATGCACTCCAACGAGTTTAATCTTCTCATTGACAAGCAGAGGAGGGGGAGGTATGGTGACTTTAAGGACAGTGTGTTTTATTGCAACCTGTTTCTCTTGAGAAAAAAAAACAAGGTGAAGGTTTTCCTACCCAACTCTTAGCTGAAAAACTGATCCCAATATAAGCTTGATCTGTTTTCCACAAAGAAGGAATGGGAGAATGATGGAAATGTTCTCTAGACCAGATCTTGTTCTTTTTCCTCACAGCAAGCATGAGGTTTGTTTCCAAACACGTACTGGTTTTCCCTAGATCTGGTAAATATCACAACTTACCATATGTTACTTTAACAGCATCTTTGAACGAACCGGTGATGCTGTAAAAAGTTGTATGATTTAGGTGTGTTACTCTTTAGGTTGTCTACTTTTTGCAGTGAGAAAAAGAATACCCATACGAGCAGAAGTGCTCTACATAGCTCGATAAAAGTGACTTTATCTGATTGCTTTTGAGAGCTCTATATCTACCCTAGCCATGTCGAATAAAATGGGAAAAATCTAATTTTGTATGTAAAAGTAGAATGCTTTCCAAAGGAAAATAAATGAGGGGGTGGGTGAGCCAGTAACCTTAGCATAAAGCAACTCATGCATTATTAATCTAATTTCCTATAAAGTTTGAACAAAAAGCATGTTGAGACATTACTCTGTGTTCCTTGTTAGGATGTGTTCATAATGCCCTCTCCCATTTTATGTAATATATTCTCCAGCCTAAATAAGATATTCTTGAAGCCTCAGGATTTTTATGCCTTCAAAGATCTCTGTTTTATTTCTAAATATTATAGATTTTGAAGCACAAGAGGCTTTAAGTTTGGTACCTCAAAGGCTGTTCACCCTTTTAGGTAACCCCCAAGTTGGCTTTCATATTTGCTTATTACCCGAAATTCTTCACAAGAAGCTTCAGCCTGTTTTACAATTAAAGGCTTTGATCATATTTACTGTAGCTACGTAAAATATTTCTGCATGAATGTTACATGAGTTCAATTTCCGTATTAGACGAGGAGCTTACCTGATATCCAGTGTCTACGTGAATCCTTTTCTAACATAAGTATTAAACCTCAACATTGCCATTCTCCTCAGCAACCACAGGCAAGAGGGAGCTGCTCCTGTGAGTTATCCCAGTTTGCTCACTGTGAGCAAGGTTCAATGTTGGAACCCAAGACTCTGGGGTCAGATGTTGTAATATTTCCATTCCTAGATAATCAAGACTTTTTCTGGTCTTAGGTTTTTATTTTTACTTTAAGTATACCATGTGTCTGGAACTGTTTGGAAGGGTTTTTTCAAATGTACATGTGCTTTAAGCTCTGGTACTGTGAGTAGCAGAACATACTGACCAACATGCTCAGGAACAGCTTTGATTATGCTGTGTTCAATCATAGCATATATATATGTTAAAAATTACTCCATGCTATGTAGCATGCCAGTTTCCAATTCCTCCTTTTAGTATGTTTTCCAAATTTTTTTTACACTTAGGTTTATTTGGTTGTTCAGAAAAAAATTCAGAATACCCTGACAAATACTGAAGTATGGTGAATTTAACTCCATGCTTTTGCTTCCTTTGCATAAGAAAATTACTGGATGCATAATGTACCACATGCACGGTTCTGGCATAGATAACTTTTGAGACCACTGCGCCCTGTTTTCTAAGAGATATACTTAACCAAAACTTTGATTTCTGCTTTAAAATTCAATAAAGCAGTGCTTCAATGACAGCTCTTAAGAGCCCACATTTTTATTCTCAGTATAGTTTTTTTGTTATCTTTTGTTCACTCTGTCTTCCTGAGTTATAAGAAAAAAGTTAATTTTTGAAACTGCATTAACCAATGGGATGCATCATAAACTTTTTGTAGCTAAAAATTTTGGAGCTACTTCATTTGTTTCATTTGGAAATGTTTTGAGTTTGATTAGAATATCAAACCCAAGCGATGCACCATGCAATCTCTCACCACCCACCTGGCAGTCCCTGGGCAGCAGCCCCCAGCCAGCTTTCCTCCTAGGTTATACACTGACTCTGACACCAGATGGAATATCGCTTTGGCCAGTCTGGCTGTCCCAGCTGGGCCCCCTCACAGCTCCTTGTGCCCCCCAACCTCCTCACTGGTAAAAGCTGCAAAGTCTTGAGTGTAAGAACTAAACCGTCAGTGTGTTATCAACATTATTCTCATCCTAAATCCAAAACTCAGTACTGTACCAGATACTGGGAAGAAAAGTAACTCTATCCCAGATGAAATGAGGACACAGTACTGAGGTTTTAACATTTACCTTTGAATCTCAGAAATGCAACAGATTTTCAACACTAATGAATTAGTTATCAGAAGGCAGAATTTTTCAGTTTTCCTCATTTTCACGTGATTTTCTCACATCAGTCCTTTCACTGACTTCACCAGCTCCATCTTTATATGAGTTATACTTAAGGAGTGAACAAGTCTAGCCTTAAACTTGATCTCATCTTCATTCCTAGGACTGATATTCTCATTTATTTTTTTGCCAATTAGTTTTTTTTTTAAATGCAGCTTCCACAGAGCATTCTTCCTCATCTCCTGCACTGTATTTGTAACCAGATTCAATCTTTCAATCTGGAATTCTCCCAGAAGCAGATGACATGGGTCTTCTGTATCATACGATTCCTGCTCATATTACTGGTCATATTTCTCCTAAGAAAAGTCTTCTGATTAATTCTTCTCATTAGTCAACTTGGTAAACAAATTACTGCAGGAAGCTTAAAAGCTTGGGTTGAAAGCCAGAACAGAAGAAAAAGATATCTTGTTTGCAAGTCACTATTTTCCCTTGGAAATATCTGCTCTTCTATCAGGTTGTCATTTGAGGCTGCTAGAAGTTTTTATTAGTCAGGGTTAATTGCCTCTGGCACAATAATCTCAGATTTCTCCAGAGAATTACTGATAGCACACATTTTCCTTCTGAAATAAAATTACTTTCCTGTCATGAGAAATGTGTCAACTTTTTAGCATTTCTTTAAAAAAGTAGGATAAATGGCATTAGGACCAATATTCCTCTGCCTCCTAGTTCTGTTTTTTCATCTCTCCTAAGAATATTGTTTTCTGTCTCTAGGTAAAACCTCTCCAGTTTGACATGCCAGTGGAAACAGTGCTGTACATTAGTCCAATAAATATAACTAGTTACTTTCCTGGGTGACTGGTCTTCAGCTTGTATGTGTATGTGAACTTTGCACTGCAAAAAAGGCCTTGGATTTCTTTTAATTCATCTGTTTATACAGTTCAGACATAGATCATCTTTCTGAATAACATAACCAGCAGTGCTTTTTAGCTGTATGTCTGTATCCTATAGTGCTTTTCTTGTAGTGTGTTAGGTTATTGAAAGCCTCTGCTGAAAATCCATAACCCTGTGTAACAGCTTGCAAATCTTTCCAAATAGTTAATGTATCTTAAATATATTGCTGTAAGATGACAGGTGAGGATAATGTACCAGTGTAAGTAATTTTTGTTTTGGAAATACTCTTCCTGAAAGGTGATATTTTTGTCAGTCAGCCACTGTTTCATCAGTTGGGATGTAATTCTGAAATTTCTGCTTCTGTGCTCCTCCATGGAAAGGAAATGTGAGACTATCATGATCCCAGGGCTGGCAGCAATAAGAATGATACATCTTTTGATTGACTGTGGCGTCTGCCAAAGCCCTGTGTTCACAATTCCAGAGCATGTGGAGGGCACGATAGAGTTGTCACTGACATCCCCATCATATTTGCAATTAGTAAACATGCTTCTTGTGCGTTCCAATGATTTAGGAATGGGAAAATATATTTTGCCTTTGAACAAAAGCCACTGAAGATTTTCTGAAAAATGCTTGATTGGAAGAGTGACAAATTGAAGACATTTGGAATTTTTCCAAAGAGATTTTCAGATGTTGGGCAGATGTTATTGTTTGCTGACCTAGGACTTTGCAGAATGACAGAAAATAATTTGATGCTCTTACAAAACATTGATTACACACACTAAATAGCCCTGGTAGAGTATTTCCCTTATGGCTTGCACTTCCAGGGTTATGGTTAAACGAGCACCCCATGTCATCAAACATACAGAAGGTGCCTTTGCCACTCTGAGGGGATGATCCCAGCATTTAAATAATGATTTACTGATGCTTTTATTAGAACAATTATTGGTTATTTCAGACTTGAAATGGGCAGATTAAGCTCTGTGAACCTCACAGCTGAAACCTCACAACACTGGCAATTTTCAGTGATTAAAGTAATTTACTTTATCTATAAAATGTAAAGATATCTCATAATAGCCATACAGCAAGTACAGGGAGGTGTAGTTTTCCTGGAGATAATCAGACCTCTGGGGATAAAGGGTCCTGGCTGCACCTCATGCATTGCAAGACCCAGAGGGCTTTATTATCTGATGATTACCACACCCCCATTTCCATGTCTTTTTGCTTAATTAATCACAGTAACATTATTGCCCAACTTCAGACAACAAAAATAATGAGAGAGGCTTTAAAAGATTCAAAGACTAGAGGAAAAACAAGAGATCCCATAGGAAAGTACCCATAGTGAAACTGGGGTTTACAAATCACTGAAATCTATTAAAAATGATGCTTACATTTTGTAAAGTGCCTTCTTTAATATAAATATAATTACGTTTTAAATATTGTAAATGTGTATATACAATATAAAACATATACTTGTTTTGATCAGAGGAGACGAGGTTTTATTTTTAGGACAAAAAAAACCGCTTAAAATATTGCAGCCATATCATGGGAGGTTATAGCCATTTGCTATTTTCTTGGGAAGGCTTGCCATATCCACTGTGTTGTTCCTTATTTGGTCTAAGACATGTTTGATGTACATTTTATGTCTTCTCTGCCTCTCTAAATGGCCAACTAATCATGCAGTTTACAGACATAAATCCAGAGTAAAATCTTCAGGTATTACGTGTCAGAAGTGACTTCTGAAGAAGCTCATATGGTCAAACTTCTACTATATTCTAATCACCTCTCCTTTTAGTATATCCTTCTCTGCCACACTTGACAGCTGTTCTTACTGTACCTCAGTATAATTATCTGTAAAACTGGCGCCTGAATTTTAAAAGGTTGCGTGAAATATAATTAGTTTATGTTCTGAGGCCTTTCCTTACACTTAGTAACATCAGACTGTGGGCAAAAGTCTTACATTGTAGCTCCAGTCCTATCAGAGAAGATTTTATCAAAAGCTGCATAGCACTGATGTCCTCCTGATTCTGCATTTAAAAAACTCATTGCTTTCCATAGGACTCATCAAATATTTCTAATAATTTGGGTGAAATTAGGACAACCTTTTAATAGTCACAGGGTAGGCATTTTGAAGTCATAAAAGGTCCTAGTCAAGGAAACAAGGTTTTCTTGAGCTTTAAGATTTCCAGATTTTCTTGTCTATAAGTCAAAATATACCAGATCTGCACAGCACAGCCACTGTAGCAGTATGCTTTTTGAAATAGAAGGTAATCCATAAGGTAGATTATGTTTCTAAATTTGTTTTGGAATTTCAGTCATCGATGTCTGAGGCACAGACAGTCTAAACTGAAAGACAAAATGAGTTTTCAAATGGTGTTTTCACCTTTTCACTCAACATCAGTTTGTTTAGGTGCATGTGGGCGGGTGGTCAGCTCCTGGAGATTGGAACACATGTTGACCTGCCTCATTTGGACAGGAAGCTGACTAAGATTTGGGGGGTCAGGAGGAAGGCTAGATTATTTCTGATAACCCTTCTGGTGCTTCACTAATTTTAAGTGGAGGAGGAGCCGTCTGTTTTGTAATTCACGTGTGATAATATCAACTGCTTGTGGTGGGTGTTAAAACCAGCCTGTAATCCCATCAATGGAAGAATGCATAAGGAGATCAGAACATCTTTGCGTGTGCACTGCAGCAGTACCTCTTTCTTTAAAAGCTTCTCATAGAGTGTACTTAAAACTTCTAACTAATGTGTCTGAATTGTACTTGTTAATTTATCATCTTTGAGAGAAACAAAAGCCACACTTCATTAGGGCACTTCTCAGTATGTGCACCCATAGGATCTTGGATTCCTCTGAAAACTGAAAGACAGTTTCCTAATTTTAAAATATTTCTTTTTTTTTTTTTTTGGTGTTAAGGATTTCAGTAGTGGAAACACCAGAAAAATAACAGAGCAGGTATTTGATATCTAATTCAAGTTGAGATGCCTTTTCGTCTTCCCTATTCATTATTTGATAGACAGTAAGGAGAATATCCATCCAGGGAAAATTTTGCGTTGTTCTTGGCACTGAAACTTGGTCTATGACATGATAAAACTTTCACAGGGCAATGTATTTGTGACTGTCTTAGGCTTTTTAATAAAAAAGGTGATTTTTGGCTTTCAAGTCATGTATATTATGCTGGAGAGAAACATGAAGCAGGTAGGACAAAATAAATGTCTAGCCATGAAGAACTAAGTGGTCCATCAAATCTTCTAACATTTACATACACTGCGTTCCATTTTATAACTTTATCTCAAATCTCGATTTGGTTGAGCATCTAGAATGAAAGATAAATGAAGAAATTAATCAACTCAAACACACCTGTTTGAACTAATAACTTTTCATCTTGCAGATAAAAGAAAAAACTCCAAATTACATACTAATGATGTTCTCAGAAGCTTTAAGGTGTGCTGCAGAAAGCATGAAATGCTTTGGAAGCCACTCACATTAGGTATCCAACAGATTCCAGTGAATAATACTGGTTCAGTCATTGAAATAAAACAAAAAAGGAAAAAACCCACAACATAACAGCAGCAACAACAGTCAACCAAAAAAAAAAAATCAAAAGGAAGGGAGAAATTACAGTTTTGAGCAATACACATCTAGAATTTTCAATGGGAAATTCTTGTACCATCCCCTCTCAGTATATTTCAATTGGCTTTAATTTCTGACTTAATACTTTGCAGTTATATTAATGTTTATTTTGAAAATTACTACCATTCAGCTCTAGAACTAAATCTTTTTTTTTTTCATTTCCATTATATCTCTACCAAAATTGTTCATTTTGAAATGTGATTTAATAGGTTAATATATTTATGCAGATTTTTGTAGTGCAATTTTCAGGCAGGAAAATTGTTAATCTTGCACTGTCAGCCAGTGGTCTGTTAATCATATAACACACTGTTTAAATTTTCATATGGATTTTTTTCTCAAGTGATTGCTGAGCTGTTGTTGAAAATATTAGGCATTTTCCAAAACTCTACTTTGATGGTCTCAAAAGTTTACTTTCCTATTCCCAAACTGTCACATATATCATACTCACTCAAAACCATGGTAGAACATGTACCACAGCTAAAGGTCCTGTAGTCACTCCCACTGCCTAGACATTGCCTTTGGAATTTATTCTTTCAAGGAAAATGATTCATCCTGACATTTGGTTACATGTGAAGAGTAGATCCAGACAGTTTTTCTTAGGATAGGCTCTCCAGAAAGCACAACAGACTGGGCCACAAGTCAGTATTCTGGGAAAGCCACTGTGCTCCCTACATCCCACTGTCTGTAGTTCAGTTTTATGTTTTAATCAAGGTGTGATAGACCAAATTTCTTTAGGGAGTAGAAAATGTGTTCAGAAGTGGAAAATTGATGGAATTTGGGCAGGAAAATGGGAAGAAAGTATTTCTCCACGTAAATTTACAGACAGGGAACCTTTGTGAATGAAGGTCTTTCAGAAGTGTTAGTTGGTATAAGCTATACACAAAACAAACTGCCCTGATCCTGATCCTCTTTTTTTCCCCCCTCTGAATATAATTGAAAGACCCACAAGTCTCCTTTCAATTTGATAATTTAAACCCTAGTATCAGAAAGCAGAGCAATGGATAGAAATTCATGCGATCTCTGTTGCTGCACCCTTTTACAAAAGAAAGAACCATGAAAGATATGCAAATTGTCCGTAATTATACTTTTAGATGGTTACTTAAATACCTGTCTTTTTCACACTACAGGCACAAAGTTAGTATACCTCAGATATGCTAATAAAAACAAATGTCTGTGGTTTCTGGCAAAATAAAAGCTCCAGTAGTTCTCTGTGTGTGCTCTACACAACTGTTAGGCAATGTCACGATGCCTACCGAGACAAGCTTGGATAGAGTTGCTACAGCATAAAGACTAAGGCTATTTTATATTCTTTGATTTTTATTTAAATGCTCCCTGCATTTAAATTCCTGTATTGCTAATTTTAGCTGATATATTAATACATGTGTCTCAGCTATTTATAAATACAATACGAAACCCAAGTGAGATAGCAAAGAGGGTGTAACTATGGAACACGTACTATTTCTTCTATGTAGTGGGTTTGTTCACAGGACTCAATTGGATTAGCAAAGTGTTTACATTAACAACTGAGTTTAGACACATCTTTACAGTATCTCTTTAATTAACAGTGATGGTTAATGTGAGTCTAAAATTCTCTCTCCCTGTAATTTCAGATGTTGTCACTTAAATCCAGAGTGACTGCTGCCCCTTCCATACCTCCCTACCACTTTTAATGGCACTACCGAGAAAACAGTTTCAACTCTATGTTAATGGTGATAGAAGCTGACCCTCTGTAAATGAGAAATGAATTTTCATAAAAACTAACAGATGCCAAGGATAAAAAATAAATGAATGAAATGAATTTTCATAAAAACTAACAATGTGAGGATTATTACCTTTTTGTTAGCTGTTCCTGTAAAAGCACCTAGGAAAATCATGCCTCTGATTTCAGGGTATTCCATCACCAATGTGTAACAAGTAGGAGATTACTGACTTCAGGATAGTAGACTGAGTCTTGGCCTGTGCTCCTTGCACTCTCCAGAGACCTGAAAAGATCAGAATTGAGCTTTCAGTTTTGATCTAGCTTGTAATTGATCCTCCAGTATATTTAACTTACTTCTAGAACAATACGCCTATATTGTGTCCTCGGTTTTATTCTTGTGAAAGTCCTTTATTGCACATTTCTCTTCCTAATCTCATATACTCCTAACATACTCATTTTGTATATTTCACGTGTGTCGCTCAAATCTCCACCTTCCTCAAATTAATCACAGATCAGATTAATTGTACTTGGTAATCGAACACTCTTTATCTTAATCGTCTTACCATTAAACCCAGTGATCTGAGAGATGGTTTGCCACCAGGTTTTAAACCTTTCTAGTATATTGCAGAATAATTCAGTCATCAAGGCTATCATTACAATTAAGGATTTTAACAATTTTTTCTCAGTCTGTTCAGCTCTTAGGTGAATGTCTTTTACCCCTCAGGCCTGATGATCTTGGATAAAGAATAAAATGGATAGTGGGTAAAACTGGATTTTTTTTACTGTCTTGTGGCTGAGTTACTCTTATATTAAGTATATAAGTATTATGTATTATTAGGTATATAAGTACTTAGTGCTGTTTGTCTATATGTCTATTATTATTAACTTCAGCTTTCATATAGGTACTTTTTATTAGTTTAAAGAGCGATATTATTGTGTGCTAAATAATTACTGAGGCTTGATTACTTTGGAAGGTTTCCCACATGTTTTGTAAGAGTCAGTGACAATTCTTTGATAATAATCAGAAGTGAATTCCTGTTTAGATTCTCATAAAATGCACAAAGTCCCTTCCCAGTCCTCCGAATGTAAAAGAAAGAGAAGGGAAATGACTTTTTAGAGGGTGAATGTGTTTTGCTACTTCTGAGCAGATTATCTGACATCTTCTTCATCTTATTAGCTAGAATTATTCATATGAGTTTAGGTTCGTGTTACTCACGGAGATGAAACTGTGGTCTCGCTGTGCTCTTTTCACTGCAGCTCATTTCAGCAGCCCTGCTCATATCCTACAAGAACCAAGGAAGTCATTTTCTGTAGTAAGTACAGAAGAGATCACGTGACAGATGCACTTTACTGAAGTGTTGAAATTGGAGTGTAGTCCTTGGAAACACAACAAAGGCAGTTCCTCTCCCTGGCATGTCTGGTTGCAAAATCTTACCTAATTCCTGAGAGTTCTGAACAGATAGCTAGGTTTGTAAAGGGTTTTTTTTTCAAGCAAAGTTACAATACCCTTAGGCATGTCCTAAGTATTAGTAATATACATAAAAAGAAGGAATCCACTCTGGACAGTCTGAGTGCAGTAGGGAAGACAATTTGGCAGGTCAGGCATTCTTTGGTAGAAGTATAGAATGCTGAACTGCAATAGTTAGCTGTGTCTCTGTGGGCCATCAAGAACACATAAAGACTGCCAACATCTCTTATAGATCTTTTCACAGATCCTATTACAATTCACAGTAAAGTGATCCTCTACCTGTCTTTCCTGAGGGGTCCAATTAAGGTAAGGATTTATTCAAGGCTCATACAGACCTGGGGCTTGCACAGTGCAAATGTGAGAGGAACATGATGCTTCTTCCTTTTATCTCAAGAGCACTCCCTGTGCAAGATCTCGCACTAGCAGTTAATCTGAAAAAGGATTTCTAGTTGGGAATTCTCCCATTCACTACTTTATAACTTGTTATACTTCACATAATTATACAGAGAGGGAAACGAACTTATTTCTTTCATCTCCTAATGGCTATCCAGACAAGTGTCCTCAGAACCTGCAAAGGCATTTGAACCAGGGTACTTTGAATGTCAGACGAATTTTCCAAATGCTGATCTATAAGGAGGATGTCCCTTTTGCTGTCTCCTGAGAATAATTTATACAGCTGTTCTTTCTGTATGCTGATGACATCACTTTTAGGCTGTGGATTTCATGAGGTATCAAAGGATGGAATTTGTCCTAAAGTAACCTTGTGTACACATGCCCACTCATCCCATGTTTACCTCAAAGACGTCGTTTCTTTCTTATGCAGTTTTTGGTTGTGATTGTTCCACAAGACACCTGACTGAGCTACAGAAGCTACAAGGAAAATTTGCTGTGAGCAGCCCCTCAGTCTGTAGGATACATAAAATAGCAGTGCTGTGACTGAACCTAAGCAGAGGAGGAGGTAGGTGTGCATAGCAGAGCTGCCAGCACAGTTTCTTGAGCTAAGCACAAACAGGGTATGGAATTCTGGACATCCATTTGTAGCAGCACAGAAGGCCCAGAGTTTCTCCTCACTTAGATATTGTCAAGCCTTCATGAGCATTAGAAGTTATACATTACAGAGGTGGATGCTGGCTGGTAATGCAACACCATTTTGTTTTATTAATAATGGGATAGTAATGGAAGAGTGAGTAACGTCAGAGTATAAAAAAACACAGAGTGTACCAGGATGGATAAACATAACTGAATTGTTGTGATAAAAGGAATTTATTTCTCCCAGTGAATATTCAACTAAAATGTAGAGTTTGCAGTTTTTGTTTATTTCTGTCAGTTAAACACGGATTTATATAACTCTCCTTACAATGCTTTAGTATTCATATCCTTATTTTTACATTGTTAGATTTAAAGAATGAAGAGAGAACTTTGCAATTTGCAATTAATGACATTTGGTTTTATTAAAAGTAAGTAGAGAGCCATATCAATAAAGAATAGACATTAAGATTATGAAGAAAATCATTTGTCAAAATCCTTGCCTGTAAGTAGGCTCTGCTTGGAGGTTTTATTGGCCATATTATCTTGGTTATTTAGGGAAAGACATATGATCTGCTCAAGGTAAATAGCTTGAAAGCATTTCCACCTGCAGCTGAATCTGTTTATGTGTCGGTGTATTTGGGGCCTGCCTTGGGCCTTCTGGGCTTGTTGCAGAGCCTGAGGCAGTGTCTTATATAGCACAATGTTACTGCAGCAACTCATTAGTTGCCACTGCAAGAACATTAGGATAAACATATACTAGTGAGAGGACTTTAATAAGGGAGCTGTCTGTACCAGTAATATACTGAACACCAACTTGTTCAGCTATTTTGAAAGACTTGAGTGTTCTTATACATTTTTCATTTCTGTAAATGAAAATTTGGGGAAAAATAAGGCATTGCAGAATGCAAATGCACACAAGATATTAGGCAGAAGTGACTGATCCTGGCAGCAGATAATCATTGGACTGTACTTTGTACTTAGATGTGGGCACCTGAGAATCAAGGGAGGCCAGCAGGGATGCAGAGGGATGTCACCACACAGATACAGAGTGGTTGTTGGACATTAGGTTTCATGGAATCATTTTTACACTGGCATTATAAATCACAATAAACTTCCTTACTCTGCTCTGTAAATATGACTTGACACCACCATGATACTATGAATTGTTAATAAAAGTCCATGCATGCTTTGCCAGCAGGTGGTATATCAAAGTAAAATTACCATGAAATCCATGTTTTGGGTAGACTTAATTGCAATGCAAGCAAAAATGTATTAAATAAACAAGATTTATCTTTTGTCTTACACCTAGTTTGTTATGTGTGTTAATGGTACCGAATTTAGAAAAAAACCCATCTCTCATAGCTGAAATTAATCTTTAAAGTTCATCCTTTTGCTGATAAGTAAATACATGTAATAAATATCCTCATGCTTCTCATGCTCACTTATTTGCTGCCTAGAACATCTTTTCTGTCTTTCTACTTCAAGCATTCTGGGGAAACTTCCACACTGATGGTGTGACCATAATAAATGAAATGCAACGGAGTCCTTTTCTAAGCCTACAGTTCCTGGGTGTTATGATAAAGCATATGCTAATAGAGTGTGTGAGCTTATTGGGAGTTCTTAAAAAATGCCATCTGCTACAATTTTTGCAGCTGAAAGTTATATTCAATCAGAGGTAAATTTTTATATGCTCAGTCTAGTGTGTGGAAATATATCCCTGGAATTAAAGTTTACCTAAACTATGAAAAACACTTTTTGCATGTAGTTACTTTTGAAGGTCTAACCTCAGATTTCAAAGATGGGACCAATACCAGAAAGGAACTTGATCTACATATGCAAGTCCACTCTTAAAGTACTCTGTGGTTCATGAAAATGCCTCCTTTTCACTTGAATGCTTGGAAACAGTCTTTAAGTATGAAAACTAAATGAACTGAAGAGCAACCCTATATTTTGCATCTGACTACTCAGTGAATCTATATTCCTCATCTGTAAAAGATAGTGTTAATGCTTAAAATCAGCATGACTGCTAAAACCCACCTCCACAAAAATTATTTAAAGATTTAAAGCAATAGTACATGGTAAAAAGGATCACAGTTTCACCACAATCCAAATTAGGCCTTCTGCAATAATTTTCTTATATTTAGATAAAATCTGTCAATAGATCTTTTAGATGCTTTTGGGGGAACTAAAATATTTAGCTCAATTTGTCAATAAAAACCATAAATTAACTAGCTTTGCTGCTAATTTATTGAAAGAGAGAGGCTTATCTATTCTTCCTTTTTAACAAACTTTGACCACACTCGGTCTGGGGAGCTCCATACAAAAGATATACAGGACTGGAAAAAAATAACTGATTAAATTTTAACCAGCTGCTGGGCAGATAGTTTGCCTGAGGCACTTTTGTCAGTTTCAAAGGGTCCTTTTATTAATTTTGCATTTTGTATTTTGTTAGTGGAAAGAGCTGGCTCTATTGGGACTGCCAAAAGCTATAGGCAGCGAATCTTACAGCAGCAAAGAGGAAGCTGTAGAGCATGCCAAGTAGATTTAGCACACTGAGCACTCTAAATTACATTTGTTTTATCAGTTCTAAAAATATATTAACTTCAGGTGTAAGTTCTTTGAATAAAGCCTTAAAGCTAGTACATTCAGTTCCTCTTCTGTTTATATAAGGCTTTTACTTTGTCTATAAAAATAAACCACTGTAGTCTTTGCCAGATAACTACCCATGTAATTTAAATCTTTCCTTCCTATGATTGTTGGTGTGTTCTTTGTTGATCTGTTTTCTTACATTAAACTTATGTTCTTACTGAAAAAAAGTACTGAGACTTTTATCTAGATCCTCCTCACTTTCCACAACATTCAGATACAGCTTTTAAAGCAAAAATATTGATGCCTAAGTGGAGTCAATATTTAAATAAACATGTTCTGCTTTCATGTGAATGGAGCCCAGCATCTGTATCAGCATGTGGAAAGTGCTGCATGTAGCATATTGCTCAGACAATTTGTGAACTGAAGTTAGAACTCAGGGGTTAAATGGAAAACACAAACCTCTCTTGTGATGCTGGGAATTTCACAAGTTCCACTCAGGCAGCTTCAAACAGCATTAAACACAAAGGAAAAAAAAGTATACCCTCAGGCTAAAATTTGCAGAAGACTTACCTGCAGTAGAATGGAGCTAAAATTAAGCCCGAAGACAAAGCATTTGGGCTTACATTTAGAAAATTGAATGACAAAGTATATAATTTTAGAACCCATATCATACTGTTTTTCTAGTTTAATTGCATCTTTTAAGATAGTCCTTTCCCGCCCCCCCCCCAAAAAAAAATTTCTTTAGCCCAAATCAATATACAATAGTGTTACTACTGCATTATTTAATGTGCTCTACAACTATTTTTGTGTGTGATCCTGTGATGGCAAACCTCATTGGTATCACTTATACATAAAGGAGCATGTTCTTGCTGTTCCTGAAGTTAACAGTAAAGCTCATAATAGCAAAATTGACTTCACAGGAGAAAACTGACCTCAATCATTTATATCCATATCTTTTTGAACAAAATGTATTGTCAGGTTTTGAGAAGTATTTTAAGAAAATTGTGGTTTATACTCTGATTTACCTCCTAAGTTTAACTAATATGTATAAGTGTAAAATAACTGCCCCAAAAAACCAAAACAACAGAAAAACAAAACCAACCTATAAAACTTTAAATTGTATCAGGAAATCTTTAAATTGTGCCAGTTCCTCCTTCTGTAATTAAGTTAAGTTCTCTTCAGGGATGTACCAAGAATAAAAAAAAAAAAAAAGGTGATCTGGGATGGCTGAGAATGTCAACTCAGCTGTGCTGTGTGAGAACGTTGAAATTACTTATCTTTCAAGGTTCAGCTGGAGGTCCAGCTCTGGGCATAAATAAATGCTTAGCTTATGAGACATAATATTTCTGCCGTGGTCAAAACTCTTAAGTATTTTATGGAACTGGGTGCAGATAACTGAGCATTTATAGTGTGTTCATCACATGGAACAATGCTAGAGTTGAAAGTGCTGGCTGGAAACACCAAGGGAGGCTTGGATTCTGGGTGGCACCTAACTGCAATAGAACAGTCTCTGTTATGTGGATAACAGCTAACCCTCCTATAAAATTAGGCAGCAGAGTGGCTGCAAGCCACACAAACTTGCTCTGTAATCAGAATAGGTTCTTTCTTTGACTTTATCATAATCCAGTACTTGAACAGACAATTTTATCAATGCAATAACCTAAAAAAAGCAGAATTCTCTTCTTTCTTTCATTACTGCATGCTCTGTGTATTTCTTAAAACAACTGACAGCAGTTGCTGATGAGAAAATCTAATTCTGTAGTCCCTGTGGAACACTGGGAATGCCAAGGAATACAGTATGCTGGCTTTTGAGTCAGCAGAGATTTATATACTCTGCTTAACTTTATACTTTAGCTAAGTAATGTGTACATCTGGCAGGTTCAGTATCATAATTTCTGCCGCAGTGTAAACCCGCCGGGCCCTTGCAGTTCCACTGAGGTTGTACCATTCAAAGTCGTGAGGGGATCATTTCCCATTTCTAACTGAGCAAGTAAGTTGGTAGAATTTCAGACTGTGGCAATGTTGGAAAGCAAGTTGTTTTTTCATGTTTTGTGTCCTTCCTCTTTCTTGACTGTAGAGCAGCAGTTGTTCGATATTAGACCAGAATTTGCCATTTCAATTAAGCAAAATGATTTATTTCTGAATTGATTCATTATATAAGTATGCTATTTTGAGGCAGCATTAATATTATGAAAACAATTCTGCAAATTTTCAGTCATATGCTCATTTGTTTTCTATCAGTGGTATGTTCTTTAGCAATGGATGCCAGATCATGGTCAAATTAATATGAATTAAAAGACATCACAAGTGGTCAGTTTCCTAAACTTAGAGTCTGTATTACCAAAAGTGATTGGTGAGCTTGGACCTGTTTTGTATATTCCAGATTTACATGAGGCTGATGTATGATGTACTCTATGACAGCAACAGGACACAGATTCAAATATTCTCATAAAACTGATGCTGCTGCTCAGCCATCCTCCCTACCTCTCTAGTGGTGTCTGAAATGATGCTGGACCAGGTTGTAACTATTTTCACTCTGCATTGCTTTGAGCTCCTCACATTTCTTCTCATTGACTCTTGTAACTATCACACTTGTATTGAAAAAAGCCTAAGTTACTCTGCATAAAACAATCTTTCACAAGCAGAAAGCAGTAGTAGGAAGAATTGGCATGTGATTTTAAGAATGAAAATGGAGACTAATATGAAACTCTACCACTTGTGGCCCGTGTATTTCTTGCCTCAGACATCTCTCTGAAGTTTTCCTACACTTCAAAACATTAGTTGGGTCAAGAGTTCTATATTCTCTCATTTTGTTCTCATTAAATGATGAGATGCATTGTCTTACTGCTGTGAAGTCAGATCTTGGCATGATTCTTTCAATTTACCTCTGTGTTGGGTTATTAGCGAGGATTTTTTCCTCCCTTAAGTTCCCTTTCATGTACGGTGACATGCAGGTACACAAGCATCCAAGGCTTTTAACATTTTCCTGTGATGTCCCATTTAAATTAGGGAAAACCACTCTGATGATTAAGGGGAGGGAACACAAAAGCAGCGTGAGATTATCTGAAATGAATTCTTCTTTAGGTTTTCAGTGAATACCTCCTGAAAAGTTGTTACAGTGTTTTATCTGACTCTACATGCAGGATAACATGGCTCATTGATATTTTATCACAGAAGAAATGTATGCCTCCTATTGTGCCTCTGGAATAACCAGGCAGTTGGTTATGCATACC
Source organism: Corvus moneduloides (assembly GCF_009650955.1). Lineage (NCBI taxonomy): Eukaryota > Metazoa > Chordata > Aves > Passeriformes > Corvidae > Corvus > Corvus moneduloides. The sequence continues at coordinate 50,856,298 of NC_045481.1, read as the reverse complement.
CTACTACTCTTTTCTCCCCACTTTTGAGTATGAACATGCTGTAGTGGTCAAAATGCTCTCTCTGCACCAGTGTGGTGCTGAGAAAAGGCAGTTTTATGTGTCTTTGATTACATCATCTTACAGCATGTTAGCTGACGTGAGAGAACCCCACAGGTGGAACAAACGCTAAGATTTTACTAATTTTGCATTGAATGGCCAACACAGAGGATTATGCAATAGCCAGATGACTCATTGTATTAATGTTCTCCAGTGGCAGAACACTGCAACCCTTCCCCATCATTTCTCAGTTGCTCCTGATAAAGGTCTTTAACCCCCTGTATAATGTCAAATAGCCTCTTTTGTCACACAGGGGTTCACCATGCATCTAGAAGACTAATCAAGTACAGCAAGATTTTTCAGTGCTGAAGCTATACTCTGCATGGTTTGGCTGGTTGTGATATCCATATATTTAAAGCTGATGATTTAATCTAAATAATGTTAAATTGAAAGTGCAAGGTTAAACTTTTAGAAAGGAAATAATTACCTCGGGCACACAGTAGTCAAATCATTCCCTTCCTAATCCTGAGTGCGGATTTACTTTGAACTGGGGATGGAGAACTCATTACGAAATATTTCAAACCAGCTAGCAAATTGTGGGTTCAAAAGTATCTCTAAAGTAAACTGATGAATGAGATCATCAGAAGATAAGAGGTGTGTAAGAGACATTGATTTTTTTATGGCTGGCTGCAGAACATAAGGAATATTCATTGTGCTCTGCCTTAGAAAAAATAGCTTCACCCCAAAAATTTTGATAAAATTTCAGTGTAGTTGCTGAAATCTTATTTTACCTCTACTTTATATTCTCTCTGTCAAAACATAAATTTGAGGTGTTCAGTGGTCAATTAGAGTAGAAATATTTTCTTTCATGTGGCAGTTAAAATATAAAAAACTTTAGGTTAATTTTAGTGGCACCTAGCAAAGCATGATTGCTATCTACAGGTACATTTTACTTTTCCTCTTCTTTATGTCTAATAGAGGATCAGGCCCTGGTTTGATATTATAACTTACAGTACTTTTTTATTGAGTGTGTATGGGTAATTTGGTCTTTAAAAAATGCAGTTAGACTTCCAATGAACAATGTGAATTCCCCGACTCAATATATTTAACAGCATAAAGAGTAAAAGGTAAGATCAGTGTCTTCATTCTACAGCCAGGCACAGGGTGAGTTTCTTATCACTCTTATTCTTACATTACAGTCAATCTACCTTTTTAATATTTGCAGAATTTGAATCAATTTTGATAACTGACATATATAATATGGCTTTCAGGCATTTGCTTCAAATTCACTTCTGCTTCACAAAGTAATTACAATCACTCTGGTCCTTACGAGTTAAATGGACCTTTCATATCTGTAGTGTAGGTATGTTTGTAACAGAAGACACAGAGTCTTCACATGAGGAAACACAGTAAAAATTTTTAATAATTATTTTGTTGTAAAATATTTTGTTTCTCTTTGATCTACTGGCCAACCAAAGGTAATCAGTGTGAAATTTAACATAGGTATAGTATTTATAGGACTTAGGTTTTCAGCCTAGGTTGGGAATTTGTTTCAGGTTCTTTTATTTTGTATTTAATAGCACCAGTTTGAAATTTTTCCTGGCTGAGACTATTCTTTGACAGCTCAGCTTTCCAGTGTTGCCTGATTCTGTCAGCCTACGAGACCGCAGAATCATAGAATGGCTTGGGTGGAAGGAACATTAAAGATCATCTTGTTCCAAGCCACCCTGCAATGAGCAGGGACACCTTTCACCAGACCAGGTTGCTCAGAGCTCCATCCAACCTGGCCTTAAACATTTCCAGGGATGGGGCATTCACAACTTCTCTGGGCAACCAGTGCCAGTCCCTCAGCACCCTCACAGTAAAGATCTTTGTGTGGTATGGACTGCTGCTTCTTGGTGTGCTTTGATTTTTTTAAATTGTTTTTACTTTTGTGGGTTTTTTGGGTTTGGGTTTTTTTTTGGTGGGGATTTTTTTTTTTTTTTTGGTTTGGTTTTGGGTTTGTTTGTTTTGTTTTTCGATGATTAGCTCTTCTTTATGAAAGAAAAATTGACAGGAATTGATCAAAATAAAACTTCACAGATAAAGCTTCAGAATACAACACTGGAGGCTTTTCCTTGCTTAGAGTTCTGAGACAAGTTTTGTTTTGTTTTTAAATAAGAAATTGTGGTAAAGAGGAAAATACTGGATCTTAATTTGTAAATTGTAGTCACATTGCCTACTCAGGTATTATTACTGTTTCTCTAATTTCCTTCGAGGTATATAAGGAATTTATGTTAAAAAAATCCCAAATCCATAACGTCTCAAAATTATAATAAAAACCTAAGACCAGACATTAACAACACCAGGACTGTTGCTAGTGCAATTCTACTTTTCCACTACTGTTTTTTTTAAAAATTGACTCCTTTATTGATACTTCAGTGTTACTTTGGTCTTGCCATTGACAACAAGAGTTGAAGTGCAGACAGAAACATTGCATTAGGAACTGAACTTTTGTAGCTGTAGATTTTCCTTATATATAAAATATTTAGTTTGTGGACTATTAACAGTCTGTGAGTGCCAGAGGGCTGCTTCTCTGGAACAGCAAGAATAAAATCCGTGTGAAATATATGAGAGGTTGAAAAGGCAGTCTGAATGAAGCATATTCAGTAGCAGAAATATTAGGAAGAGAAGACCAAACTTGAGTAAACAAAAAGGCAAAGGGTTGATGAAAAAAAGTCAAGATGTAAAAAGACATTATTCAGGCAACAGTGAAACAGGAATCATAGAAATAAAATTAAATAGGTATCAATTAACAAATTAGCCTCATGTTGCACTTGGGCATTTGGGGTCCAGTCAGTATGCAATTAAAAAATGATATAATTTCATTAATGTTAGGCAGTGGGATGCAGTATAGTTCCTAAAAAAGTACTACAGCACAAAATTCTGAAAAGCATATTAATCCTGCTTGTTTGTTTGTTTGTTTGTTTGGAGTTCAGGAAGTCTTAAATAGATGCAGACTGTTTAGTAGGTCTGAAAAATCCAAGGATGGATTGTCATTGCTTAAATTTGTTTCCTGTGGGGAAAAGGTGAATCCTGATTTCGTGGTTTGTATCAAGGACAAGAAGAAAAAAATCCTTGTGAAGCTGGCAGCTGAATGAAATGGAATATTAAATCATAGCACAGATAAATCTGCTTTACAATCTAGTCTGAGTACTCTTGCTAAGCGAGTTCATTTGGCCTGTGTGTGTGTTTAACACAGCTGAACACAAGGTCTCATGTCTAGGAATTCAGGTATATTAGTCATACTTAGGAAACAGGAGACCTTATTATAAGGTAATAATATTGCCTGAAGTAGCAATATTGAACATTTGGGCAGTGATTGCCCAAGATCTGGGGTTTTTTTATAGTTCATTCAATATTTTCATAAATACATTTTCATTAGGATTTAAATACTCCTAGCAGCCCAATAGAAAGGGATACTGCAAATTGGATCCATACTCAGAAAACTAGACTTCTGTGGGTGGGACAAGTGGGAAACACAGATTTCAAATGTTACTCCACAACAAGGTACTTCTACTCCATGTCTTTTTTTTGCTGCCTCACTTATCCAGTGTGGGTCACAGTTCAGTGACAAAGTTTGGTAACACTTGGATGACGTCAACACCTAAAATTCGAATCCTTGCTGTTAAATTGGTTTTGTGTAAGCATGTAAAGCACAGCACACGCAGACTCTTGAGCATACATGTTGCCTTTGAAAGCTACGTTTTAATTACAGCTTTAATCACATCTCTGTGCAGTTCCTGAAGAAGGAAAAGGGTCAAAATCTGTTATGCATTTCAGCTGTACGTCCTCATGTGCACTTGTCCTTCTGCATACGAAGATTACCATGTAAACAAAGCTGGAAACGTGTGAATGTCATTTGATCTCTTGGTTTTTAAAAAATCAATATGAAAGGTTAAAGGGTTACAAAACCAAGCATCTCTGTGATCTAAATTTAGTTTGGGTTAATCTCACATTTCTAGTTGAATAAGTAGAATAAGGTTCATCTTAAGTTGTCCATAATCAAATTCTGATTTTCACCTTTTACTGCTAACAGTGTCCTGTTCAGATGTACTAATATTCTGTAATATTGGCTCTACTTCATGCTCCTTTTACAGATTTCAAACAGAATCTTCATGTCATGCTGCATGTGGGAAAAATCTCATGCAGGCTGGATCAAAATTGGGAAGTGAAAGGTGAAAAGTGTTTTAGAAAGGAAGATGTACCCAGGCAAGTCACTCCAAGCAAGTCAGCTGTTGAAGTGGATGATTATCAAAATGACCTCTCCTCTTTGAGGTGTTAAAATGGCTGTCCTGAAAGTGCAGGGGAAAGAGAGTAGAAATAAGGAGTGGTCGCCAGGAATAAAAACCACTTTTTTTTTTTTCAAAATTAACTATGAGCTAAGATGCTGTGTTTGAATAGGAGTTAATCACACCTAATGTTGGCGCTTGGATACTTGGTGAAGTCTCTTTTCTATGTTGTAAATCCCATACATTAAAGAAAATGCCCACTGGGAAACAGAAACCAGCCAGATGTCTAAAACTAAGATAAGAACAAAACCAGAAGGGAAAAAAAAGTACTGGTTCTTCACAAAATTGAGCAATTGAACAACTTGAGGATTGGAGTTATGGACTTTTTAGTTTTATTTTCTATTTCACAAAGAAACTCACCCATAATGAATAGCACTGATTTGACAAAAGTTAATGAGTGGAGTGGATAAAAGCAAGAGATGTCTATTTTGCATTACAAAACATTTTAATGTTGTTTTTTTTTCTGATTTGGAGCAAAACCAAATTAAACATTTAATGTTTCAGAACTTTTCATTATATGAAGATATAATGTAGAAAAAAGGCTGTGTTTTTGAAAATGAAATTTTCCCCTCTGTGTGTATTTTTCAGTTGTGCCTAACTTTTATTATGCCTACAATATTTTACGCCATATAGCAAGAATCAAAATATTAAATTAATTTTCTATATTTACATATAGCTCATTTAAGGACAGCTGCTTTTCATTGAATGCTATTTGAAACATCCCTGCTATTTAGATTTCTGCATCTTGTGCTATACTGGAAAATTTTGAGTATGATTAATCTTTATGGGTGTAAAGTTTCCAAGATAAGTGAAAAAAGTTTGACATGATAGCATATGCTTAGATATTTCAGACTAAACCTTTCTAAATGTCAAAAAATTAATATTTTTTTTAAATATAGACAAAATATTTCCCCTGGGAAAGATCACTTAAGTATATGGGAAAATAAATCTAAGTCAAAACCTGTAAAAATGTTATTGGGGAAAAAAGCTTTAGATGGCATTAGTGGAATTTCCTGACTGAAATTTTCAGTATGTAATTAGTACAAAAGTAATTTATATTTGGATGTTTATGGTATCAATAGATGTTCTCTTTGGAATGTTCTCTATGTAGAAAAATGTTTGAAATGTCTGCATAACCTAAGAAAATAGTGCTGTCTAGCTGATAAGTTACAGTCCTGGTGCAACAGTCAGTGAGTAGAATATCATTTCCACATTACTCACTGAAACAGCTTCAGTTTTAAAAGGTACCATCATTTCAACCTCTGTGTAGATAGCAAAAAGCTAATCACATGAGTTAAAAGTATTGGCAAATTAATATCTGGCTGCACAAATCATAAATATCTTGACATCATAGGTTTAAATGCTTTCTACAATCAATCCAATGGCTTAGATTATTTACCTTATGAGTCCCACAAGGAAAAGAGAGCTGAAATACCTGTATCATAATATTTCTCATAACTGATTAATGTTTGCCTTGGGAATTACATGATGTTCAGTGCATTTATTTTTTGCTACTTCTAGTGCTAGGTAGAATTTTCCATAAAAGATAAATGTATTCTTGGTCCCTTAAGCAATACAGAAGGAGTAGCTAATATGCGTGTGTTACAATAGTGTATAGTCATCCAGATGTATGCTATGTTTTCTATTTTCCAAATGAATTTTCAGAGTCACTTGGGTTAACAGGAGAGCTAATATTTCAAGAAGAGTTTAAACAAACTGGTTTGTTAATTTTTCCCTGGGGATCAAAAGCGGGAAATAGGGAAATGGCTAATAAGAGCAACCCAGAGCTAGTGATATTGTGCTGATAGAAGGAACTGAATTAACTTAAATGTGTCACGTTGATTTAAGATGCCTGTGATGTATTACAAAATGTGTTCTTGCCCTCCATATACTGCTGGAAAACAAACCGTGCATTTTATTACTGTAATATCTTAAGACCTTAGGAAAAAACTTAGCCAAAGTAAACTTATCTTTAATGTCTAGTGTGTATTTGCTTTAAGATTAAAAGACTTGAAAATATAAAAGAATTTGTAGGAAAAAGGTAACATATGTGAATGGCTGCTCTGATTCTTTCTGATCTATCAAACTTACAGTTTTCCAGTACTTCCTTGCACATCTTTTGCTAAATGAAACCAGTGTTTGCAGAAGGCACCCGGGGAAGAAATGTTTGTGCAGTGGTTTGGTCCTCACTGTAGGACAAAGAAAAAGTACGTGGACAGGGAAAGGTCTCTGTGTCCTTCTCAATCCCCCTGGGACTTGATCCACTGTACGGCTTTACACTACAGGCTGGATGCAGCCACAGAACAGTCACATTCTGCTGCTTCCAAGCACATGGACAGGCTGTAATGCAGGCTGGCAATGTGCCCCAGAGAGTCCAAAATATGGATAGCTGTCACTAAGCATGAGTAAGGTTAGTGGGCTGGCCCTGGCTAGATGCCAGACACTCACCAAAGCCACTCTATCAGCCCCCAGCTGGACAGGGGAGAGAAAATATGACCAGTGTTCATGAGTTAAGGTCTGGGAGAGATCACTCACAGGCAAAACAGACTCAAATTGGAGATATTAAATGAATTTATTACTAAATCCAGTAATAATCAAAACAGGATAATGAGAAGTAAAATAATTCTGAAAAACACCTTCTCCACACCCATCTCTTCTTCCCAGATTTACTTTCTCCTCCAGTGGTGCAGGGAGACAGGGAAGGGGGGTAATGATCAGTTCATCACCTTTTTTCTGCTGCTTCTCACAGCAAGAGGAGTCCTTCCCATGTTCCAACATGGGCCCCGTCCCATGGGAGACAGTTCTCCACCAACTTCTCAAACATGAGTCCATCCCACAGGCAACAGTTCTCCATGAACTGCCACAATGACCAGGGGGTGCTGTCCTTCAAGAACCGGCTTCTACAGTGTGGGTCCCCCACATGGTCACAAGTCCTACCAGGAAACCTGCCCCAGTGTGGGCTCCTTTCTCCATGGGTCTGCAGGTCCCTGCCAGGACCCTACTCCAGCACAGGCTTCCCACAGGGTCACAGCCTCCTTCAGGCATCCACCTGCCCCGGAGTGCAGTCCTCCATGGGCAGCAGGGGAATCTCAGCTCTGGTGACTGGAACACCTCCTTGCCCCTCCTCCTGCACTGCCTTTGGTGTCTGCAGAGCTGCTCCTCTCACATATTCTCACTCTGCTCTTCCCACCCAACAATTATATCTGTGCAACAATATTTTCTTTTTCTTCCTGAATATCTCTTCACAGAGGTGCTACCACCATTTCTGATTGGTTCAGCCTTGGTCTGTCTTGGAGCCAGCTGGGACTGACTCTGCTGGACAGGGTGGAAGCTTCTGGCAGCTTCTCACAGAAGCCACCCCTGTAGCCCCCTTGTTACCAAAACCTGGTCATGCAAACCCAGTACAGTAAGGTTAATGGGCATAGACTTCTTATCAAATGCAGGGGAAAAACAGAAGGGAAAAAATTCCATACCATTGCTTTTCTTCTAGTTCATTTATAAAGCAACAACCTGATATTTCATTTACTTATAGATATTATAATCACCTATATACATGCTAAAAGTATGAGCAAATTGTTGGCAAGCCATTGTCTTGGGGTGACTTGATGTTGTATTCCCTATTGCTGCACTATGCCCAGAAATTAGTATATATGCCTTTCTGTGCCTTTAAACTGAGCCTGAGAGGGGAGAGAGAAAAGGGTACTTTCTCAAAGCATTTTGTTTTCATGTTCCAACGACACAGAGATAAAACTGGGCTGCTTCTACAGCAGAGAGAGAGGGAGGAAGCAGCTTGCTTTCCAGCCAGTTTTCAGCTTTCTTTTTCTCTGGGGAAAGAGATGGAGAGTTGAACTTTTGTTTTCCTGGGGTTTTGTTTTTTCCTTTTTTTCCCTCTGCTGGACTGTTCCAACATCAGAATACCTCGGGAGGAATTTCCACTGAGGCCTTGGCCCTGGAGGTGGGCCCAGCACCTCGTCCCACCTCCAAGGAGGGGGGAGAGAGATTTACGGAAGGACTCTGAAATTTTCCCAGGTTTCTCTCAGCAGAGTGAGAGGTTTCATTATTTAGCATCATTATCCCTTTTCCTGTGTGTTTGTTAAATAAATAGTTTTTATCTCTTTCACTTTCCTTCGAGGAAGAAGTTTCTTTTTTCCCGAACCTGGTGGAGGAGGGGTGGTTTGTAACCTGCCTTCTCTCAGAGGATGTATTTCTAAATTTGGCCAAACCCAGAGAGCCATGATTAAAGCTATTATTTCTGTTCTATTTTGCATTATACTAAGAATAGGAATGAAAAGTTAAGTAGCCATGTTGACCCTTGCTTCTCCCCATACTTTACAATTTTATAGAACCTTGCTTTTGCAAGTCACTTGGTCAGTGACTTATTTACTGGGTTTTTTCTAATTGTCTTTTTATGTCCTTTGGCAATAAAAGTTGTGCTCATTTAGAGAAGAATAAAAACATCACAACAAATCCAGGCTAATTTATTCCCAGCTACTTCCCTTCAATCATGCCCTTGATGTTACTTACTCACCAAGGAAGAAGGACTGGCCAGTATCTTGTCTTGACTCATCTGATGAGGCAGGATGAATCTGGAAGATAACATTGATACTAAGCAAGAAGGCAAGAAGAGGGCCTGAGAGAGTCATTGCTGGGCACTGAAAAATAGTGTCTTATTTGGATATCCTGCAAGACATAAAATATTTCTAAACAATAACATCTAAGAGTTACCAAGGGCTGGTAATAACTAAAATTAAAATCAGGTACAAATTGTTGTTGTTTTGCATTTGTCAGTGGCTACAAGTTTAATTGCAGTGCTGCTGTTACCTCATTTATAACTTTCTTTGTCTCATTGTAATTTTAGTGAAATTGGTGGGAGAAAAAGAAAGAATCTTTGACTTCTTTTTTTGGACCTGTATGCTTAAAGAAGGATGGGATTATAACTCCAGTAATGCAATTTCTGGCATTTTTAAAGCTCTTGTTGGACATTGGAAGGTGTCTTTTCCATATGTGCTAAATAACACACCTAGTTAAAATATTCATTTCACTCATATGCACCAAATTTCTCTGATACTTTTAGTCCTAGGGATAGTTCTTTAACAAATGTTCTGCAAGTCAGTCTGAAACAAATACCTTTCCTGATATTAATATACATGCCTTCAAGGCCCTTAGGAGTTATTTACGTTAACCAATGATATGAGTTTCTCTACACAGCCTGAAAAAAACCCCAGGAAAACCCCCAAATATCCTATGCAGGATCTAGCCTCTTTTACATCTCACCACCTGGCTTATAAGGTTGTATATCTTTCAGCTGAATCATTTATGACAAGAGAAGCTGTTAAAGTTTCTTTGGCAGATTGTTTAGATGTGGCTGCCAATGAAAAGACATTAATAAGTTAGCTATTGCAGCTGTGCTTGGATGTACCCAAGGCATTTTCAATTTTGCTATTATTCAAAAAATCTGGCAATTCATATTGTTCCTTGTTTGTGCTCTTGAGCTGGGCTCTTCAGGTTCATCTGGTTCCAGAGTTAGTTTGAGTTTCCATTTGTTTCAGACAGCCTTTTGGGGAGCATGGTGGGGAGCTGACTGTGCAGAGGTGTTGACTGACAGGCTCGTCATATATCAGACTGCAGCAGGGCAGGGAGCTCTGAGTGAGAGCAAGGCTTCACCAGCCAGACCTGCACTAACCAGATTATGGCTCAAGAAACACTTGTGCCTTGGGCTTTCTGCTGTAATTCTAGCAGTTTGGGTTTTTTCTGCCTTGTCCAGCTGAGGAGAAAGAATAGTGCTTTGTGCGTGTGCGTGATGAAGAACTCAGGTTAGCGTATTCATTAGGTCACATTTCAGTGACAGAAAGTTAAGGTAAACTCTCTGCTGAAGCCAGTGTAAAGTTTAACTACTTTTTTCCAAATTACCTAAGTGGCACTTCCATTATTTTTTTGGTGACTGTGTACTGCTTTGAATGTCCTGCTACGGAATGCAGAGGTCTCTTGAGGTGAAAGGTGGCACTGATCAGCATTATTTTATCATGAATGTTTGTGAGAGCTTTTGTGTTGTTTGTCAGAATGAATATTTATTAAGGGATACATTATTCACCTATATCTGGTAATACATCTAGATAAAGGTAACAGAAAAATATGAGAAATATGTCAGCATGATTTATTTGCAGATGTAGAAAAAGTTCAGTGAAGCTTTTAAATACATGCACCAGGAGCTTCTCTAGAGAGGATGTACTGCTTATTCATAATCATTTGACAGAGAAATGCAAGACACCGTTTACCTCCTTTTCCCTGGCAGGGTTGTTTCCTACAAGTTGTATTCCTATACTCTGTCCAGTTTAATTCTGCCAGCTTGATGAGTCCTGGAAAAGGCATTGCAGTACCAGGCAAACACAGCAAACTCTTGTTAGCACAATTTCCAGTAGTTGGTATGGGCCAATACTGTCTGACCAAATTAATTTTGCCCAGTAAAACAATTTAAAAAATATCTTCCTAATTGTTCTACATCCCCCCTTTCTCCTAACTGCTCCACTTCTAGTATCGCTTACTGAAATGAAACAGCAATTATGGAATAGAAAGAAAAAACCAAAATTTTTAGAACCATCCAGACATCACAGAAACAGACATAGCTCCTTCAAGTTTGTAAAAACTTCACCATCATTTTTATGCTATGAGGAATTAAATTCACAGTCTAATAAATGCACAGAGCAATCACAAAGTTTGAGCACCAGTACATGCACTGTAGAAGTTAACGATTTGCTTAAAAATGTACGGGTAATGACCTGATATTAGCTTCTTGAGTAATTCAGTTTCGGAAGGATGTAGGGTTTTTTTTACTGCAAAATTCAGACTTAATTATTAGATGTGATTTACATTCCAGTACAGGCTGTGAGAAATGTTTACTATGAAACTTGTAGCCGTAAAATTTTAATTATACACTGAAAAATCAGGTTAAGTGCAAGCAAACATTTAAAAAGATTCACCGGTTTCTTTGTTTCTGGTCCCATTTGAGACAAAACACTGAAATATTTGCATCTTGCTATCAAATCAAATCACTACAGTAAAATGCTGAAGTGCAGGGGACAAGTCATAGAGGTTAGGCTGAAGTGAGGTGTACTCAGTTTGGCTCCTGGCAAATGATGCCAATGGGTGTGGAGATCACTGTGTGTGGCTGGGTACAGGGGTGCTCCCTGGCAAGGACCACTGTGAGCAGTCGCCACTTCTTATTGCACAGCACTGTTATGGTACCTATCAACCCTCCTTCCTGGGATGTTACCAGCTGAAAGTTCCAGGCACACCCCTGATGCTTCCTAAATCTGCTTTCAGACGGTAATAAATAAACCTGGAGAGTTTTCTTTACTTGAATATGCTTTTTACTTGATGGAATTTTTGGTTCTTCAGTGTTTCCTTTATGTTAGCCTAAATAGTGCAATTTTTCTTCTAAAGAAAGTCATTTGATAGTTTTATCCTTAATTTCAAGGGGAATGCTAAAATAGGACAGGACAAAACAGAAAGGTTCTCTTCCACCTCAGAAATAAAAGTAATAAATGTCTATGGCCTGCTAATATTCTGATAACAAAGACTGAAGTCTTTTTAATACTGACTTCATCTGTGGTTATACCACATTTGACACAATTATCTTGACAAATTACTATTAAATGGAACAGTTTTCTGTGCAGATGTTTCTATGCCAGCTTGTCTGTTAGCATGGCTATTTATCTGTGCTGTACATCTTTGTGATGGATTTCAAAAGAGATAAATTGAATATTTTTGTCTAACTAGAGCAGGTCCTAGGAAATGTTATTGTATGGCTACTTGTCCTCAGTGTGTGTCAGATGATACAAATCACCACGGTATGTCCTCCATTAACTTGAAACATTTGCCCTCATGTCCCCTGGAAAGACTTGGTGCATCAGAAAATTAATGTATAAAGATTGTACCTGTTGAAAAGTTTTTTTTCTTCACTTAGAAGTCTTTATAGGTCAAAAGAAAATAGATTTAAATGCTCCCTACTCAGCTATAGTACCTAAAGTGCTAGTCAACCCCTGGTGGGTGCCTTTTACACCCTCCTGGGTGCCTTTCTTAAATTGATTTAATACTGACTTTTGGAATTTTTTCATGTCATTGTAGTTGGCAGTAGCAGACTGCAATCATTGGTGGTGTTTTGTGGTTAAAATTACCTGCAAAAAACCTCTTCAGAAAGGAGTATTTTTACAGAAAGTATAATTGGGTTGAACATAGTTTTCTGCTGAAGTTCACAAGGTTTGATTTCTGAATGCAATTATTTGATAAGACACATAAGAGAATAGGCAAATATCTAAAAATAAGTTCAAAGAAGTAAAGAAGCAGAAGAAAGTATGAAATATTAACTGATATTTTTACACAAATGGAATGAAAAATATTAATCAACATAGAGCATCCTGAATAAATACTCAAAAATGTTTGCAAGGAGATAATTTGTCACAAAAATCAGACAGATGATATGAAAAATTCCTGTTTGTTTTTATTCAAAGGCACTGTTCACAGAACCATCTAATTACTTGAAGCAACTGCAGCACAGCACATTTGCACATTATTTTTCTCCATCTTCTTTTTTGCCAAAAAACATAAAATCCTCTAGATGTACTTACATTTCTTTTCTGTTGCCTTGTTGTTTACATGTTTCAAACAAAGATCACAGTTCCTTTGTGTTAGGTTTATACGGACACAAAAAATGAATGTAATGTCTCTCCAAAGATGTTGTGATTTTATCACGTAATTAGAAGAAGAGTAAAAGAAAATTTTGGAGACAGATAACTTTTAGGAGTCTTACTGGGAGCCCTGGAATAAATATTGGAGCTGTAGAAGAAAAACTAGGAGTAAAAAGTAGGCAGCTATTCTTATGTGCAAGTACTTAAGATAGTAATTGCAACAATAGGAACCATCTAAAGCAGATCCTATTTATTTGTGTGAGTATATTGTTATTCACCATAGAGTATGTGGAATAATAACCTGAGAATTATACTGTATAAATAAAAATCCTGGTCCTAGCACAGAATCTGAATCATTGTTGACTGTCTTAAAGATGAATGTCACAAAAAGAAGAGAAGAATTTGAAGGAACAAAATGACAACTGAAGAAAAAAGAAAAAAAAAATGGATTGGTTTTGGAGTCCCAGCTTGAGATTTGCTGCTGCCAAATCATAGAAGCAGACAAGTTTTTCACTTGTAAACCAAGCAAATTTGAGCTGCAAGTGAATAGGAGACACATATAACCCCAGGATGATATTTGAAAGAGAATAGCTTTACTTTATGGGAAATAGTTGATACAGCTGGGAGAAAATATCCTCATCAGTATTTCAAATGTAGGACTGAGAGAGTACTCTCATGGTAAGAGTTATTGCACTTTATTTTCTTATTCTGTTCATTCTGATTTGCTGGAGTTTGGCTAACTTTATATGTATGTTCATGTCTACATGCATGCACATATATATCATAATAACTGTGTGTCAAATTTTATTATCCTTTAAACGAAAATCAGATTAGAAATACCACCTTAAGATGGCTTTGTTAAGAGATGGGATATTTCAGTTTCAAGTCCTTAATTAACCCTTTGTTCTTAGGCAGTACTTATTCGTAAACTGACGACAGTCCTAGTCAACAAAAAGTCAAAATTTCTGTCCTTCCTGGAACTGCTGTGATGAGAGAATCCAGGTTACTGTGACACAACAGGGACAGTCCTGTGTATGCCTGGCACTTCACTCCTAACTGGCCCTCACTGTCCAAGGTCAGGCTTCCTGTCAGTGCAGGACAGAGCAGAAAATTCCTTCCATTTTTTCTTTATCATCTTTTAAAACACTTTTGATAGCAGACCCCTTCAGACCATCTCTTCTAGCACAGGGTTAACATAACTTCTTGCCCAGATCCCATACAAACTTTACCATAGCAGAATCATCACTCCTTATTGCAGTCATTTCTCTCCAGCCCAAACAAGAGGTGGCAAAATTAATTCAGTTTTACCCGTGTTGCCCAGCTCAGAGGAGAAATTGAGAAGATAAATCTTTTAGGATGAGTAAGAAGTGCATGGGCTAAAAAAGGAACTGGGAGTTTTTCCAGGTGCTTATTTCTGTGCACATTTGCAGTATGTTTGTTTAAAGCACAAAGATAATTTTGTAGCAGCCCTTAAAATAAGAAGTCATCCCATGTAAAGGCAGTTGTCTATGCTGTAGAGTAATATACACCACAGCCATAATTTGGCTCGTCAGTACTGTATCAAAAAGTCTCCATAATTGCTACAATATGCACTTTGCACAATTTCAATGTGTTGAATTTTTGTCATTTATTCTAAAACTAATCCTCCTTTAAATGTTTCCTTTCTGCTGAAGTGAATTGAAGAATTCTTTAGTTAACACCATTAGCTTTTCATGGTATCTAAATCTCTTCTGCCATGAGCATCAAAACTGCAGTGTTGCTGTCTCCAAGCAGTTCTGCATCAGTGCTTTCAGATGGAACATGACAGATACAGTAATGTTCTCCACACAAATTGCTCTCTACATATAGGCAACAAGCAAAATAACATGGAACATTCATTGCTCTGTGACTGCAAAAATTACAACTGTATTCATTGTATGCCGGCTCAAATGCCTGAGCCAATCATAATATACAGCAGTCATAGTGAATTTTAAAGGCCATGTTCTAAGAAACAATGCACTGTCTTTTTCCCTTGGGGTTCCTGGGAAAAAGGATTTCAGTTGTAGACAAATTTCTTTCTTCTTTTTTTTTTTTTTCTTTTTTTTTTTTTTTTTTTTCCCTTCCTTACAACATGGACGTGACAACTAGCTAAATATCTTTGGGTTACAAACCGGATTTTAGCCAATGGTCTTGATTGCTACCAAAAGTTGGGCTTGATAGTCTTAGAGGCCTTTTCCAACCTAGGAGATTCTGTGATTCCATGAAATGGGTAGTTTTGCTACATATATTAATGACAATATAATTCTCACCTTCCCTATGTATTTTTTTAATGGTGCAATATCATCTATTATTCAGCCTTATTTTTTAATGAAAATCTGCAAAGAATGCTTTATGCTGTAATAAAGGATATGAGTTAAAGATACTGCTTCTTAAAAAAAAGCTGTGTTATATATTGTGAGTTAAATATATTATAACAAGTGGTGGATTCTTGATATGTTTATATGGTTTACTTCCTTATACAGATTTCTTTTTGTTACAGATCAGTTTACCAGGAAAAGGCAATTGTAGTTGCTGTTATTTTTAAGAAAATAAAGACAGTTTTGAAGCATAGAACGTAGAACTATTGTTATTGAGCAGAACAATGTATTTTATAGAAACTTACTGAAACTTAAGTGTAATGTAAAAATACTTAGCGTGCATGCAAAGTTTAAGTTACTGCCCATTAATAATCAAGCAGTTTAGTAGAAAAGTTCTTAGAATCTCAGTCTGCAAACGTATTGTGAAAGAAAAGGTCTGCTTCAGTTTTCAGACAATTTGACAGTCCAAGTTAGTGACATCTCTTATCTTTATGAAACCGTATTCTTGTCAGGCAAGAACCCTTGTCTAGTTTCCTAGTGGGAACTTTCAAGTTTCCTTGTGGGAACATTGGACCATTGACTGGCACAGAGCAACACAGAAATCTGCACATACCTGCTTGGTTCCAGGATATTTCTTTTCTGTCTGCAGAGGAGCGGTGAAACCTGAAAAGGAAGGAAAGAAGACTTATTTGTAAAATTCTAAAAGTATTCATGAATGGATGGTGCACTTCTAACCCTGTCAATTACTTTCCAATTTTCTTCCTCCCTAACTCCTTCAAATCATCACTCTTTGGTTCCTTATTCAAAAGTTTTCATATGATTCTTTTGCATTCTGATTGTCAGTCTGCCTGCTACTCCTGTTTTTTTAAAACATACCATATTTTCCTGAAGAACTGATTTCCCACTTGACAGTGTCCTAGCCGGTTTTTTTTTTTCAGCCTGGCTTCTCCTTTCCAGTATTTCACACTGCTTTGGCCCATATGAATAATGTCCTTTTGTACTTAACACGCTTTTGCCAGTTACCTCTTATGGTTCATCTCTGTTCATGATTTATCACAAATCTCTCCTTCTTCATTTTCATACTTTATCAACTCCACTACCAGCTTCTGCTTCTGAAAATGTTTGTTATGTTGGTAATTTTGAATTGTTTTCCTTTGTTTATGGATGTTTTTCAAGTTTCAGAACTAAACTAACCCTTTTTTTTTTTCCTCTGTCTCTATATGACATTGTTTGATCCCAGAGTTTTGGCTGTCTCTGTAATGCAAAGAGCTCCAAATCACATACCAGACATTTTTGCAGCTCAAATCTTCCAGAGCTAATCATTTTGCAAATGTGTTCTCTGGGACATCTGCCTGCATTTCAGATGAGCACTCTAGAAATGACTGTCACAGTTTAAAGTGTTGCTGCTATTCTAATCCAGAAAAGGATAAAGATACTCTAAAGATTTAAGTGATGGGAGGTAACAAGAGAACAGTCAGCCTTGTACTCAATCAGAGATGTCAATGGTGTCTTTATGAATATGAGAATAAATAGCTCATCTTTGCCATAGTAGAGAAGGGCAAACTGGTAGTGAGATGGAAGATGCTGAAGATGATCTAATTTAAGCACAGATATACTGGCATAACATTTGTAGCCACTTCTTCAGCTCCCTTGATGAAGGAAGACACGTTTTTTGTTTAAGACGTTAAAAAGAGTAGCAGCCAAATTTGTGGAAGTCATATCCTAGCAGTCAAGACCAAAGAAAGCAATCATTTTACCTGAAAAGATGAATTAGAGATTACTTTCTTCATGGTGTAGTAGAAAAAAACTGTGAAATATTTAGGCATTAGTTATCAAGGTGGACCTACAAAAATGTGAAACTGGAGACCTGTCCTGGCTGTCTGGAGTGATCACAGTGATCCATGGAGCATATATTGAAAAGTGCCTATGGGGAGGATTACAAGTCCCCTTGGATATGCTGAGCATTTTCCATTGTCTGAAACGTCACTCAAAACAGAATTGCGGTCAAAAGTTACTTGTTCTGCATGTGTGATATCTTTTTGACATAGACTCTCGGAATTCTGTTGTTCAAAGTAAATCATAGAGCTATTGGAGAATGTCTGGCAAGTCAAAACTAGGAGGAATTTTGGCTATGGAGAGGTCATCAGAGACATTGGTAAGAACAGGTTCAACTAGATGAAAAAGACTAAATATGGGCTAGAACTGGGGGAGAGAAACTTTTAGGTACTGTGAACTGGTCGTCTAGTGAAAGCAAAGTCTGACAGGAGGAGAAGGAATGGTAGAAGTTACAGGAATACAAGATTATTTTAAAAGAGGACAGGTCCCTCATCTTTATTGCGAGAAACATGGCTGGAAGGGAAGAATTGATTTCTTGTTGGGAGGCTTAATTTTCTAAATGCAACAAAATGCAACCTAAATCTAATCTGAAAGTCACTACTGCACCATAAGTTTTTAAAGAATATTTCTGCTCCAGTCAAAAACATGCTTTATACAATTAGAGAAGCATTATATTATGTGTTAAACCTTATTTTAGTTTGCCAAGTCAACAGACTTTTTTTGTCAGGCACAAACAGTGGGTGGAAGATACCTATCTAACCCTAGTTGCCTTTTGGGAAAATAGGGATGTGGATTGATGCTAAGAGACTGAACGAAACAAAACTCAATTGTAGCTCTCCTTCTGAGTTCTGTTCCTTGGAGGTAAGCACAGCTACCAGAAATGGAAGGAAAAGGAAGAGCCAAACCCCAGCTGTCTGGTGTCATCTAAGCTGTTTGTGCAAGTGCATTTCCTCTTTGATGTTCTTGGCAATGGCAACTAACCAGCTGGGACGTGTGTCAGCTTTTTCCCGGGAATGGAGGGGAGGAGGAACATTCATACACATACACTCTTGTCTCTGGTCTCTTTTGGGAAGCAGCAATTAACAGCTGAGAGGTTATTAAAAATTTCTTCCTAAATTGCATCTTATCTGTGGCTTGCTCCTTTTTAAACAGTATAACAAATCTTGATGAGTGGTGGGGCTTGTTTTAAGACCACAAGACTAGAGGCAAAAATTTGACGAGGAAACAAACAAAATCATAATTATGGACCTCTGGCCTAGGTCATGTAGATGTGGGCTAGGTGGTTCAGATGCCAAACACCTTGAAACCACGGTAACAACCTGCCACAGGTGTACTACCTATATAATTATTCGGCTTCATGGCTTCTGGGGCTGTTAGCTGTGCTGTTATCAGCCACCCAAATAAGCTAAGTTAGCATACCTGCTCTGCTTTCCCAAGAAGCAGTCACATCTCTGATGGCAGCATAAACACGACTCTTGACTGAGGTAATGATTTTTATTATATATATATTTTTTTTTTTAAATGGAAAAGAAAAGGCTGTAGCTGTGAACCTTTAAGGCTTGGATACCTCTGAGATCTCTGTTAACGTGCTGCTTTTCATTTCACACTGTTTATAAGCTCATATGATTATGGCTCTTTATTTTTTAAATTCCTAATTTGGTAATATAAGTTTTATGACTCTCTGCAGTTCTGAGAATTTCAGAATAGGAATAACTTCCCCATTGAACAGTTTTGTGCTTTTATCTAAATTTCTATAAGGCCACACAGTTCAGTAGCAGTTGCTTGATGTGTCATCTTCTATTTCCGGGAAATAAGCATTACCAACTGGGTAAACAAAATGTTGTTCTTTCCTTTCATCTTTTGCGTATGGAAATAGAAAATAAAATGTAGGACTGTGTGAAAGAGTGGATACTATAATTAATCTATTTGTACAGCTCCTCTCCTTCTCTCATTTCTTAAACCTAGTAAAGTTGCACTATTGCGTCTTATTCCTCAAAAGATTTTTGTCAATTTATCTGCCATGTCAGATAAGAAGCATTGGGCTAGCATACACCCATCACTGTGCACTAAAAATCAGTGGAAGATAACCCTGTTTACTGCAGCATTTTATGCTGAGTGTAGTTAACACACTGTCGTTCAGTAAACAAAGTACTTTGTAATGTGGAATATATTATTTTGCGATAAGGTCTTTCAAAATAAGGTGACATATTTCAACGCTTTTCTTAGTGGCAGTTTGGGTTGAAGAGGTTGGGTTTTGATAGATTGAGCAGCACATAGCAAATCAGAAGTTACTTTTGGTGGTTGCTCCTTTAATGAGATGTAGCATACAACTTGGATAAATTCTCTGCTGTGTGAAGCAACTTATCATGCCAGAATATACAGTATATTGTCATGGGCTTTTTTTCTTTTTTCTTTTTTCTTTTTTTTACATCTTTTTGATTCTCTGGTATTCTGATGAATTATTTGCAGCATTTCCCTTTCACTGCTGCTAGAATAATCAAGTTATATTTCTTGAACATCAGTCTATCATTTTCATTGACTTCCTCCGTTGTCAAAGACTGGGAGAAGGAAAAAAACCCCACTGCTTAATTTCACAAGACATTCTTCTATTTCCTTTGCTCCTTTGTTTCTTAGCTTCCTTTGCTTTCTTTGTTACAGCTTTTAACTTAGAGAAGACTTTTAAGTTTCTCCAGTTCAGTGTAAGCTAATGAAGTCTCATTATTTATTTATTTTTTAAATGAACTGTAGTTTCACCACCATAGTCCTCTGAGCTTTAGATGCTTTCTCATCCATAGCATCAATTAATCATCATCAGGATGATACTTTTCTCTACATACAGAATATGCTTAAGAATTTTTGTGGTTTTTTTCTTTATTAAAAGAAAAAAAAAATCAAAAGCCTAATAACTTTTGGTAACCAGAAAGCAGCTGTTAAATTCTCATGTTGTCACATTTAACAGGACTTCAGGCATAATTATGGGAGAGGTGATGACCTATTTCAGCCTCAGTTTCCTAGTTTAACACAGTGGTAAACTTATTTCTTTATAAAAAGCTGCCGCTCAAAGTGTGCATATCTACTTGCACAGTTAATATTGTGATGCATATCCAAAAATTGTTTTATTTTACATAAATAAAAAATTCACAAAGACCAAACTATAACAGATTTCCTTACAACAGAGTATTTTTAAAGTGATTTTGTTTTGGTTTGGTTTTTTGCTGTTTGTTTTTGCTTTTTTAGTTTTTGTTTTGTTGTTTGGGTTTTTTGGGTTTGTTTTTTGGGGTTTTTTTTGGTTGGGTTTTTTGTGTTTTTTTGTTTGTTTGTTTGTTTGTTTTCCTGGTATGTTAATTTCAGAGACAATTCATTTATGTTTAAAATTACTGAACTTCTTCCCTGATCTCCTGGAACAGCTCTTACATCTACCAGAAAAAACAAGTGGATATATCATTATTCCTTGGAAGCATTTAGGACATAACTTTTTAGAACATTTTTGAAGCTGAGTTGTTTCCATCTTATCCAAGCCTTGTAAAAGTGTCATGAAAATGAAAAGGTCACTTCTGTCTTCTTTGAGTGAGGTTTCTTAGAGTTCTGATAATGTTTGTATGTTTGTATGATCCTACTTAATTTAGCAGGAGATCTTTCATTGAAATCTATTCATATATTTACTAGTTTGGGGTTATTATAGATATTTTTCTATGTTTAACTTCTATACCCCTCAGAAGGTTTCTCTTTCTTTTTGAGAATCACTATTATGTTCTGACCAGATTAAAAAGTTTCACATTTTTATATCAGTTGTTCTAACATTCCTCTTTTTTTTTTTACTTTATCTATGAATATTTAACTCCATTTCAGGTTGATAGCATAGTCTTACGCATACATTGTCACCCTTTCTTACAGAGCCAGCAAATATCAACCCACTGTCAAAAACACAGATACAGATCCCAGATATAGCCATGGCACTGTGATAATAATGTTTCCAACAGCTGAGGATATTTACTGATGGACAAGTCAGACATATATTGCTTTCATAGCAGTGTGGGCTACAAAGTCCAATTTCACATCTTTTTTTGCATGGGGGTAAAATTTAATCCCAAGCAACAGAACTTCCAAAATGGGACAGAGCCCAAGAGGACAAGATTTTTTTACCAAATGTAAAGTATTAGACCACACAATTGTGCCCATAGAAGTTTGTTGGTCCAGTAGCATGATAAAAAATCCTATGCCATTAAACCATAAACTGTGGAACTAGTGAGAGAACTTTCTCTTTGTGGGGGTCTGGTATATACTGCTGGTATATAAGCTAAGGGAAGTCATCACTGTTGAAACAATAGTCAAAATTACACAGATTTGGACCAAAAATACCAGGTTTCCTTTCTCCTATCTCCACCTCAGTGAATCAGCATGTCCTGACATGCATTTCTGGAAAATCATGAGTAAATTAGTGGGAAGGATGGAGTGATTGTATCTTTTATCCTCCTCTCTTCTTTGTGATATTCTTTTTAGAGTATGGCTCATTTTCCCCTGTGTTGTAAGCTCAGTATGGATCTTAGAAACTGAAAGAAAAAGGTGTTTCCATGACTGGAACTCACTGCATAACTTCCTGTAGCTTTTCTTATTCCTTCAGGCAATTAAACAGCATATTTTCAGCAATAGCTCCAAAAAACCAGACTGGACTGAAATAAATACTTACAGAAAGAGAATAAAGACAGTAACTACATTGGGATTGTGATGGACTCCCTGCAGACTGTACATTCAATATTTTGATATTAAAGTTCAAACCAAAGTTACGTTGTTCCGATCCAAAATCATCTGAAGTAAACTTCCAGTCATATCTATGTGTTGAAATCTACTGGATAATTTGTATTTATACAGCAGAAACCCTTGGTATGGCTTTAGCTTTGTAAAAAGCACTAAAATTATGTGCAGAGGAAATTCTCATTATCTGACAGAGTGTGGAGTTAGCTAAATATTTTGAGCTGCTAGAAGAATAATTATGCTCCCAAAAGCTCTAATTTACTCTATAATCTGTAAATATATTTTTGATGAGAAAATCACAAGTCACGCTTAATGATCTTTGATACATGAGCACCTTTTGGTGAAAGAAGAAGCAAAAATTTTACAGATTTGACACAACCAAAAATATTTTTATATTTTACTCAAAATATTCATAAGGCAGGGAGATTTAAAATATGTAGAATATAGCTTACAATTAAAAAGCAGAAAAACATTTTTAGTATATATCCAAAATGATAAAATAATTGATAAATTATGCAAATTTTATCATAGACCAGAAAAGCAAGTAGATTTTTATCTAATTGCCACCTTTTGCTGATTCAAGTGTGTTAATCACAGGGAGCCCTAATAGTTCTATCAGGCTTTACTAATGTATTCAGGTAAAATGAACAAAATAATTAAATGTCTAAATATTGATTTAAAGTGCTCCAAGTATTAATGAAGTTTTGCACTCTACTTAACATGGGTTAGACTGTAGTTTAGATACCTTCATCCTTTTGGGTAGTTAGATGAGACTGAGAAAACAGGATCTTGACATGATGCTGGCAATTTCTTCACTCCAGTGCAAGGAAAATGTATTCTCATTGACTCTCTTGAAAAATTCCTTACTTCTGTTTCCTCATAAGCTCTGTAGAATGATGTACTAAAATTTTCGAAAGCTTCTATGTTTTATACAATGGATCTAAACTTAGAAAAGCCTGGCAAAAATATGCTGATGAAGAGTGGAAAAGGAGGTTCATGTTTCCTAAACCTTCAACACTTCCACACGTCTTCAGGAGAAGGATAATGGCAAAGGCTGCTAACCCACTGAAGAGAGCAAAAGACCAGGCACAGGAATGATTTTGCTTTGTCTGATTTGGGTTAGAGAAGCTCTGTTACCTTCCAGCTCATCTCTGAGCAAAATCCCGTTTTTCATTCACACGTATTACTGTTAGAATGTAAATAATTCAAAACTGTTGGAGGGTGTTGTGGGGGGAGTGCTCTTGAGAGCAAGAACTCTTAAGTTCTTTCTGTCCTTCCCAGCTCATTTAACTTCATGTTATGGACAACACCTGCTCTCTGATGTCCTATCTCCAACTCCAGCATGTGAGTTGCAGTTTGCAATAGTACCATTCATGTAATTCAGCATTCTTGCCATTTTTTTCCTGCCTCTACTCCTGTGTTAAAATCAGTCTCTGCTATTCACAGGTCAGAGGATTTCATCACGATGCCATTTTTGGGGTTTAAGTTACAGAAGCTGTTTGGACATTATAACACTTAAGTGCTGAGGAACCAGTAGCCCCAGTTCCATGCCTGTCATTTTTGGATGTTCATCCTTTGGTTTTACTGAGTTAATCGTTCAGGGGTGGGGAGCACACAGTCCTTCATCAGTGCAATTGTGAGTGTTTATAAAAACACACCGACAAGCCTGAATTTGGACTTCTTTAGAACCATTAACTATTTAAAAATTTTGGATTTTTTATTAAAATATGAATTATTGTCATTCAAATGTCTACCTCTTTTCTTCAAACTATCTGAAAATAGTGAAGAATTTTTTTTTCTTCATGAGGATGAAGAAAGCAGAAATACCTGTGGCTTAAATCACTATGGGAATTATTTTTCATTGCTTGTCCCTGTGTTATAATTTTATTTATTTAACATTTCAACTGTTCCTGAATAAATGAGACTGATTGTGGGCCATTGGGGTGCTCTTTTCCTTTTATTATTATTTCTATAGGGAAATTCAGAAGAGACAACTGTAGGTTGTGGTAATGGTTTAGGAAGATGTTGCACAGAAACAGAAAGAGCTAAAATTGTGGTAGAACATGGGCATGTTAATAATTGAAGCGTTTCTCAGTTGAGTCTGCACAGCTGATAGATGAGGGCCCCCTCATTCTCATAATTTTATTTTAGTATGAATTAGAGAGAGAAAAACAAAATTGGTTAAAAGTTACAGGAGACTTGTGAACAGTAACCTTTAAAGGGGAAAAAAGAAGTCCAAGCCCAAAATATAAGCTGGGGGAGAAGGAGTCACTTTCTCTTTACCCCTGAGCTTCATGCTAGGCCAGATATCTATGATCAAAACACTGACATTTATTTTTCCTTACTTTACTTTTCAAGGATACACAGATTCCAGCTAGAGCAGTTATTAGATAAATGTCATCATTTCAGTTTTATAAACAAGCAGGTTATTATAGAGTCCTATGTTTTCCAACTTCCACTACACGATGTTCTTTTGTATGCCTCAGACAATGAGCTGACAGCTCCATGGAAATCTCTTACAACGTTCTGTAGTCAAAAGTGTTATGGAGTTCACTAGAAGTAGAAGAATGCATAATGCATTGAAGCAATGTTTTAGGCATTTATATTAGACTTTTAATGGAAAAATTAAAAAGTAATGCTGCTTTGCATTGCAGTAACTGTACATCAACAGTATGTCTTCATTTCTGGCACATGAAGGGTAGTTTCCATAGCAGCAGCATCAGTAGCACTGAGCAACATGGAAATTGGAATTTTTTTCTCTTGTATTTCACAGATTAGAAAGGTAAAATGTATGGAAATAGGGGAAAGTATATACTGCAGAAATGTGATCTTTAAAACCTGCTTTTTCTTTGCAAAATTCTGAAACTGTAATAGAAATAAACAATTCTTGGACTTCATTCCTACTTCGTTAAGCTTCATATATGGCTTAATAAATGTGTATGGCAGCTATTTTTGGTTTTGACTGACAGAACTAGAAAACTGCAGAACTATCTCTGTCCGTCTTCTGGTATCACTCATTATCTGGCAATTTCTTTACTATTGGCCAAAAGTGACTAATAATTAAGGCCCATTGCACTGAGACTGGATTTTTATTTTTCATAGGTTTCTGTACAAACAACACTTGAGGTATGCTACAAATAAGTAACACCATACATGAAAAATGTCTGCTATTTACTCAAATTAATGATGATTTTTCTTTGAAGTTCTCTAAACTAAGAAGAAAGATTCACTTTTGTTATGTGCACAGGACTTAGAAATGCAATGACATATTCTAAGGTACACATTCTGTTACACAGAATCATGATAGAAATATCTTCAGAACGAAAAAAAGACTGAAAGGTATTGCAAAGCTAGCACTCTTTGGTAACTTTGGTGTAGGAAAGCTTAAATCAGAAAAAAGAAAATTTTAGTTGCAGAGTTGCTTCTCTCTAATTTAGCAGGAAGTGGCTCAATTATTTTTCTTAATATGCAAGTCAGATTTTTATTTACATTGTTCTCCTAAAGGGAGTGAAATTTTCACCATTGGTTAAAAAACTTCTGAAGTTCCTACCTGGTGAAAGAGCTTGAAAGAACTTCATAGAAACTATATATTGAAAATATTATTCAAAGACAAACTTAGTTTCTAAATATTTTAACATAAATGCTAGGAGAAGCTGTGTACTATTGAGGGCTGACAATTATACAGCTCACCAGGGAGCAATTCTTTTCAGATACTTTTGTTTTCCATTTTTGGTCCTAGTGCCCTGTGCAGATACTTCAATGTGATGGTTATTAATTTAGTAGGGAATAGCAATTAAAAAATTATCTCTACTGGAACTTTGGTCCCTAACGCCTTTAAGCACTCTGAAAAGCATAATTAGACACCTTTTTAAATTTTGTTTAGCATTTTGCAGTCCGCCCTATGACTTGTTGTAAATGTTTAAGCAGCATCAAGTCTATAACCCTCTTTTAACAGCATTACCTTGAGGTGTTTAGAGATTTTAAGAAATAACACACCTACTGAAAGATTCATCTATAAACAATACCTATTAGCTATATAAAGAATAAATATTCTTTCTTTGTTTCATGCAGGCAATTTACTTTTCTGAAAAGACATCTTCAGCTGTTTGCATTGTGATGAAAATTTTTAGGGGACCATGACAGCTGGATAGATAGAGTTTATAAGGATGGTGTGCTCTGTAAGAACGCCCTTGGATGTGCCAGGTGCTGCTTTTCCACAGATGTGTTCAAGTGTCCAAGTTTCCAGAGTGTCAGAGGTTTGCTGCCTGCATCCATGAGCCTGGACTAAAGGACTTTTGGCCTACTGATCACAACACTTTATGTTTTTGAACCTTCCTGAAAAGTTATATATATAGATTTAAAATAAAGTAAAATATGCACTGTATTTTGGTGCATGGAAACAAATTGTAAAATTTCATGTTTGTTTTTAAACCCAGCAGGTTTCCTGCAGTTTTAAGCCTTCTGAGCAAGGAGGTTTGCTGGGTTGCATAGTGTTAAGAAGAAAACACGAGTTTTCAGCACTATATATTCCTGATGTTTTTTCTCTGTTGAGTTTATTACAGACTTTCTACTTACCCTTTGTTTTGTACAAATGACTTATCATCCAGAAGGGAATAAAGAAATATAGTTCTTTGTTAGCCTGAGTTCCTGCTATGATTTATAAACATATGCCCAAGCCTAATATGAAGCTTGGCTGACTCTTCATTTGAATAGAATTATTTTTTGACACATCAGCTGTAGATGACAAAACTAATAGTTCAATACCTCATGGAACAATCCTCAAAGCTTTCCTTCCTGTTTTAAAGATAGGAGACCTCTTTGGAGATAATTAATGTATATTGATATATGTATAAAATTGAGCATTCCAGTCAGTGAAGAATATACAGTCTATCTGAGGCATGGAAGAAAAGGCTTTACACATTTGATTTACATTTATATTTATATTTTTATAGGAATTAATGGAGGAAGAGGAGAGAATGAGTTTTTATTCCATTTTAAAAACCATGGCTCGAATCCTAGGTTATATTGATAATGTTTAAGGAAAATTATGTTAGATAAAGTATTTCTATTGTTACTATCTTCTTTGCTTTCCCACCTTTTTTCCAAGCTCACTTCACCTGGCAATCTTATAACTGGGTATGTCAAAAGATATTTGTATCCATTTTTCTGCTTGTAACTTTTTCAGGTAACTGAAATTGGTAAATTCCAGAATCACTACAACAGTTTTACTAGCACAGAATCTGAATATAATATGGCAACTTTAGATTATGACTATTTTTTTTTCTTCATGCTTTGTCTTCCACACACTTTCATGAATATATGCTTAGGTCGTAATGTGGCAGTATTATCCCTAATTACTACATCAATAACTTACCAACACGAGCAAAGATAAGGAATGAAGTTTAATGGGTGGTTATTAGTCCTTGGCTTTTTATGACACACCTAAGATAACCCTTCAGTCTTATTGTAAATTGCTGTTCTGGAGGACAGTCACGGCTCCAGGAAGCAAATATGTCAGTGAAAAAGTGCTTGTGTGAAGTGCGACTTTTCTTCCATCTCCTCCATTCCTTCCAAGTTTTGGCATTATCCATATGAAGAAGAGGGAAGGTCTCCTGGCAGAGGTGCCTCTAAGGAGAGAGGAAGTGCAAGTGGTAACTTCCCACGCTTTTCCTCTCAGCTTCTGGCAATCTGCAGAGCAGCTCAGTGTTGTGAGTGTATCTTTTTGTTTGATACCCTTTAATAAATGCTTCTTTCATGAATTTTCCTAACAGCTTTTCAATAACATTTCAGTATCCTTTGGTGATGAGTTTCACAGTTTAATTACATATTACATTTAAAAAGTGCTAACCTATGTTAGTTTGAAATTTGCAGCAGAAAATTCCATGGGATACTTGTCAATTCCTTATTGAATGATAGTTTCCAATTCCTTTCTGCATATCATTCATACTTACATGTGTCTATAGTATCCCCTCTGAACCATTTCCTTGCAAGCTAGTCCATTTAATTTTTTTCAAATGGAAATAATTTTTTGATCTCTGATAATCCTTTCTACATCATGTTTAGTTCTGCTGTATCCTTCTTGAGGCGGAGTACCCACAATTACATGAATGTCATGGATTTCTTTAATAGCAATAAGCCTTCCTCTCCTAAGCTCTTAATACTTTCCAAATAATTCCTAATGTTCTATTTGTCTTTTTAGCTGCTGCTAAGTAGAGCTGACATTTTCATAGAAGTAGCACTGCAAGATGTGTAATGACTTCAAGATCTCTTTCCTGCCAGGTTATAGGTAAATTAACATCCATCACAAGGTAGACATAATTAAGATTTTTTTCCCCTCTTTGTATCTACTGCATGTCTCACTTTGAATTTATCAAATTAAATTTTATCAGGAAGTCTATCATGCAATCAGTCCATATTGTGAGATACTTGTGCAACTCTTTGCTATCACTTGTTTCTTTCTCTCCCTGTTTGTTTTTTTGTTTAGTTTTTTTGGTTTGTTAGTTTGTGGGTTTTTAGTTGCTCTATTTTGAGTAATTGTTTGCTATCAGAAAATATCTGACTTCTCAGCCCCAGATCTTTCCAGATCTTTCAGGAATACGCTGGGGAAACACACATTACCATAGGATTCCACTGTTAACTCTTGCACCTTGGGAAATCTGACTCTTAATTTCTGTGTTTCCCAGTCTCTGAAACGTAGATTCTCTCCATAGATTAATGTTTTCTTCTTCAGAAACACCTTTGAAACAGAGCCTTTGGTGAGCACCTTTGCCAGAAGGTTGTTAGGAATTCACTTGTAGAGTATATATCAACTGGACTACTCCTATTAACGCATTCATTGACTCTTTCAAAAAACTAAAAGATTTGTGAGGCTTGACTTGATCTACAAAAATGTCTGGATTGTTGCCCACTACATCTTATTTACCTGCTTCTCTTCCTGTTCTACTCTTTATTATGTTTCCACCAACATGTCTGTTGTAGAAGTCGGATTTACTGCTCTTTAGCTCCTTAGAATCTCCTGGAACTTTTTATGGAGAATTTGCTTCACCTTTATTACATTCCATTTCTTTGTTATCTGGTCTGATTTACGTTAATGTTCAAAATACGTGAAATTCAGACTTGTATTTCTTTAGACCTCTTGGGTGAACTCTGCCTGTTCAGGAAAATTTGCTATTGTTCATTTCATGATTTTTCCCATTATCCCTCTGACTGGCTCTTCAGTATCAGACAATCCTCTGCTGCATCCCTTGTAAGAAAAGCTTCTCTATGACACCTTCTCCAGCTCCTTCCTTTTGCATTTTGGTACAAATAGTTTTTTTCATTCTCTTCCTCCAACCTAATATTTCTTAACTTATGCTTATTGCACTTCTCATGCATAGGTCATGAAGGATATTTTAAATTATTTTGTTAGAGAGGAATCTGAAATAATTCTATTAACAATTCTTGTAGCTTACATGCATTCTTTCCTATTTTCCTGTGTTTGACCATTCTGGAAATTTCTGTAGATATTAGACTTTGATGAATTTCCATTTTTCCCTTAAACCTCTATGATGATGGTACCTAAACGAAATAGATTTCCTGACAACCTTAAAACTGTTGTTTTTCACTTCTCATTTTAATAAGCTTTCCTTTTAACAAACGTCCTCACTTTTACACAGCTTTCCTTTCTGAAACGAATAACTGCTGCGATAGAATTTTTGTTTCGATATTTTGCTTTTCCATTACATCAGAAAAACTTTCCCAGCCTTCTAGGCAACACATAGGAGACTGAACTAAAGCAGATTCAGTCTCACGGTCACATATGAAAAATATTCACAGTGATTCCCTTTGGAATATGTCATGACTTCTGAAGTATCTACCAACTTCCAATTCTGAATCTCCACTGTGTTGCAAGTTCGTTATACCCATAAAATCGAAAGCGTAACAGGAGCAGTTCATTTGACAATATTTAAGGCTCATGTTCCATGTGTAAAATGAGAGAACATCAGGTGGTAGACAACGGAGAAAGGAAAGGCCTAAATTTGGGAAAGGAAACAATTATTTAATATGGCTAGAAATGTGTTGCACCAATAAAAAAGACTTAAGTGACTGGCAGTCTCACTGTTCAGTTTATATCTTGTGCAGAGCCATTGCTGATTATCAGTCTGTACTGGTCTTGTGTAATATTGCTATTTGTTTTGAGGGGAAAAACAAAACCATATTCTGTTCTCTAAGAATGGCTGGTTTATGACATTTTGGGCTTATCTAGAACGTAATTGAAACTTCATTTTCTTATTTTTTTGAACAGAAAAATACTCTAATTTCTCATTCTTTTTGTACATAAATATGTGTCTTTCTGGAGGGATGGAAATTTGTGGATCATGTTCTGGCATTTTATGGTATTTTTCTAGTATAAGGTTGACAAAAGGTTTTACATTTTACTCATGTATTTACTTTTTCTATCTAAAGATCTTATGTACCAATTTCTTTCTACCTTTAATAGTGCTTATTCTGAGGGCAATTTATTTGATCTTTGCTTTGCAGATAAAGGAAGAGTACTAGTATTAAAGATACTATGCTATATATTTTTCTATCATAACTTCAGGGAGAAAACAATCTAAACTGGAAGAGGAACACAAATGTGGACTGCTGTATTAATGACAAATGTTTTGGAAGCCTCTCAAAACATACCTGCAATTTTTGCAAATCCTCTTTTTATTTTCCAGGGGAGTTTAGCACATTTAGGAAACATCAAAAAGATTTGTGAATATAATTGTAGTTGTTTATATTGTTTTTCCTCTTTCTTGATTTAAATAAGAAGCAGGCTCGCCAGGTACATGTGGGCATATAATTTACTGAATTCCCTTCACACACCCATCTCGTCCCCTGTCTTTTCTCATCTGTTATGGATGGGAGAAAAATGGGTGTTTGGTAAGAGAAATTATGAATCTGGAAAATAAAAAGCATTATTGGATGGGGAAAGGATTGATTAATAAATTCAGGAAAGATTTTTAATGTTACTGGGGAAAACAAATGAGTCCTATGACCAGTAAGGGCAGGCAAAGACAGCATCTGAAGGGTGGCCTAGAGAATGGAGTACTGAACAAGCAAATGATTCTTTGACTAATCCAAGAGTTGGGAGCTGTGTATCTGTAAGGCTGTAACTCTCTGTGGCTCTGCCACTTTTGCTTTTGATTTGTTTTGGTGTTTTTGTTTTTGTTTTGCTGCTGATGGTATGGACAAGAATGCACAAAACTGTGCATGTTCACACACATGTTTGCAGTGAAGTAGATAAAAGAGAGTGGAGGACTGTGCTTGCAGAAGTTTGTTGCTGTGTTCCCTGTTCAAGAGCAGATACAGCAGTGCTGATGCAGTGGTTGTGTGGTTACAGGTACACATATTGTGCCTGTCAGTGCTCATGCAAAGCAGCAGGAACTCCTCTGAAATTGACTGGTAAACTTTCTTGACAGTTCTGAAATGTTGACAGGCATTTTAAGTTCTCTGGGCAAAATTAAAAGAGATCTAATAGAAAGCATCCTTTTAAAGCTTTTTCTAAAAACAAATCCCCAAAATAACCTACAAGTATCATATTTTTATTTTTGCCCCCACTTAATATGACACGTCTTAATTTCCTGTTGGCAAGCCAGTTGTAATCTTTAGCTGGTAACTAATTTGGTCATAAAATACTGACCCAGATTTTTCTGGATAATTAACAAGTTGGGCAAATCAGCAGAAGCAGGTGTAGTATATTTTCAGTACCAGTGGAGAAAAGCAGTTAGCTGGTGTTTTAATTCTCATTTCCAGTAATGAACTATATAACATTCTGGCTGGCTAATGCAATTAGCATTGTCTCCTCCTCCCCCTACTTCCTTAGTTTAAAATAAAAAAAGGAAACTCAAACCAGGAATATATATAAGGCCAATAATTACTGACTCTTTTTGCACTCTTCTTACAATCACGTTATTAACCTGCTGGATTGAGCCTTGTGTAGAACAGTAATAAAAAATTTATACAAATATGTATCATGTTACAAGCTGAGACAGAAAACAATGTTTCCATTCTTCAAGCAATTAATTATTGTGATTAATGTATTCCCCCTTCTCTAAGCACAATTCTGCCAGGCAGAGTCAGCCCATTGACATATTGTAGAATTATAATGCATATCTAATTAAAGGTGACCTGAAAAGGCAGGGTGTTTAGCCTTTCCTGTCAGGACCAAGAAACTGTTAATCAGAAAGTGCTTGCTTTCCACACCACCCCACCCCTCCCTTTTTTTATTTTTGTGCTAATTTCAAATCTTCTCCCTGCATCAGTGAGCAGATGAGATCTTCAGCCAGCTTTCATCTTTCAGAAAAATGAATAGTGCAGAAAGAACATTATCAAATGAGCTGTTGAAGAAGTCAGTGAATATGTCATTGAGTGTGACTGCTCCCAGAATGAATTTAGATTTATCTCTGTTATCTCCCCTCTCCCGACTCACTCTCCATACTCTGTTCGCACTCAGTCCACATGTCAAGCAGGGTGGGTCATAATGAATCATAAGGGACAGTTACTTGTAGAATAGTGACAGGTCCAATTGTGATACAACTTGTTCTGGAATTAAGTTTGTTAACATTATAAATTGTCTCATTTGACCAGAGGTTTAAACACCTAGAAGCTTTTATGCATGCAATTTCTTAAAGTATTTCTTTTCCATTAGGCAGCTGCTGCTTTACAGTATTCCACAAATGAAATTGTTTTATCACATCAATAGCTGCACAAAACAACTGTGACAACAAGAAGACTGTTTTTTGCCCCCATCTTGCTAACAAGTATCATCCAAATCAATAAACCCTGGCAACTGGATAACACCAAGAGAAGATATTACTTAAAATCAATTTTTAAACACATTTCCAAATCTGTACGCTGATGCAAAATTCTGATACAAGCCAAGGAATTTTCATACTATCCTCTTTGGTTTCTTAGAAATAATCCACTGAGTTAACATCTTAAGTAGAAAACCAATAATTTTTGCTTTTCACTGCCAGTATTTTTTTGCTACATGTGATGCAAAGTTGTTGTCATCAGATTATTTTTTTTATTTTTGCATGTGATAGAAAAGGGTATGATTAAATTGCAATGTTTTACCCACAGGGAAGAAAAGACTAATATTTTCCTTCAATTGTCAGTATTGCCTTGAAGCAGAATGTGGTATCAAAAAACCTGCAAAGTCAGCACACCTTCTGAAACATTTGTTGTCTTCTGTAAACTCTTTGGGGTATTTGACTAGTTACTTCATACTTGTGATCACACTTCACTAGGCTAGTTCTACACAAAAAGTATATCTTAGATATTTTTCAGTTCAACAAAATTAATAAATAGTATCATTGATGTTGAAAAATATCTTTTACACTTTATCAAAGTCACCAGAATAACTGTTTGGTGCTCCTCATTTTTATTTTTAATCATAAGCCTCTTTCTTGTTCAGAAGTTAGGGAAGTTTCTGTTGTTTCCATGATTTTTCCAGGAGTCTGCTGTTTGGCAGGGAGAGATTGGCATGGTTACAAATGTATATTTTTCCTTGGATGTATGTGAGGGCTTGAGGGCATGAGTGCACATGTGCTTTCCTCTGGATTTTGCGATAATATATTTAAGAAGGAGAAAAAGTTACTGTGCAGCAGCAATTGCAGCCAGAGAAGAGAGGAATGAGAGTATGAGAGGAACAGCCCTGTAGGCACCAAGGTCAGTGCAGAAGGAGGGGAGGAGGAGATGCTCCAGGTGCCAGAGACAAGATTCTCCTGGAGCCCATGGAGGACCTCAAGCTAGAGCAGGTGGATACCTTGAAGGAGGCTGTGATCCCATGGAAAGCCCATGCAGGCTCCTGGCAACATGTGATGAACTCACTGCAGCCCCAATTTTCCATCCCCCTGCGCTCCTGTGAGGAAAGGAGGTAGAAATTGGGAGTAAAGTTAAGGCCAGGAAGAATGGAGAGGTGGAGCCTAGGTGTTATCAATATGTGGTTTTATTGCTCATTATCATACTCTAATTTAAATGGTAATAGATTAATTTCTTTTCCCCAAGTGGAGCCTGCTTTGCCCATGACAGTAACTGGTGATTGATCTCTCTCTATCTCAATCCATGAGCTTTTCATTGCATTTTCCCTCCCCTGTACAGCTGAAGAGAGGGAGTGATAGTGGCTTTGGTAAGCAGCTGACAGCTCACCGGGTATTTGCCGGAAAAGACTCACTGAAAAAAATTCACGCTTTTTTAGTTTGGAATTTTTTGGTTTGTTATTATGTCTGGATCTCAATGCTTACATATTGGTGTTATTGATTAAAGGGTTACAGGCATGTAAAAAGGTAATGAAAATTAAATGTTAGACAAGGAATTGAAGAAGGGTAGCAACTAAACCCATCCTAAAGCCAGTGCAAGCTTTGGTGCCAAAATCTATCATTGTTTTGGAAAAATAGAAAGAAGCTACCACAATTTGAAAAGATTACCATTTTTCTCATTAACAACATGATGTATTTACAGTTCTTTATATTTTTAACCACTCCAAATGATATTGATATATATTTTTTTTATTCAGGGCTGTAGTTGCAAAAATTATGTGAACAAGGAAAACATTAAATGTTTGTTTAGGAAATGCTATTTTGCAGAAGAGAAACTGAGGCTTGGGTCAAATAAGCAATTTTATAAAAGACTAGGAGGAAATCCATGTCAGAATTGAGAGCTGAAATTCTTCCTTAACTGTGTCCATTGCCATCATTCAAAACAGATCTTTTCCTTCTGTCTCACCCTCCTCCATGCTTCTGAGACTGTGAATAACTAAGAAACACAACAAAATTAACAGGTAAGTTAAAGATATTGAACATTATTTGTCACAGTATCTCCAACCATATAGAGATATATAAGTATGTATGTGTGTGTGTGTATATATATATATGTGTACATACATTGACCAGGCATTTCTGCCTGGTTTTTTTCTGGCTCTCCATTTGTCTGAGACATGTTACTAGTATTATCTTCCTTAAGGTTTTGAGGATCTCTCTATCTCTGTATTTTAACAACTTTTCTCCCCATAATAAGTTCAAATCTATTTGGGGTGGGTTAAGCTTTCTGAAGCACAGAGCAGTGTATAACCCTTCAGTATTCACTGAGTTTACATACAAGTAAGATTCCTTTTAATTTCAGTGGGATTTTTGCTTGATTAAGGACTAAAGATTTCAGGATTCCATTGCCTTGGCCTCAGAAAATGTCAAATAGAAAGAACTATGTTAGAAATAAATCTTGCAGGTAGTAAACTATCACACGCATTGATAAATCACAGAACTGGAGTGAAGCATTTGAATAGATCAGGGGACACCTAAATAGGATCAGGTGAGGCTAAAATTGTTTTGACGGTGTTCTGGTACAAATGAGAAATTTTACACAAATGATTTTGCCTGAAGTGTCACAGGACATGAAAATTTACCACTGAAGAATGGTAATGTTTTTCTTGCTTGTAAAATATCTTTCTTGCCCAATTATTGGTATGTAAAATATGTTTCCAAGGTAAGTTATACCCCTGCTAAAGTATAAAATGCAAGGGTTATTTAATTATTACAGAATTCTATTGCAGAAATACTAGAAGTCCCAGAAGAGATTTAAAAAAAAAAAAGTGATTTTCTTTGTTGTGTGTGGGGAATCTTCAAAATACTAACATACACCAAAGGAAATGCTCATATTTTGCATTGTGTTAAAAAAGTGCTACAGGGGAACTAAGTATGAAGAAAATTCTTGGTTAACTGTTCCAATGTGTGCATACTGCACCCACAAAACCTTTTATCTAAATTCTATTTGTCCTGTGTAGGAACTTGTTACCCAAATGATGGACCTGTACAGGTCAATGGGTGATTTCATGGAACATGAAACATGTACAACTTCGGCCTTGTAACGCTGATTAAATCTGGGTTGGAGTCTCATTTCTTCCTGTAGTGAGTATTACTTTCATCTATCATCACATACCTTAAATCAGCATGGAATTAATGCAGTAAAGTACCTTAGGCAAAGACTAAGCCTTCCCAATGCTTTAAGCTTAGGAATCACTCCTTTGAATACTGCACGCTAGTCGATACTTCAGCTCAGATACAAGACAGTGGCTGATCAGAGCTTGCAGTGGCACTCAGCTCTGAATCAGGTCCTGTGTTACTGGCAACAAAAACTGAGAAAAGAGGAGTGGGGTTTGGTTTCAGTTGTGTGCATAGATATCTCAGTAATTCTATCTAATTTAGAGAAGTCACTCCAGATTTACACCAGTGCAACTGAAAATCAAAATCTGGCCCATTGTCTTAGCAAAATACACCAAGTCAATATCAGTTCATTACAGAGAAGATGAGAGAAAGGGAATGAGAGAGAAAACAAGGATTTCGTTAGCAATGCATTCTGTAGTATAAAAGATAAAAAGGAATATCCAATTAACACACCACTATAATTGCTTGCAGACATTCTTTTTTATTTAAAGATGAAATAGCTAAGAGTTCTCATCAAAACTGGGGTCACAGCCTACATATTAAATGAAAGAAATTGATTGGGCTTTATTACACCCTGACTACTGCAAATGTGCCTCAATCACTGATTGCTATAAATTTATTCTTATAAACTACTAATTGCCCAAGTCATAATGGTAACAATGGTATAATGAAATTATCTTGATCAAGCTGATGCACAAATTTTGCTTGACAACATGAGCAGTGTGAGAAAAAAGGAAAGAAGACATGCATACAAATACATAATGTTTCATTAAAATTAAAACCAATGTTAAAACAACTGTTCTCTGAAGTATACAAAGTTCTGTATTAGAAGGGCTTCCTTTAGAAAAATCATTTAAGAAGACAGGCATTTACATTTATAATAAAATGATCTTGCATTTTTTATTTGTCTTGAAAATTAATGACTTACTTAATCACATTTGATCAAAGGAGATAAGTTGATGTAGTCATGTGTTTCTGATTGCATTAAGCCTGATCCAGAGTGGCATGATGGATATTTAATAGTCTTGCTGTCCCTCTATATCTTGTCACCATTTCTTGATATGCATGGATACTGTAGAGTACACCACAGCACAAAACTGTACTTTTAATAGAACAGACTAAAGGTTAGAAAAAAGGAAATTCTGTTGGAGCTTAAATGGTGGAGCTTTTAGAAGTAGGTCATCCACCATCAAAATATATTTCTTTAAAAAACAAACATCTCAGGTAACTCTATATATAGATACATAGCTTGAAGTATTCTTTCCTTTTAAAAGTGCATTTTGCTTCTATGCTGCCTCTATTAAAAGATACTGCTATAATAGGTTTCAAGGACTAGGCAGAGTGAAAGTATGTAGAAACAAAGATAGCCATCCAGAAAATGTAGGAAATTTCTAGAAGCTGGAATGCAGAGCATTGTGTAAAATGCATAAAGTGGTGCTATTTATATTGTGCTAATAGCTGTTTCTACAAGTGTCAGCTGAGCCATTCATAGGGAATATTGGTATGTATGAGAAATTATTTCTGGGTAGTTCAAATGTAGTTCCAACTCTATCCAAATTAGTCTCACCAAAAATTTTATTTAAATTGATGCCTAATTCTTTCTCACCAGAGTATTTCTTCAGTATGAAACTGTCATTTTTTCATGAGAATGTCTTGCTTTCCTCTCTCAAAATGGAGCTCCAAACTTTTATACAGGGGTACAGTATTTTCATTCTTCAGAATAAATTGCTCCTAAAATTGCTATCATTGAGGCAATCCTATAGGAACTTAAAAAATTCAGAGACAACCAAGCTGGAAGGGTTTCAGGAGGCCCTTTAGCTTAGCTGGCACGCCCCACCCCAACTGGGCTGTGTATTTGCTAGGCTGCCCCACATTTTAAGTTTCCAGCTACTGCAGTCTCTGTTTGTCCTATTGCCAGAAAGCTTTTCACCAATGGCTAATCTAAACCCTTTTTGCTGCAATTTATACTTAGTGACACTTGTTTCATGTGCAAGGACCATGGAGAATGGTTTATCCCTCTAGTCTTTGCAATATTTCAGATGTGGAAAGTCTTTGGCTCTGCCTCTTCCCTCCTCTTTACACATTCCACTCTTCTTGCTTACTTACTAATTGTCTTTAAGCCCTAATATGATGAGAGCTGTTTTGAAAAGAAATACATATATATTTGGGGAAACATACAGGAGTTTAGGACAGAAATATCAAAAAACTTCAGCCTCTCAGCTATAAATTACCTCCAGGGGAGCACACCTACAGCATCTAGTAGGGCACAGCCATTTTTCACCCATATATTCATAATTCTGTGGCACTTACTCTATTCTAACTATATGGTAGTAAGTAATAAGATTTTACTGAGTCATATTTGTGTGTTTAGTGAAGTGTTGGGATTCTGCTGTGGTGTTATGAGAGTTGCAGACAGGATTTGTTTCAGATTTCATTATTATTATTATTATTATTATTATTATTATTTAGTGCTTTATCTTATCTAGGATTAAATTGGGTTAGCATTTTCTTCAACACTGTTAGATAGGACTCCCTGAAAAAAAACCCCAAATATTTTTTACACCTGGAAGCAATTTTTTGATTTTTTATTTTTTAACCTCCATTGACTTTTTCCTTATATTGTGGATTTTAGTAGCTCTTTTCAGGTGGACTTTTCCTATGACCAGCTAACATTTCAAAAAAATCTGTGTTTCTACTAGTGGGCATGTTTATAGATTCAGACTATATATGAAAGATAAACTGGCCTGGACAGGATGGGACTAAAATGAAAAATACCCAAAGAGGTGCCAGAGAAAAAGAAATAGTGTAACAAAGCTTATAAGAGAATGGTGGAGTTTTTAATCCATTATCTAAGCTGAGGAAGTTCCTTAATATTATTAATGTAGTCAGCAAATGATACCTGGAATGTTATCCTGTGCAATATTCCTATTATTTCTGGAATTTGTACAACAAGAATGCGTAAATTGGGT
Source organism: Corvus moneduloides (assembly GCF_009650955.1). Taxonomy (NCBI): domain Eukaryota; kingdom Metazoa; phylum Chordata; class Aves; order Passeriformes; family Corvidae; genus Corvus; species Corvus moneduloides. Next base: position 50,817,387 of record NC_045481.1, on the reverse strand, counting down.
TTTCAAAATGGCCTCTTCATATAATGCTGTAACACTTGTTGTCTGTCTTACTCATCCATTCCTTTATCCATCTATCTCTGTATCTATCATGAAATGACAATCCTAACTTACTTTAAACTCTCCAAAGGTATATTCTTAAATTTTAATGTTGGAAAAGGTTCATGATGACTGGTACTTTGGCTTAATGTGGTATCGCTTCTGACAGCTGCCGCTGAAAGAAAAGCAAAGGATGACTGCATTACTGTCACTTTCTGTCAGATTCTGGTTGCCAAACTCTTGCAGGGATGATGACAGTGAACCAAACAAGAGTGACAAAGGGAGTCAAAGCTGTGATTTTGAATAAGGAAGAGTGGACACTTGAATTGCACTTTGCTCGTGCCACTCATTCTGTTCTACTTGTGGACTTTGTGGCATGGTGCTTGCTCCCGTTTTTTAAATTATTTGTTCTTTGGGACTTGTACCTGCTTTTGGCACTCTCAAAACCCCCCCAGAATAACTGTTCACAAGCCCAGAGTATGTCAGAGTATGAACAGAAAAATAGTTGTTACTGTGTAATGTACTTGAAAGAGAAGGCAAACTCAGAGGTGTGAAGCTCAAATTGTCTGGAAAGCAGCTTGCTTTGTAGGAACAATGAAAATGTGACCTTATTTTCAAGACCAAAAAATATGGGGGACACATATTAAATTAACACCATTTTTTTCCCCAAACTAATTTCTGTATCTTCATTTGTTTGAAGACTGTTTCCTGGATGAGTTTCTAAATAAGAGAGACAGTAACTTCTGCATGTTAGATTGAAAATTGCTGTAAGCGCCATTTAAACACAGTACCATTATCCAAACTTTCCCACTGTACAATAACAAAGCTGCAGAGCAAAGGCACAGAATCCTTCTCCCAGGGACAGGTTTTACCCTGCAGCCTGGTGTGTAGGCTGGGGGTCCTGTGAGGAGCTGGTGTGGGAGGGCGATTGATCCAAGACAGCCTCAGTCCTATTGCTCCTGCTCCCTAGAGAGCAGCTTCCTGGCTGAATTCCCAGCAATGTCTCAGGCAGGGTCCTGTGATGACCCAGGGGCACGAGGGTCACTGACTTCCATGCAGTTTTCCAGGTTTTTTTCCTTCCAGGACTGGAAGGGAGCCAACAGGATTGGTAGAAAGGGACTATATATAAGACCATGTAGTGACAGGACATTTCTGATGTGATGGCTTCAAAGTGAAAGAGAGTAGGTTTAGATTAGATATTAGGAAAAAATTCTTAATTGTGAGGGTGGTGAGGCATTGGAATTGGTTGCCCAGAGAAGTTGTGGATGCTCCAACCCTGGCAATGTTCAAGGCCAGGCTGGATGGAGCTCTGAGCAACCTGGTCTGGTGAAAGGTGTCCCTGCCCATGGCAGGAGGTTGGAACTGGATGATCTTTAAGGTCCCTACTAAACCAGACAATTCTATGATTCTATGAAACAGCCTGGTTTTACTTATTAGTTTTTTGTATTGAAGCTTAACAGTGTGACACTGCCTCAGTTTGCAACTTCCTGCAAATTTCTCTAAGTGCCAGTAATGGCCAAGATTAAGGGTGGAAAGGAGACTGTTGCCTGGATCCAGGCGACAGAAGTCCAGAGGATGGTGAAATTGTATTTCCCTGCTTTCCCCAGTGTCCTCTACTCCCTGACCTTTCCATCTGTTCTTGACCCTACAGCTGAGATGATGGGGCTGGGTAGGTGATAACACACACACACAAACTCTCACACGTAGATATATAGATATATAGATATATAGATATATAGATATATAGATATATAGATATGTATGTTTTGTTGACTTAGTTCCTAATCCATTTTGCTGTTCCCTAGTAAGAAAAGGAGGTTTCTGCACTCGTAGTGAAGTTTCTGCAATTGACAGACATTCACCCAAACTATAGGAAATGTTCGTACATAGTGTTAACCATGTTATGGAAAGATAAGCCAGGAGGGACAAAGTGGGAATGAAAATAAGTGAGTGGGAAAATACTGTGACTAGGAAACAAAAACTGTTTTGAGATTTATTTCCCATATTATTTGCACTGAGATAGCATTATTACTTCAGAACTCTATTAAATGCTAGTGAGAGTATGAGAATATGGCTCTACTAAATCTGCTGTATGTTTTGTACTTTGTGTCATTGTTCTTCAAAAAGAATATTCCCTGTTTCCTGAATGTTCTCTGGAATCGTCAGCTGAGATGTGCTGCAGCAGTCACAGGAGAGAATGCTGTGACAGATTGCAAAACAGTGTTGTTTATGTCTCAAGTTCCATTAGGAATGAGCTGTTCTAGAAATCATATCAACTGTGGTATTTCAAATTCTGGGAAATATTTTTCAAAGGGCCTTGTACTGGGAGTCAATGAAAGACTTCTTTAGTTTGCTTGGTTTTGAACTAGAGAGAATTTTATGATGTTGAAAGTGGAGCCTAGGTGAACCACAAGTCTGATCCAGCTTGCTGGTGTGTCTCTTCCTAGCTCTAGAGCAGCGTTCAAGTATCTTTAGAGACAGGCCTTTAGTGAGAATATTCCTTGCTGTTCATTCTAGGAAACTCTTGCCTTTCTTTTCAGCAAAACAGATTCAGAGTGTTGTTTTGTATTCCTAGGAAGGATACCTATAGTGCTGACAGAGTTCCATGGAAACCTTGCACATGATGGACTTTTTTTCCTCCTTAATTTTCTTTTTTTTTCCCTTTTTTTTCCCCTTTTTTTCCCCCCTTTTTTTTTTTCCCCCCTTTTTTTCCTTTTAATTTTTTAAATTTCTTTTAAGACTGACTTTGGCTTATCAGAGGTCAGAATTTGCAATCAAAACCTGACAGCATGCAGCAGAAACTTAATCCATCTTCCTTAACCACAGTACTTACACTTAGGCTTCTCTGTAGCAACAAAAGCCTATGTGTGATTAGTTTGTTTTATATTACTCTCTTTGACTATTACAGTTACAGAAAAACTGTCCAGAAGAACCATGCTTTAAACTCATGTGGAGTTTAGATATGTTCTCAGTGTTTTATAAATCAGTCATGTGTTTGTATGTTAGAGTTATGACAAAGCTTTGTGATTTAATTTTTAGAATCAGACCATTAAATGTAGGGGAATACGTGACTACACAGTATGCCACGGTATTATTTCAAAGACACATGCTTTCACTTTTAAACTTTATTCACACTAAAAATAGGTGCTTCTAGTCCTAAAACAAGAGCATGATTGAAGGTCACGTAGTAATTAACTCTTGGATGCAAGTCATTGGCATTAGAAGGGTATTCTTCACTTGTTTTGTGATGCAGAACAAATGCTTCATTAATCAGAAACCTATCAACCTGAGATTGAAAACTAATAAAATCAAGTGCTATGGTTCGACATTGCTGGAGATACTGCTTAATACACATATTTCTTCATGCAATTTTCAGCATAAGTTCTGGATTTTTTTCTTGATTGTGAGGATTTTAGAAGACTTTTAATAACCCAACTCTTGTGAGAAGATAAAAAGAACCAAAGCTATCTGCACAAACAAGAAAAGAAGGGATGAAGATTTTTCTATCAAACATCTAGACTTTTCATTTCTCACACAAATTGTGGCCATTATAATCCCTTCAATACTGTGGGAGGGAAAAAAGGCGTTTATAAAAGGCCATAATGAGCTATGTAAATGCTGGTTACATTTTTTTGCTCTAGTGAAAAATCTCCATGTACTCCAGTTCTGAATATTTTGCTTTCTTTTCTTCTGAAAGGAAGGATGAAAAAATGAGCACAAGACATAAATCTCTTCCTCATAGTGGAGTAGAATTTGAGGAACAGATCACTTGAGGAAATCATCTCCTTGGTTACCTTGCCATTGGCCATGGACTCTGAACATAGGGGGTTTAAGAGTGCGATGGAAAATCTTGTTGGGTTTTGTGGTTTTTTGGTTTGCAATCCTTACTTTGAAGCCTGAGATTTTTCTGAGGCAGATAATTTCATTCATTGTATTTTGTGATTTTACCACGTTTTACAATTTTAGCATGCATCACAGGTTTAAAGAAAAAAAGAGCATAGCTAGCAAGGGGAAGAGTCTACATATTCTTCACTTGGAAAATTCTTAACATTGCTTTTTTCCTTGTAAAAATCATGTTATAATATCCCAAATTCTTGTTCTTGTTGTTATGATCTTTCTTGTTTGGAGTTTCTTTTTTGTTTGTTTTGTTTTTTTAATAAATTGTTGATGATAAAGCTGCTCTAAAAGTAGAATTTTCTCAGCTGCAGCACTGGTATTGGGGGGAAAAAGCAGAGACTGAACAGAAAGTCTTAAAACCAGCTATCATAAATGGGTGTTGGAATAGGCCATTACAAAATCACATTATGTTATTTTACATTTTGTTGGTTGCCACGTTTTCATTTTGATGACTGTCTTTTGACTATGTTACCATTCCAATATATTGCCACAGCACAGACCTTCATTTGTTACCTCTGTTACAATCTGACCAATTTCTGTGTTCCTTTATTGTAATCCATGTACTTTCAAATGGCAGATTGCTATGACTCACTCACATTATTTTCCATTTTTTCCTGGCTAGAACAGTGGCAGAAACAGATTAAATTTTATAGGTAGATGCATGGTTATTTTATAAAATAAATATTCAAGCTTCTATTCTGTTTCAACTATCTGAATGTTTCTTTTGGTGTTTGTTACCTGAGTTAAAAATATTTTAAACTCTAAAATATAATCAGGATCTTCCAGCAATTTCTAAAACTTAACTTTTAAAAATGTATTTGACCTGGAAAAAAAAATTTTAGAAAAACAGTGCCTGTAATTTTCTTTGTAAAACTTCTTTGTAATATACAGGCCAACTGTTGAATAATAAAGTGAAAGCAGGTCCAACACAAGCTTCAAGGGATTGGCTTTTTAAAAATTCACAAGGTGTGATTCTTGGGGTGTCCTGTGCAGGGCCAGGAGTTGGATTTTGATGATCCTTGGAGTCCCTTCCAATTCAGGACATTCTGTGTTTCTATGGTCGGAGTAAAATTTATTTAAAATTGCAGCAGACATCTTTCCAACTCATCTGATTGCTGCTCTGTCCCTTCTCAGGAAAAGGTGAGATCACTCTTAAAAGGAAAAATTTGGTTGACTCAGATCTGTGATCTTCACTGTTTCTAGTTCAGTTACCTCTCTGCAGAACAATATACTCGGCTTTAAGGAGAGAGGGGACTTTACCCCCTCATGAAGATTTTTTAAAAATAGTGGAGGAGTTCTTCTTTCGGACTTGATAGGATGTCTGAAAATTTCCTTATGTAATAGGGAATTACATACACTGGATAAGTTTTAAATGAGGTTTCAGACTTGTGAGTTCCTAATGAGAGGTAAAGAGAACTCTGAAACACTAGAATAAGTTGCTGTAAAAACTAGAAGGTAATAAAAGTTTGGGCAGGTGCTTCTTATAGAAACCCCACTGCAAGGAAAATATGAAAAGTGGAGTAAAAAGTACATGACAAACACTAGAGAGGCTCTTATATTTGTCCCATATATGTGGCAGGATACATTTTAAGGAACACAGGAGAAGAGAACCAGAGTATTACATGACTAAATGAAATTTAAGAGGAGAAAGGCTCCTTGAAACAGAAGGGCCAAAAGGCAAGATTTGTTAATTTTGATGGTGTATGCTGCAAATTGTAATATAGCATTGATATCAGGATTGTTCCTAATCTTTCTTTTTTGCTGTCATAGTGTCTAGTAATCTTGGTATGAAAACATCTCTCCTACCAAAATGACAAATAAGTTCACTTCAGTTCATCAGCACAAAGTTCTAGGATGAAACTGGACTCATTTCACTCAATTATTAGAGACTCTTGGGCTCGAGCTAGATGTCAGCATTTGGAAGTCTGAAGTCTGATTTGCTCCCACCAGCTTATGAACCTGTAAAGGCTATTGGCAGGAGGAGCATCTGTTACATCCTTTGTCTTGCACAGTCCTTTGTGCAGAGAACTTCACAAGCAAGCAATTTTTCCCTTTATACTGTGATCTGTCCCTTCATCCTCTTAATCTCTCTCTCAGTGCTGAACCCAGCCATCATATGCTTCAATAGTTTTAGCAGTCCATAAATTATAGACAATAAAACGCCTTGCATTTTTCCACCCACCCATTTGCCCCCGTTGTGTCCTTCCTTGCCTTCATGTTCCGTTCTTTGCCTCCTCCTGCACAGAGAACTCTGTCTCAGTGGGTTTTATTTCTGTTTTTCTGGCTTTGACTCTTCAGTGTGCAAATTTCCCTCAGGCAAACCTCTGCAGGGCTGACTCGGCAGTCAGTGGCATTTGTCAATTCATTGATCACTCTCCACAACCAGTAGGAAGGGGAAACTCGCCGAGTCAGCAGCGAGCAACCGGCCTTTGCGAGGATTAGGCTGTAAGAACCTCCAAATTAAAAATAAAGAGCTTTCTGATTTCTCTGCAGTGGGACCTTCAAAATGAATTTAAAAAGTCTCTCAACCCTCTCGCTTCATTCAACTGTAATTTTTCTTATTAACTCCTTCTCATTTTCCAAAAGATGACTCTCCTGTGGAAAAGGAAATTGTGCTTTACATGTTTAAAGAATTTTACATTTTATTCTATTTCTTGTTATAACTCTACGTTCACATAAGTCAAACAAGAAAGCGCTTCACATACTAGAATATAACCCTGCTCCAATTTTCAGTGGGGCATGATCTAAGTTTATAGATGTATTTTCAATACTGGCCCTCTCCCCCTTCCCCATCCCTTCTTTTACTTCCATCATCTCTGTAATCCTTATAGGAGAGTGCTGGTTTGGGAGAGAGAACAAATGGTTCAGTTGGGGATAAATACGGTTCCTTCTGAACTCTCTGAGAAAAGAAGCTATTTTATTTCAACTGAAGAAAAACTACAGCATTTTGACTTTGCTGCAAATTCTCCCTAGGCTAAATCTATTTTCTCAGAGGATCCAAAGTTTTTGAAGCGTAGTCTTTCCTAAATAGCTCTTCAATGAGCATTTCCATGGGAGCTGGACTGAACAGTTCTTTTCTTGCCTCCCTATCTTTTCTTTATCTCCTTATATATATGCTCTAGACTCTTATTCTTTGTCAGCAAACAGATATGTAGATTCTCCTTGAAAGCGTCATCATTTTGTCACAAATAAATGAGCTATAGATTTGCTCAATGGACGCTCATCTATCTGTGTCTTATATTGTCACTTCCTGAATATTACTGCACCAACTATTCCATGTGAAGCCAATGCAATTGTTTGTAGATAGGGCATAGACTGTGTGCATTCCACTCTCCTCCCCATTGCTCTCTTTTCTCTCCTTTGCTATTTAATGGGACTTGTACAAGAAAAATAACGGAGTTCAGATTTGGGATTTTGTGAGCATTGTTTTTATGCCTAATTTTGTACAATGAAGTGATAAAACAAAAGAATTCCATCCTTGGCAATGAGATTTTGAATTATTTAAAAGCTCACTTAGAGAGTATTTTCCAGTGTTCTCTCTTAAGACACCATAAGCCTCAAGCCTGCAACCCTTTGTTCAGGGACTTAAATGTAAATATCATTGTTTTTGCTACTGAATTCAACAGTCATGAACATGCTGTGCTTCACGGGTGATCAGAACACCTTATTGGTCTCTTTCTTTTTCCTCAAGTAATAGAAGAATTTTTTGGAGAATCATCCTGGCAAAGGATGATTCTCCAAACCATCCATCAGCCTTAGGGTTGATAAAAGCGACAATAGTTTTAGAAGATGATGTAATTTTCGTGGTTGTTCCAGCAATAAATGAGAGAAGGAGACACATAATGTGTAGCATCTCTCTGAACCCGCTGACTGAAATATAAACTCCTTTCCTTTCAAATTGAATTGTTGTCTGCCATATAAAAATCAAAAGAAAAATTAATTTTGTTTTAAAGATGATAAAAAGTGTCTTTCAGTCCATAATGTGGATAATCAATATTTGCAAAGAAAAGGAACACAGGCCAAGAAAAATGCTACTGTGTTGTTTAGTTTTAACAAAACTTTTAACTACTGGCTCTTTTTAGTGCAGCTTTAGAAAAAAGTATTTTTTTAAAAATATAGATTGTCTGCTATGGTGTTTACCTAAGCAATAATCCGTGAACATCTGTAAAGGTGCCTACACCTTTACAAGAATTGAATACCATTTAATCCACATTTTGAAGGTTGTTCATCCCCTTTAATCATTGAGTTTCTACATATCACAAAGGTAGAAATGTAACAACAATAATACTAATTATATAATTTCACTCTTCCAAATGGCAGGAGAAACTTGTTATTAAAAGTTGCTATATATGTAGAGATATATATATTTAAAAAAAAAAGAAAGAAAAGAAAAAATCCACAGCAAATTTTTTGTGTTTTGAGTCTCAACAGACTTCAGAAGGAAGAATGTACATTGCAAGCAGGATAGCTGTCAGGATGCTGAACTCCAAGTCTAAAGCTCATGCACCAGATCCAGCTTCTGTGAAACACTTTGTTTACCCCAATTTAGTACTTGTTACAATGAAACATAGCACATTTGGGAAGCTGAGGTCCCAGAGGAAATTTGAAGGGAGTTATGGTGCTCATTCTGTGCGAAAATAGTACCGTATACTCTGAGTTAAATGTGAGATTGCTTAGAGATTTGCCACAAATTAGTATTATAAGTAATAGCTGCTCATTAAAGTTCAGAATTGCATTACTCATTTTCTTTTTTGTTATGGAAAATAGAGTCCTCTTGAATCTATCAAAAAACCCCCCAAACAACAGGTATTTCAAATGTGAATTCCAGAGTCCCATTTTTTTTCCAAAGTTTTCCTCTTTGTGAATGATTGATAGGTACTTGTTTTCTATGTGAAATCTATTATATTTTCTTCTGGTTGTTGAGGGTTTTCAGTTATTTAGTTTGTCTTTTGCTGCGTACTCCTTTGACATTATTTCTATCATTAAATTAATTTCTAATATTTCATATAATGTCAAATTTTTAATGACGTGTGTTTATTCACCAGTGGCTAGACAACAATATCATCTTGACTATACACTTCATTTTACTTTACAAATCCCTGTTTTTATACCTTTCCTGAATGATAAACAGACATCTCTGCCACAAAACTGTAGGGAGTTGGTTTGTTGAGTTAGTGTGCTGGGGAGGAATGCTTGGGTTTTCTACTGCTAATAAAATTGAATGAAGATACAATTTGATCTGTTCCAAATATTGTTTTTAGTGAATGTATTTATGCTTAAGGAAGTTAACACAACTCTTGGGTGATAAATATAATTTACCTATGGGTTAACAAGGAGATTTGATCTCATTTTTCAGACAAGTTCCGCTTTTAGGCTGTGCATATTATACACCCATGTCTTGTGCTTGGATGTGCATTGAATGTTGTCAGGTTCTAATCTGACTCAGCAGTCACAGAAACATGAAAATAATCTGCTTCTATGACAATTTGCTAAACATGTGATTTTTATTATATGGTTCACTGTAAAGGGCCAGATTATGGCTGGATCTTGTGAATACCAAAGAGCAGGAGAACTGAAGTGCCTACAAAGAAAAGATGTTAGGAAAAAGGACACCTTTTGGAGACCTAGTGTTAGAAAACAAACAAATAAACAAAACCATAAAAATATGCAAAGCACTGCACAGCTTTTATCTTCTTTCTTTCTTCCTTCTCTGCCCGCCTTGCAAAAGCAAGTTTAAAAAAATGGGTAAAATCATGTTAGTGTAGTCTGGCAATGAGAAGCACGGAAGGTAAGAGTGATTCCAGAGTGATTCCAACACAAGTTAGATGCTTTACGAATTCAAGCTTGCCTGATGAAGTTAAAGAACCTGTGATACCCAAGAGACTAAAATTCTCATTACAGGTTGTGGCCTTAGCTTTTTCTTCAGTTGTTTCTCTTGAATGCTGATGCATTCAGGACTGAGAATGATTTCTTTGCTGTATTAGGTACTCACTGCAACTGGGTGGAAGGAAGAAGGATTGCTGAGCTGTAGAAACCCATGAGGCATGTGCCTTTTGTTGGTCCCTTGTCTCTGTTGTTTTTACACTTTTACTCTCCCTGCCCTTAGGAAATGTGCCTTCTGTCATCTTTAGGAATTTTTGCACTTGTAGTTGTATATTGCTGGTTGCCTTTCTTGGTTTATGAATCTAACGTCCCTACATACTAAATCTCAGGGAAATGACAGATAATCTCTCAACCATGAAGAGAGTTATTCCATCTGTGTGCCGTGATCTCAAAAGCAGATCCTTCCCCACAGAAACCTGCAGAGAGCAAGTCTTCCAAGAACACAAAAAATAGCGTGATGTTTATGTTCTATTCCATGAACGTTTGCCTTAGGGTTGAATGTTTAATAAATATTTGTTGCTTACCTTTGTTTACAGAAAGGAATTTACTGTACTTTTATTCTTTTGGGGTTTTGGGCAGTGTGTGTGTGTGTTTGTTTGTTGGTTTGGTTTTGTTTGTTTTGTTTTCCTAAATAATTTAATTAACTGTCAGAACTGAAAGCATGAAATGTTTGTGCTGCAAGGTTTGGTTGCTTTTTAAGTAATCAGGATCTAAGTTATTCATTTGAATAACAAATATGAACGTGAAACAGAAAACAGCTGAACAGGCATTAAAATTAGGAGCTCCAGGTGAGTAATTCATCTGAGTTCCACTGAGTTCAGTCCCCAGCTTTCTCCCACTGCAGTGAGTGGCCAAAAGTCTAAGGGCTACTGAGACCAGTCCCAGATGTGTCCACACCATGTTACTGCAATGCTTCCTTCTAATGGTGTGAGTGGTTGGAGATGCAAAGCTTGCTGTAATGACATCCTGAAACATATGAAGAGAGAGGAATGAAGGAAGGTGGGTACTGTAACGTGGGAACTGCAAGGACAGTAGAGTATGATGGTGGCAACAAATGGTCAGTGAGAATGGAGAAACGCAGTGTTGAGTTTTTGCTCAAACAACTTTTTTTCTATGACAAAAAGTAGCTGCAAGAGATCTCTAAGATCCGGTAGGGCTCCAGATTCAAAGGCCCGGTTCACCGTGGTCTCAATCCGCACTTGCTCAAGTAGGAAACTGAAAGAATGCAGTTATAGCTAGAATCGAAGTCTCTGGTACAGGCCAAACGACTTGGTGAGAATCTTAAATACTCGGTTAACCATAAGGGAACTTGGTTGGTTTTGGCTAAGCAATTCGTGTCAAATGTTGCAATTTTATAATAATGGGAGTCTGAAAAACTACTGAAGCAGGATTTCTGAAAAATTATTTTAAACACGCAGGAAAAAAAAAAATTCCACAAAATCCCGTGGTTCACAAAGATGAATATTTGTCTAAATGACTGAATGGAATTTGAGATTTTCAGAGCCACGGACTTTTGGCAGTTTGCTCACTTTAATCTCATTAGAGCAGCGCTCAGCCCTAATAAAGAATAAAGCAGCAATAGGAAGGAGGAAAACTAGCACTGTATTTCACAGGTCAGTTTTTTACTCAGAAGTGAGTGAATTAATAGGACAAAATGGAGACAGGTGTGATGTCTGACTACATGTGAACACTTGGTGGATCTCCACAGAGACAGATACTATTTTAATAAGATGTCTTCCTTAGCTCCCAAGTTTGACAATGCCAGTCACTTTCTAGGCATGATGCACACTTGTATGAGAAGAGGAGTTCTTCCAAAGAGATTTACAGTCCTGTCACATCTTCCCTCTCATATGGGCTATAAAATAAATATGCTTAAATATGAATCTTTAAAACATATCAGTTATTATCATTGATTAATAAAGAAAATTGGTGTCTTCTATGGATTTGTCTTTTTTTCTTAAAACTATGAAATGTGCAATACAATGAAATGTGTGGCTGTTCAGACTCTCAGAGTTGGACTCCTACAAGTCTGGGTGATTTCATTGACTTAAAGGCTCTGAAAGAATCCTCTTTCATGCCAGCAAAATAAATGTGGAGTTCAAAAAAATCTGTATTCTGGCTCAATTTGGGTTTTATTCTCTTTCTTGCCCTACTCAAGGCATGCAGGATTGAGACAACAGTTCTCAGATAAAACCTTCCCTCTCTCTCATGTGTGACAGACACAATGATGCCTGTGAGTGGGTACAACAATTATAAGTGTTACAAATCCAAATCTATACAACTAAGTGTGTATTTCCAGTTGATTTTTTAATGAAAAGTAATTTGTTTTGTACAAAGTCACTCCACACATTTAAATAATATTAAATATTCTTAATATTGGGGAGAGTTAAACAGAGCTTGAAATGCTGCTCTTCTTACAAATTTAAATAATAATAATACGAAAAAAAATCTGCTGACACAAATGTATTAGAAACAAACCTATATAAAGGAGCAGTTAACCTAGAACTATTGTGAGATATATATTGTTTGACATACTTTCATATGAGCAAGCAGAAGTACCCCGTCCTTTAGACTGTGGTAATGTGCCTTATTGTTAAATTCAATAGGAAAAGCTATTCATACTGTAGTATGATTGAAAAGAAAATTGAATCCTTTTGATGTTATAAATGTCTCTATTACTGCATGTGCACACAAATTTTCCATGGAAATTATGGTGAAAGTAGTGGTTCTCCTAGAAAAATGCATTAGTGTTGACATGTTCAATTTTAGCCACATCAGAATATAAATACCTTTTAACCATGGTAAAATTGTTGGGAATGTATATAGTGTATCTACATAAGTCAGTTGTCTGTCTAAAAATATGTGTTCCTATGGTCCAGTTATGTTCTCTGTTTCAGCTGAAAGGGAAATTAAAAACAGTGACTCACACATATCACTCTTTTCTTACAATATTGTGTTTAAAATATTTCAGTATGTGCAGTATATTTTATATAGCTGTTCATGATTATTTTTAATTTTGAAAAACCACAAAACACTTAACAGATTTTTGGCTAAGAAGCAAATTATATGTGAGAGGTTGACTGTCCATTCACTTGCATGGCAATTGGTTCTGTGCACAAAGTACTAAATTTTCCTGGTAATGGAGATAGTCTAGGCTCCTTTGCATTGACAAATGAATTTAAAAAAGTGTATCCAATAGCCAAAAATTTATGGCAGTGGCACTTCCAAAGGTAGCAGTTTGTCCAGGATCATAACTAGGAAAGAAAAATGGTTTTTTTTTCTCTCTGTGAAGCCTGCTCCATGCTGTCAACTAAAATTACACACAGTTTTAAAATGTATCACTCAGTGCACTTTGTATATTAAGGTACATTAAGTTATATAGTATAATATAATAAGAGCTAACCTGACAACAGCAGATGTGAAACACCGGGTGTACTGCACTGTAATTATATAAAAGCACCAATGTCTTTAGGAGGCAAAACTTTAATTCCTCAGAGCTCGCTTGGGTGTAGCTGTGGCAGGAATATTTCCTGTTGTTTGAACCCAATGAAAAACACAATATATGTTGCTTGCTTGTTTTTTGGTTTGTGTGGGTGGTATTTTTGTTGATTTTGGTTTCTTGTGTGTTTTTTTTCAAGCTTAGTAGACAGAGATTTAATTGGCAGAATATTCTAGGTATCTTGATAAGATGAAAGAAACCTAGAAGAGAACTCAGAAGGGCTTGCAGTTCCAGGTTTAGAGGAGAGTTTTATTTAATACCTGATTTGTTTTTTCCCTTAAAACTGTATCTGGAGGAGCAATCATTGGTCATTTTGGTATTTTTAGAAAGCAGAAGATTAGATCTTCAACTAAGATACCCATAGGCTATTTCAGAGTGAAAATTACTTTATATCCATCTACTTTCTCTTGATATGCTGAGTTTTTTAGGCTCTCAGTACAGCTGAAATACTCTGTGTCAACAATGAGACCACTCTTGATGTTAATTACAAATTAACATCTGTTTTATTAAAAGAATAATTTAAAAAATTAATTAAAGTTAAAATAATCTAGTCCAGGAAAATCCAAAAGTAAAGAAACCCAAGTAAAAATCTTAAAACCCGGGTCCGCAGCGATTAGAGACCTTTAGGCCTCAGATTAGAGACCTAAGGCCCCAGTGCAGAAAGCCTGCAATGCTGGGTTAACTTTGGCTAGTCTGCAGTTATATAATTAAAATGGTCTCTCTGGGAGATAGAGGCCTGAGTCACCAGCGTTGCGCTTTGCCCACAGCTAATCCGAGGCAAAAAGCGAGGTCCCACGCTGCGCACTGAGTTTTATAGCGTCCATGCTCCGCCCACAGTCCAGCCCCATGGTCTGGAGCGATTGGTGGAGCCTCGAAGTGAGGCCGTCTGATCCTGCCAATGGCTAGCTCCTTGTCTAGGGTGCTTGAAAGGTGGGAAAATGTCCTCATTGACATTCATGTTGCCGTGGAGCTGAGTTGCAGGTTAATGGACAGGGGACTAAAAATAGCCCTTGACTGTTAAAAGTCTGCTCTTGGAGCTGGGCTTTAGAAACTTGTAGAACTTAAGGACAGTTAACAAAAGCATTAAACTGCACTACAAACACTTCAAAGAACATTTAAAACAGAACAATCAACAAACATTTTAAGGAACTTTTAAAACTGAACCATAAACACTTTAAGAATATTTTAAAAATATACTAATTAACTTGGATAACTTGAGTATATGCAGGAAACAAGACATTTGGAAGTTTAAGGCTTAAGGAAGGGATTAAATTTGGGAATATTTTATCAACAGGGATTTTTAACTAGGAACTGTGTGATTAAGTGGTTCTGAGAATTAACTTTATAACTTTAACTAGTTTGATGGGCATTTTAAGTATGTAAAGTCTAATTTGGCAATTAAAACCCTTGATAAGCAAAATGTAAAACTAGGATATTTAACATCTTATCATGCAAAATCAGGGCACTTAACATGCAAAGGCCAATTTGGTGGATTTCATATATAACACTTTGTGACCATTTTGAAATATTATTACCTCTCCAATAGAATGATAATTTCAAAATCATCTTCATCTATAACCAGTTATCTAACATATAAGATTTCTCTTGTAGTACCTGAACACCTTTCATGAAAATTTAACATATGAATCTCTGTCTTTCAACTCTGTTAGCATGGATGAACTATAACTATAAAGTTATTACCATCATTTAAATGCAAAATATATTGATGGGTACATGTTATATGAAGTGCGAGAGTGCTGGTACTCTGGGAAATAATTATGTGCTTTTCTTTGACTCTTTCTGTCCTTTCCTTCCTCTTCTCTCTTTCCGTGCTCATCAGTTAAGTTAGTGCGTCTTCTCCAAATTGCGCAAAATTGGGTGGGAATATTTACACAGAGTGAATTATGGCTGGATGCGTTCCTATATCAACATGTATCACGTTGATTTCTTATAAAGTAGGTCATTATTCTGTGTGGCATAAATAGTATTACCAGACTGATATGATTAAAGCCAGGGAGTCATTAATTAGCATATAATTAAAAGAGACTAGTAATGTGTTCGTGTACAACTGTTATTGTTGTTATTCTATTTTCCTTTACAGGGAAAGGTGATTTGAGCTTGCAGGATAATGTTCAAGTTACTTGTCTTTCAATATGTGGTGTATAATATGATAGGGGAGAGGCCATGAGTCTGATTTCTCAATTTTGTTGGGAAATTCTGTGTTATACTTGAAGAAATGAAACCCCAATTTATAGGAAAATGATACCTTGGTAAAGGATATCTAAAAATGTAAAAATCATTTTTCTGAAAACATTCAAAGGAGATGTTTTATTGTTGTGTGACTATAGTAACACATATGAGTGATTTAGCTGTTAATTTACATGGAAGAGAAACAGTTTTTTTGTGTAAATTCACTGTGGGGCAGGGGAAGAAACGGTGTGGGTCCAGTGAACATGTTTAAGCATAGACTGGCTCCTTACCTTCCCCTTTTCACTGTCAATTGATTATTAACAAATCATAATGGTCTCATGATGATGGCTATTCAGAAGAATTTCAAATAGATGAATAGCAAAGCATGGAGACAAGAGCTTAAGAAAATCCATAAAGTGTGGGTGAAATCTGTGCGCTAGGCCAGGCAGAGTATTTCATTTTGACAGGTTTGCTTGAAAGTGAATCAATCACAGTTTTACAGAATTGCATGATACACATTCATAGATTCTTAATGAATAATTTGATTTTTTCCTCTGTTAAAAATGCATTATTAATGCACATATAAGACCATATAAATAAATGAAACTGCAATCAAAATACTTTTAGCATTGACAATTTCTTCTTCCAGCATTAAGACAATGCTTTAAACTTGGTTTTGTCTTTCATGTTTGCCGCCCGTACTTGACACATCATAAAGGTTGGTGTGAAGACTGGAAGAGTTTTTTCAAATACAGATTTCAGAGGAGATCTAATAAATCGTGATTTCTCCCAGTTTTATAACTGTTAGGAATAGTGATGCAGCAAAAAGAGTTTTCTGGGAAGGAGATTGTCCCCTGTTCAAAGATTAATATGGGTTTATTCTGCACCAAATTTTCAAAAAGGATATCAGAATCTTGCCTACAGATTCATAGATGCAGAAAAGAAAATGTAAAACTATAACAATTAAGATTTGTATAAATTAAATTATGTAAGTTCCCATACTTTAGACACTTAGTGTCTTTTAGTGTTTTAAAGTCTATTAGGTGTTTTTTATTTTTTAAAGTCTTTAAAGTCTTTTGAACTTTAAACCCTTATAGACTTTCGTGGTTATCTCTGTCCATCTTTGTCCAAAATTTTTTCTATTAGAGATTTAGATATTCTAATATAATGCATAGAAAATTGGAGTGAGATTACTTTTGCAGTCTGATATTCTTCAATCCACACTTTTGGCCGCTTAAGGCAGTGCTTGCACTCCACAGACTGCAAGCTGAGGTGACGAGGCTTCTCAGAAGTCATTCCACACTGTTCTAGCAAGAACAGGAAGTCTGCTGGGACAAAGTGCAAAGGAAACCATGATGTTCTTACTTAAGGGTCCTAGAGCAGTTTCTGTGGTTTTCATGAAAAAGTCTTTGTTGTCCCATATCTATCTACCAATCATCTACTTATATCAGCACAACCACATCACTATTGTAAGAGTAGTAGGAGAAAATGAACTTTCTAGGTATCCTGTCCAGATTTATTAGAACCTCAGAGGATACTTGCTCTATTTTAATACTCAGTTAGGCCTTGTTTCTGGTTCCAAACCACATTCAACTATGGTGTAGGCAACTGAAACCGTGTCCATGTTTAAAACAGGAGAAAGATGCATTTCTTTTAGTTAAGAGATCCACAGAGTTAAATAATTGTGAGAATGTTGGGGGCTTTTTTTCGGTTTCTTGCACTCTAGGTGAACACCACTTTTAAACAATTAAGTCCTGCCCATTCTCTGGTCAATGCCATAGCCTTAATTCTAAAATTGTTTTTAAAAAGCAGAACAAGGGGACAGTGGCAAAAACAGAAACAAAAGTGGTACTGTCTTGATCTCTTAAAACTCTTTCAAAGATCACTGGAATATTTTAATTCAAAGTCCTCAGTTCTTGTCTTTAATAACTAAACCATTGTCATTTTCCTCTCAGTAGATATTTCTGATTATGATGATTATGGCTGTGATCTTTGTCAGATGCCAGTTAGGCAGGGTTCCCTAACTCATAGCCATGCCCTATGCCTTTCCCAAGAAAACAATACTTCCATTATAGACGGAATTGGAAATTTGTTCTTCTTTGTGGTTCTGGTTTGCTTGATCCGAAACCTTGGCATTAAATGACTCTTCTGACTTCAAATTCCAGTTTTCTAGCTTAACCCGCCACAGCAGTGTTTTCACTCTCTCGTCTGAAAAATATTAACATTGGCCAAAATTAAGCTCTTCCACATTTCAAGACTCTCAAGGTCCTAAAGATACTGAGAAATTTGACAAATGGGATGAAATCTAAACTTTGAAAAATTTGGAATTCAAGTGTGTGGGGGGGGGGAGGGCATGTGTCATAGGTTAGCAAGCATAGTCCCGGAAGGGACGTCCTTGCTAAGAGGTGCTTACAGTTTCCTCTGGGACCTGATAGAACCTATCAGCTGGCCAGTTTGAATATGGACAATTCTCTAAGCCACTTAAAGTTGTGATCACCTCTGTGATCCACATTTAAGAATAGGCAAACTCCCCCTCCAAGCTCTCTCTCGTTTCCGGCGCTGGGACAGGTGGCTGCGGGCCCCGTGTGGGGGCCAGCGGGCCCGGCCAGGCCCTGCTTGGGCCAGGCCAGGCCAGGCCACGGCCATCCTGAAGCCATGGACCTGTTCCAGCCATGGAACCCCCCCCACTGCCTTGCCGTGGGCAGCCGGAGCAGCTCGGCTCTCCCCCCTCTCCACTGCGATAAGAAAAATTCAACATTCCAGCTGTAAAGCTGCAAGGCCGAGGTGAGAGTAACCCTTTTATTGCTGTGAAGAGCTGAAAACCTGAGGGAAGAGAGAGAGGAGATGCTTAAAGCTGAAATTCTGTTGGGAAGCTGTGATATATCAGAGTATCCTGTTGTAATTTCATGAAGATATGGGGGGGTGGAGTGTTCAACTCGTAAGCAAAAGCACCTGCGCTGAGATAGGCAGATGCTGACGCAGCTGTAATTTCATGAGAAGTTTGGACAGGGAGAGATGGACCAGATGAGGACTTTTGCTCCAAACAGGAAAGAAGAAAACCTCAGTCCCTAGAGATGCTCCCAGAGATAGTCCTAACGATGAAGATGATGAAGACCCTTTGCTCCCAGGGAAGGAGAAGGGCCTCTGTTTTTGTTTCTGAACGGCTCAACCTTAAAATTGTACCCCAAAAACCTTCAAGAGTGGACCCTCAAAAGCAGTTGTGGGAAAAGCTGCAAGTCCGGGGAAAGGACTCACACGCAGGCAGAGAGACTCCTCTTCCTAAATGGACTGAACAATATTTGGAAGTGGGCGGCTGTCTCGTTGTGATACTGTTTTCATAGCATGAGCAAGAAGAGACTTCTCTTTCTAAATGGACTGAACAAGGTTATTATGGCAGTGGTAACAGACTGAACATCTTAAGGGTTGTCTTTTCACATTGTCAGTGGGAGAAGGGAGGAAGGTGGGGAGAGGAGGAGAGTTCTGAAGGTGGTATAATTTTTTTTTTTTTTCCCTTCTTTTAGGTCTGTTAATAAACTTCTTTATATTCTTTCAAGTTTGGTGCCTGCTTTGCATTTCTCCTAATTCTTATCTCACAGAAGGTAAACAGTAATGAGTATTTTGGACCAAACCGCTACACTAAATTGGTGTTTCTGCCCGGTTACAAACCGAACCCGCAACAGGGTGGAAATCAGCATTAGGGCTTGGAAAATGTGTAGCTGAACCACTAAGTGAAAGATTTGACTGTGTCCAAACAAGCAGCTGTTTTAACTGAGCTGCAAAATGCATTGTTTTGGTTTCAGAAGAAAATTAGCTAATTCTTATGATAAGTCATCTGGTGCAGACAAATACATTTACCATCCCCAAACGAGCCTTTAAATCAAATGGAAGTCATTGCTTGTTATAAATATTATATTTTTCATATTGATTTTTACTTTGTAAACCAGACAGTTGAAAGTAACCATGAAGGGTGTAAACCACAGAAACAAAATTGGCAGGCTTTTTAAAGATGCATTTCCCTACTTCTGAGATGCATTTCATGGAAACAGTAGCTTTGGAAGTACTGCCAAGGTAGGCATTCAAGAAGGTATGTATATATGTACAGAAAAAAACCCAAAACGGTATAATGAAAAACACAGAAAAAAATGGAAAGGAGAAATGAATGAAAACCACAGAATAATGTTAAATATGGTATTTTAAAGCTCCTGAGGAATATTATCAGATTCTGTCACCTGTTTAGTTGTGTCAGAAGGACAAGTTTCTGCTGACTAACAAGCATTAGGTATCCTAAATTAATGTCTGCTTATATATCCTTGCCCCCTGGTACTGCTATAGTACCTATAGAGTAGCTCTGCCTCTTTCACTGTGAGATTACATGGCTTGAATTATTTCACATTTATTGTGGAATGCACAGGACAGGAGAATGGTGACTGAGGTGTGGAGCAGTGGTCGCCACTCTGTCTTGTTGGCTGGCAAAAAGTTGCATTCAGTCCACTTATTAACTTTTTCTTATGATCATGCTCTTATTTAATAAGACTTACTAAGGGCACAGGAAGACTGAGGAGGGCTGAACATAGCTCACTGTGCACAAATAGCACCCAGGAAAGCTGATGCCTTAAATGTTTAGTCAATTTCTTATAGTTGTTGTTGTTGTTATATCAACAGTTTGAATATTCAACCAGAATTTAAAGCAGCTACTACTACTGTAATTTACCCCGAGGTAGGGCTAAGTCTGAAAAGCTATGGAATAGGTTACATTTGTTCACAGGTCTGTATAAAACTGATGTGTGGATTTAATTAGGCCCAAAGTATCACTAGAGGGAGGACTCTAAGTGGAAATATACATCTCTTGTTTCTAACATGTAAGAAAATTAATCTCCTTAAGTGCCTTTTTACTCTAAACTTGGGAAACAAATTAGAGTCAATAAGATCAGTGATAAAACATAGTTGTATTCTAGGTTTTCAAGATGCCACAAAAATGTATTTCAGGGATATTTTTGATAATAATCATGCAGATGCAGTTTTCCCATTGAAATCCATGAAGCTGTGGGCACTCAGCATCACAGAAGGAACTGCACTGCCACCTCACAGCAGAGGGTGCCTAATTGCCTTTCATCTTACTTAAGTTGTAAGTGGAAGGTACAAATTACTTTGTTTCTCATCAGTCAGCAAGCTGTTTATTGCAGCAAATGATTCATGCCCCTGTATTTCTACCATACTGGTTCAGAGGTCTACAGGTGTGATACCAACAATCAGAGATCTTATTACAGCCTGAAGGTGTAAAATTATTTTTCTTTCTTTGCATTCCTGCATAGATTTCATTTGCATTTTCTCCAGTATGCTTTCATATCCATCACCAGAAGTTCTCAGTAGTGATTACCAGCTTTTGTTGTTTTATGTTGCTTTTCTGCTATTTGGTAGAGTCTATTTTCAAAATTGCTTCTGACTACTGCATGTGCAGACTTGTCTCAGCAGTTCAATCCTGAGTGTCAGGCAGTCAATTAAACACGGTATTTTATTCCAGGAGACTGCAGTGTGTCTAGCCCAGTAACTATCTGAGCAAGTAAGAAGGAAGACAGGCAAATATTTCCCTTGAATATGGCATAACATCTGCAGCCAAATGTGAAAAGATCACAGGATTAGCTTTTCTTTAACATTATTATTTCCTTTCAATAGGGTGCAAAATTTTGAGGGGTGAAGTTTAATACTGAGTGTTGCTGCAATAAAATTGGGTTTGTATGTGTGACATAGCAGCAATAAATTTGCATATTAGTTTTGGATAATGGCACGTGGGTATATGCATTTTAGGGGATTCTTTGTGAGTTCTTGTAAAGACCATTTTAAGGCATGCATTTTCAGGTGTATACATATTGATCTATACATAATATTTTGAAACTTTTACATTTCAAGCATTTGTTTTTCCCCATACTTTTGAAGCTGTTGACTTGGACACTGAAATTTGAATGTAAAAGAATTATTCACATGTGATTAAAAAGAGTTTAAAATTCCATACTTTATACTACAAGTGTGTTATTAACAAAATATGTCCACATGAGTAGTTATTACTTAAACTGTAAATTTCTAAGAAGCACCCAGTGAATTAGTGGCTAGTTTTCAAAACAACTTTGTACATTTAAGATCATACCTATATTTTCTTTTTAACTTCACCTAATCCGTAGTCCTGATGGTTGTCATCAGCATGAGTTATTGTCTTGCCAGCATTACCAACCCACTGAAGTAAAAAATAGCGGAATGTATTTGAAATAGCTTAAAAAAAAGGTTCTGTCAGCTTGAGTCCTATTGGCTGAAACTGATATTCCTGGGAGAAATCAATTGTTGGAGCAGAGGGGAAAGAGACAACACACATAAGAGTGTGTTAAGTAGCTGAGGACCCAAGTTTTTGCCCCTTCACTTACCCCAGCTAAAGATGGGGATTGCATGTGCCCATGCCATAAAATACATTTGATTTATTAGACACCTAAAAAAAATGGTAAGTCACTGGTGAAAACAGGATTTGGATATTTTTACCACAAGAAATAGCCTTGCTAAAAGAGTTTGTCATCCAAATGGAGCATATATTGTTACATATATTCAAATTTAAATTTTAAATGTAAGATATTAAATGGTCTAGGTAATAGTATCACTGATAATTTACAGGTGATTAGCATATTGACGACTGTGACTGTACATTTAGATGACATGCAGAGTGATAACTGCACTCACAATCTGAGTCTGCATTTCAGTTAATTGACATTCAATTGGGATATTTTCCCCCGGAATTTATTTGCAGGTCAAATGGCAGGAACTGATGATGTAAAGTTCAGGGGTCCAAAAAATTTAAACAGAATGAGACAGGCTTAATGTCTACATACCGTACTGGAATGCTCAACAATCAGTTGAACATTTCTTATATGAACAACCTAAATGGAATAAATTCTGAGTGAAATGTCATTAAATTATGCAGCCCTCCTTACATCCAACTTCCAAAGACAGAAATACAGTAAGTAACCTCTGATGATAACTTACTTCTCAAAACGTACTTTAGTTTTCAATCTTTATAGAAAGAAGTGAAAAAGAATGACTTTTTTTCTCAGCAACAGATTGCTGCCTTCTCTTTTCTTCCTAGTAAGGAAAATGCATTGTCAAGAGCTGAACTAACTCCTGCTGGTGTATTAATTAATACTACCACCTGGATCTATCAACAGCAAGACAGCCAGATTCACACTAGGGGATAAAAAACAATCTGCACCTTGTCAGGCCTGCCACACTGGGAGTAGTCACAGGTCTGCAGCCCCTGGTAATTACTCACCCGGGTCTTCACACTGCCTGCATTTCCATTTTGATTGTTGACATTGCACAGTACGGCCTCATCTGCCTAAAAAGGTGGGAAAAAGTGCACAAAGTATGTCAGGCCTGGTAATTACACCACTGTCACCTCTCCCAGCTATTGGACCCCATCAATAGAATGATAGCTGTTGGTCTCCTGTTAACTGTTTGATTAAAAGGGAATGATTATGTTGAGTGAATGAGTTGACACTGAGAATCAACACCTTCTGAGCAGCTGTGAAAACATTTAGAATGGATTTATGTACCAAGAGCCTAAGTGAAATGAGAAAAAACAACGATAAGTCAAACAAATTAATAAAAATGGGAAAAATATTAATTTAAATTAATTTTGTGTAGTTGGAAGAATAGATTTAAATTCCTGAAAAGAAAATAAAACTGCATTTTAGAGGATCTGCATATATTTTTAAAAAGCACTTATAAAGTTGTGAACTAAACTCCACTGAGAGGGATTCTCTGTGTTGTGTCAGCAAATTTACAATTCCAATATATTGCACACTTTTTTTTTTAAGTGTTTGTGGTATTTATCTGTTGATATCAAACAGACCATTTCTTTCAGGACAGGAGAAGGAAACATCAGTGGGTTCTGCACAAAACCCAAAAATAGGCTAAGAATACATCAATAATTCTAACCCATGTTTCAGCACTGACAGCACAGCTCAGTGCAGGCTCTTGCTCAGGATTCCAAAGAGTTAATCCACAATGTTTATTAAATCTCTCCCATTTAAATTTGTTAATATAAAAAAATATCATATAAAAACTTATTTACAGTATAATTGACAAGCTGACTGGGGATAATGTGCCAGTGATATGATTAGGAAACTTCAGGCATTTCAAACTTTGTCTCCTGAAGCCTTTTCCATCACATAATACAGAAAGAGCATGCTAACAGTGTTGATACATGGAATGATAAGGCACATATGGACAGAGAGAGGCTAAAAGGGGACCTTGTTTTAAGGTTATGAACATCATCCTCATCGTCACTTGTGCATGTTGGAAGAGATAGGGAAGGAGGTTTTGCGAGTCAGAAATCTGGGATAAGACTTTTAACCTTGGTGCTATTTTCCATTTCTGAACAGAACCAGGTGCCCAGTGCAGATCAGCTATCAGTAGTCTGGCTATATGTGGGAAATGCAGCCTTGCTTATACCATAAAGGTAGTGATCATTAAAGGCCACTTTACAATGGCGTTTGTACCTCAAATTGATCACCTGCTATTGCAAGAAGAAGAGAATTCTAAATCTGTAGTCATCTTGAAGTCCTAAGTGTTTCCTGCTCATAACAGTAGCCAGTAGGATTTGTATATTTGTTGGATTTTATCAGATGAAAGGTAATATAGGTATTTACTGCCATTTCAGAGTAAAAAGATTCTCTATACTTTTACTAAAAAGGACAACCACCTCACCAACCAGACAGTTACTGTGAGCTCCAGAACAGATCCCTATAATGTCCTTTTTTCATATGTGGCTTTGTTATTATTGTTGTTATTGTTAATGTCATTATGAATTATGGATATTTAAAATTTCCATGTGAACTGTCCCTTTTGATGACCAAAATTCAAGTTTCTTGAATCACAATATTTCAAATAGTTTCAAGGATAACACATAGCTTTGATGAAGGGATAGTACTTTCTGGGGATTATTTTCCTGAATCATTGCTAGAGCAGCACTGAGATTCCCATTTTGAGGCATCATTCTCATAGGTAAAGTCAGTTGAATAATGTCCGTACGTGGAGATGCACAGGAAACAACTAGACAGAAACACATGCAGGGTTTGCTCCAAAATATTCCAAGTAGCAAAGAAATCCTGCCTCTGCCACAGCATCTGCAGTAACTTGGTATGCATGTGTTCATTGTACATATAAAATAGATTTTTTACTTTACGGCACTTCTCTTGTCTATTCTACAAAGCATCTTGTAGGTGCTTTAGTCAAGACAAGGACAAAGGTTTTAAACAAAATAGAATTTGCAGTCAAACAGAATCATTATATCCATACAAAGATTTCCCAAACAATCTTACAGGTATATTCTATGGAGTAGAAAATGCCAATACTTTATATTTTTTTTCTGTAGGAATTTATGAATTTGAAGTATAAGTTTGAGAGTTTTGGTCCTTCTTCGAGAAACCTGTCAGCTTAAAGATAACAATAAAGGGGTTCACGGTGCAACTCCCTTAAATTGTAAGAGACACCTGTTGGGAAAGCAGTAGAGGTTAAAAGGATTTAACTCCAGAATTTTCATTTAAACTGGTCAGGATTTTCTAGCCTTCAGTATCTCCTGCCAGCTCTGTGCCAGGATCTATGGCCATTATGTGTGTATGGAGCGGGATGGATCGAAGAGAGGGCCAAACGTGTAGCTCTCCACTTCTTTGGAGGTGGAATACTTCTCTGGAGTTGGAAATAAGGCATGTGCTGTTCCTTATACCATACTTTTCAAGGTAGTTTGTTGCTCAGGAGGGCCAGGATGGTTTGCTGTTGCTTTTAAGGACTGTAAATTTTGAGCTTCAAAACAGCATTTGTTATTAAATCTCTGTTGCCCATTGTTAATTGGGAGGATAATGACCAAACCAAGAAATCAGGACTCCTCCCATTGGTTTATTCCTTGTATTTATTCCTAGTATGCCTGTGTTTTTCTTACACCTGCTGCCTAGGAAACCAGCTGTGTATTACTTTATGTTTACGTAGTGCCACACCAGGGAATTCAGAAAAATGCCATAAGTAATAGTTAAACAAAAGCTTTCAGCCAAAAATGGTTAATGTGAAATAAATATAAAATTGTAAAAAAGATGCAGCAAAGTGCCAGAGACAGTCAAGTTACTGCATCACAATACTGGCAAGCAATTTTAAATACAAAGACATGACTTTTTATTTTGTTTTGGCTTGAAACCTATTAAGGTTAATGAGTGGAGTCTTGTCTCATCTTCTGTCATCTTGTAATTGCTGTGGCAGGTCACAAACCCTTTTTATATAAAGTCATAAAAAAAGCTCTCAGCTTGAACCAAATGAGTCCATATTTCTACTCAGAGTATAGGAGCTGGGCTTTTTTAGCCCAATGGGTAATATATCAATATGCTCAGAAAAAAAAAAAAAAAAAAGAAGAGGAAAATGTCTTTTTCATCAGATATAGTTCATTACTAGGCATAACTCTGTCCACGAATAGATGCATCCATGTTATCTTCATCAGAGCTCAGAAATCCAGGAGTGCAACATTGTCCCCCTGTCCTTAACAATGGTGGTTATGGAAAAAAACAAATGAACATGGAAAGGGACTAATCCACTATAGAGAACTGTCATGAAACTGTTTTTAAGGAGGGATCATTTGCATTTGAAACACAACATTGTTGACATAAGCCATTCTCTTGGTATATTGTTTTGAGTTACAAACTTACTCTGCAGGGTTTTTTTTTCCAAGTTTGTTTTGTCATGATAAAACTTTCATTGATCTCCTGAATATTTCCCCTGACTTTTTTAATCTATTATTAAAGTGCTTATTTGAATTGAAGGCTGAAGACAGAAACTGTTTTACTGTATTAAAAGTCTTTGAATATATAGGCAGGTATCTATCCAGTAGAACTACCTAGCTGAGGAATATACACCTAGAAATACAGAGAAATTAGATATAGAGAGAAGTCTAGAAATTATGTTTTGCTAATTCATGCCTTCTTCTAATACAAGTTATCCAAGTAAACAATTGTAGCTCAAATAAGGGATCAAAATTTTAAACTTGTATTTTATAGATCAACTCTTCTGAT
Source organism: Corvus moneduloides (assembly GCF_009650955.1). Taxonomy (NCBI): domain Eukaryota; kingdom Metazoa; phylum Chordata; class Aves; order Passeriformes; family Corvidae; genus Corvus; species Corvus moneduloides. The sequence continues at coordinate 50,790,792 of NC_045481.1, read as the reverse complement.
ACTGTTAATACTTTATGTTCTGGATTTTTTCCTCAAAATGTAAAATATTTCTGACGTTAAAGGCCAGAACCCCTCAAGTCCAACATACGTTAAAATCAAGCAACAATTAACATATGCTGACTTGTAGGCTGAAGATTCAGAAATTACACATACTTTGTTAGTTATTTTAGACTTTATAAGTTCATACATTTAAAAAAAATTACTTCTAAAAACTTTGAGTGGATTTAAGTATATTTTAAGTTCCCCCAAGTAATAAATATAAATACCGTGTATAATAAAGACCAGATTTTGGTCCTGATAAATTCTGATGATTTTGTCCCTCTCACTCACACATTTTTCTCGAAGAAGTCAGTAGAAAATTTTGTAATTTTACTGTCTCTGTGATTTTGTCTATAATGGTTTTGTGCATTCTTTTTTCAAAGTATGTGCACTGTATGTTTTTATGAGTAAGAGAAGATTAGCATTTGGTTTATCTCTGAAAAGGAGACAGCTACAAGGAAGAGCCTAAAACTATATTTCTTCTGCAAAATGCATTGTTCAGGCTCCAGTGATTTTTTTGTTTGTTTTCAGAAAGCTACTTTAGATAAGACTATGAAAAGAGGTGGGCTTAAAACCATTCTTGAATATTTTGGTTATCAGAAAAGGGTCACATAGTTCTGAGAGGAATATTTGTTCTCCATCCTGCCACCCACTCCCCTGCACCCAGCATACTGTAAAAAACCCTCCTTATATTTGAGAGACTTTACTGAAAATTGTTAAGATGAAATATGACAACCTGGAAGAAATTTCTTTTTTCTAAAATTGCAAGGGAATGGAAATAGACATTTTAAAAGAACAAGCTTCAACAAGAAGTAGTTATGATGTAGTTCTGGCAGACAAAGCAAGATGTCTTCAGCTCAGATTTCTCAAGATCTGAGGGAGTAAATCTATGTATGTCTCAAAATATTCTAAAAATGTCGGACCCTGTTCTGCAGTTTCCAGGCATGGAATTGCTGCAGTTTGGTTCTGTGGACTTCTCAATTATGGAGAAAGTAGAATGCATTAAGTCTGTGGGTATAAAATTAGAGAGAGAGATTCTCTTACCAGCTGAGCCATGTGCCTCACTGTATCTGGATAAATGTGTTTTATATGGCCTTCCATAAACTTTGTACACTTTATTCTTCACTAGCAGATTTCAGAGCTGGAAACATGTAGAAGTAGAATGAGCAGGTAGCAAGGTGTTAACAAATGAAAAAATACTTATTTTGGCATATTTCTTCTGATTTAATTTTATGTTTCACTACAATTATATGGAAATCAGCCACGCAAATGACTTGCATATGAATACAGAAAACTGACATATCTATTTTTAGAAGTCCTAATTTTTAAGCAAAACAGAAAATATGCAACAAAAGCTGCATGTATGCAAGTCCATTTCTACATAGTGCCCAAGTATGTATTTCTTTGAACACTTAATTTCCACATCTTTCCAATTCCCAGTTTCTTTCTTCACTTGGGGTCTTCAGTCCAGCTGTGTAAAGTCCATTTGTGAATTGTGCAGTAAAAAGGAGGCTCCCTTGAGTGACAAGAGCTCTTTTAATCCTTGTGCTTGTGGAGGATTCAGAGTGTAGTGAGAGAATTGCTTCATAGTGTCACCATTCCAGTGATTTAAAATAAAAAATAAATAAAAAGGCAATTGTTGATTTGCAAGAACAATGCTCTTTCACTGTTAATAACAGGGATTTCCGTGATCTGTTTTGCTCCATTTAAAAAGACATAACCAAAAAACCTTCCAAAATTAATTAAAACTAAGCCAAGACAATTGACAGAAACAATCTTAGAAAAAGCAGTTGCTTTCCTGCACACTATAGATGTGTATTCTGTTTTTATTCCCTTCCAGACTTCTTAAAATCACATTGTTATCTTAGTCTTTGAAATGTAAAAATGCTGGCACATCAAAGAAATATTGTGATGGTCAAAGAAATTTAGAAGGAGAGTGTATATAATGAATACTTAACACTGGAGCTTTACTTTTTTTTTTTTTTCTTTTTTTTTTTCTTTTTTTTTTTTTTTTTTGTGAAGATATCCATTGTAGCAACTTAGAGCTGGAAAATGAGGCATGAAATTGTTTGTAGAAGGTTCAGTAAATTGAATCTTAAGCATTTGTATGTTTGCTGCAAAGCTAAGCTTGCAATTTTAGTCATAACATGGGTATCTTTGCATTTTTTCTGTAGCTTTTTAAACAAAAAGCAGATAAGAAAAACAGCAGCAGAGAAAAACCATTTTGAGGATCATAAGGAGCATGCAAAACCCAACAACACATCAGGAGACAGAGATGAGGACACCCTCATTGAATAAATTGGTCTTTTAGTCAGGCTGAGGAAAGAAAAAGTGTTGTGAATTAACCTTCTCTAAACTTCTGCAATGGGATTCGAGCCCTTCATATGATCTAGAGGCAGGCAGACTCTAGAGCAGTCATTGCACTCTATTGTGCTGCCACCTTGCAGTATTTAGGGTTGCCGGTTCGATGCTTGCTTGGCCACCTTTACCATTGTTCCTTTTTCTAACAGTAGTTGCCCTTTAGGAATGTCCTGCTTGGAGAAGTCTGAAATCTCCTTTTTTTTTAATCCTGTTGCCTTCAGTCAAGATTGCCACTTGGATAAAACTTTTTCTTAGCTCGGTAATAAATTCCATCATGTGGTGGGTGATCCCATTCTCCTGGGGCTCTATGTACATGCTCTGGAGCCTCCTGAAAATGTCAGTGTGGGGAATGGTGTGTTTTAAAGGGCAGGGAGGCACCGTGGGGTGGCCTGATAAAACTGTTTTTGCCACCTCTGTTTTCTGTCTAACCCCATACACATTAACTTTTTTTCATTTGGAGTGTGGGTTTGTAGAGGAATACTAGTTGAACTCTTAAGACTTAAAAATTAGTAGGAATCATTAAAACTAGAGCACTTTACACATAGAGAGTCTCCATCTCCAAGATATTTTTAATGAGTCTGTATGTTCCTAATTTGGGGATTAGAAGAAAGATAAAGGCAATGCTTTATTTGAAACAGAATACAGGACCTGCAGCATGTCTCATTTTTAGGTTGCATTTGCTTTCTAAATATTTATGCACATATTAAATTTAATTTTATTTATTTCCTGTTTATTTTACTGTAGAGAAGGTAAGTTGGCTTCATCTAAATTTTAAGTATTTGCTTCCAATAGTAGAAACCTAGCTGCTGCATATGTGGACCTGCTCAGTGTGTGGTATTTCACCCCATCAGGCCCAGTACCATTTGGTCCTCCATTTGCTCCAAGACATCTTAAAGCAGAGTCCTTCTGGGATATCATACCTGAGGAAAACTTTTGAGAATATTGAGAAACATGTGAATTTGCAACCCATTTAATCAACATATTTTCATGAAGCTGTGATTCAAAATAAAATGTCAAGTGGGTTGAATAATTCTATTCATGAATTGGGATGGGCAGGAATGCTCAGTATATCAAAAGAAACCTGACACCTTCCCTGCGCACATATTTGATTCAGAATACTTTTATCAAAATGGAAGACTCCCAGTAACAGGCGGAGTTGATGGAAAATAAACTGTTATCATTGTACTTTTTTGGTCTTTTTGTAGAAAATGTATGTATTTGTTAAAAATTTAAAAAGGAAACTCTGTTACTGTGCATTAATTCCTTCAGCTGTCCTCCTCAGGTACATTTTTCTGCCTGATTTAGGAGAAGAAAAGATCTCATGTGTCATTGTTTTTTCAATGGTCATAACTCAGATACCATCTTTATATGAAGTTTAATAGTGTTATGAACCAGATATAAAATAAGTGTGTGTAGTTATATACATATAATTCTCTATTATCATCTCTCTGTAGACGCATTTCTCAGGATATTAAGTACATACTGTAAAGACTCAGTGGTAATTTCAATCTTCAGTACAATACTTGAGAGGGCAGTTAAAGAAAATCTATTATCCCTTTCTCCCTCAGGAAAGATTAGAAGTGTGGAAAATTAGTTCCTATTGCCAAATTACACTTTATCCTGGAGGAGCAGTTACTTCCATTCTTATGTCATATATCCTGACTTTCTTCATTCACTGAGAAGATCCAGGTTTACACAGGATGAAAGAACAGGGAAGGTAATGTCCAATCAGTTCCTCACTCATTTTCACGCACATCCATATATTATAATGCTGGTTAATTTCGTCCTTAGTTTCATTCAGTTCAGCATATGAGATGGGTCTGGGCTTCATTTGCTTTGATCCTAAGGGGCAAAATGCCAAAGATACATGTCTGGCCTGTGTGGGGATGTATAATATTTGTTTCTTTAGGCTGTTTGATGAAAGCTGATACCAGTTCCAGAAGCTTCAGAGTTAGAGGACAGAATTTACATATTCTATATGAATAATCATAAAATGTAAGGTTGGTTTTTTTCCTTTTTTCTACTGGTATGATTGTGACTAAGGCATTATGTTCTATAATTTTTAGTTCTTTACAACTTAGTAGTTTAAACCTGTGCAACAGAATTAATGGAAGGATTACTGGTCCTAATTTTTGCTTCCACTGTGCAGTGATGACAGTTATTATATAAGATACCTAATCAAAGGGAGCATTATCCAAGGTATTAATTCCTGTCCACTCACATTTACATCATATATAACATGGTATAATACTTTACATTTATTTATTTATTTATTTATTTATTTATACTCTATAGATGTTTTTATATTCTCTGATACTTTTCTAGATTTATGGCTGCCCTCATCCCTAATGTGGGGCCTAAGAATGTGGTTGCATTTGATACATGAGGGTAAAAAATTTCCAAGTAAACAAAAGTTTAGATTAAAAAGGAAGGGAGAGGGAAAGTAGATAAATCAAGCCTGTGGTAGATTTTACACTCAGCAAGGGAAATAGGGTAGGACAAATGACCATGAATGGCACCATAAGCTCAGGAATGAGCAAACTAATCTGCACTGGTCCTGTTTGGAGTCAAGAGCGTGCCCTTGTGGCAGATGCTATCCTGGGATGCATTAGGAGGAATCTTGCCAGCAGATCAACAGAGGTGATTCTTCCCCTCTTCCTACACAGGTGAGGCTACCCCTGGAACAATGTCCAGCTCTGGGCTTCCCAGTACAAAAGAGAGTTGGAGATGCTTCCTAATGGCCAAAGCCAAATGAGATAATGGACTGGAACACCGCTCATCCAAGGAAAAGCTGACAGATCATGCAGCCTGGAGAAGGGAAGGCTTTTGTGCTTATATATATTTTGAGAAGTTTTATATGCTTGTTGATGTATGTAAATGCCTGAACATATAAAAAAGGCATAGCCAGACTCTTTTCAGTGGTGCCCAATGACAGGCCAAGAGGTAATGGGCATAAACTAAAACATGGGAGATTTCATCTGAACATCAGGAAATGCTTTTTTCCACCGTGAGGCTCACTGACCACTGATCTAGGTTTCCCAGAAACTTTATGGAGTCTCCTCCATCCTTGCAGATATTAAAAAATAATCTGGATAAAGTCCTGGGCGGCTGACTCTAGGTGGGTGTGCCTGAGCAAGGCAGCTGAACAAAATGACCTCCCGAGCTCCCTTCCAGCCTCAGCCATTGTGTGAGTCTGAAAAGTCTGTAAAGACTGAAGAAAAATTTCAACTTCAAGGGCAAAACCAATTTTTGTTCTCAGAGGAAAATATTTGCTACAGCTATTCTGATTTCAGAGACTCCAGTTTATGCAATATTTACTATTCTTCTAAGTACATATTTCTTAATCAATGATTTAGTTTGAGTTCCTATTTTGGTCAGCAGTATTTTGGAATGAATCTAAGATCAATAAGTCTGGGGTGCTGAAGGAAAGAAAATTAATGACAACCAATTTTATGTACTTCATTAATAAATTTAAACAGAAGACGTTAATTCTAATAATGAAGGAATAACAGAAGTTTCTCTTTTAAGATTTACTTGCTTTGTAAATGCACCACTCCTTTATTTCTTGTACTCATGGGAAAGAAAAAACTTCAAAGTACTTTGCTATTTGATTCTGAGAAATATACAGTCTCTGAGCCTGTCTGCCTCCATAGCAGAGGAGATCCCTGCTTTACTGGTGAGCACTAGGCTTGGCTGGTTTTGCTGCCCAACAATTTTGCCTCTGTGGTCTGTTCCTCTTTTCAATATTAACATTCCAGCTGCACTTAAATCTCAGTGGTAGCTAGGTTTCTGCTGTGCTAAGTGCCTTGTGGACACAAGCCTCAAACAACTTAGAAAAGGAGGAGGAAAAACAGTAGTTCAGGAACTCAGTGGTAGGGATAGGAGGGGAGTCCAGGCATATGTTTTGGACTGATACTGTGTGTATGGGAGGATGCTGGATGCCTCTGTGTCCATCTTCACATCCCACCTCCCATATGCTCAGACTATCTAGTCCAACTCTGTAAAAGAGGAAAAAAACACAGCAAAAAGTTTATTCATGTTATCTTTTCAAAAATCCAGGAAATTTAGTGCTGCTGGGAGTTACATAATTTGTGCTTCTTGAAGTAACTTTGGAGGAGCAGCCGTAGTAAGCCACACACCATATTTTGTGGATACCTGTCAGGAAAATAAATCCTGGAGAATCCAGGATGGAAGACTGTGGAGTCTTTCACTAGAATGAATAGAACTCTGACTCAAATTTTGTTTCCTGCCTGTAGCATGTGCTCATGCAGAGAAAAAATTGTACATGATTATTCTGTAAGTCTTCAGAAAAATCCCACAGAAGAAATATAGTGGGATTAATATTAATTATATAATTTTAACTTAAAATATCAACTGATTTCATAAATACTTCTACAGCATATGATAAGGATATTTTTAATTTTGAATTTAAAATATTTTCTCCTCCTACCAGATACCTTTGTTTTACACAATAAGAAAGAAGCCTTAGGAAAAAAAAAAAACTTCTGTAATATAAAATCTAGAGGTCCAAGAAGAAATTTGTTTTCCTGGATTTCATGGTACAGGTCAGATTGATACAGAATTTGTTTTAAAGTAATTTGGGGGCTCTGCCAGGCTATTTTAGAGTCAGTTTGTGAAGATTTATGTTCACTGTAGAGACCCTGTCCCAAGTAAATTACACAGACTTAGTGAAATCACTCCTGGGAGCAACTGCTCAGCAACATGAAGAGATTGTTTCAGACCCCAGCCTATATCTTGAGGAGACAGGGGGAGGTATCAGCACTTTGTGATGGTTCACTCAGTTTCTGATTTTATAATAAAATATTTAAATATTTCATTAACCATTTTTTTGTTTTTCAATATTTGGCTTTCAATTTCTTTAAAAGTTCTACCTTTAAGTCTTATTGCATGCTTGAAATCTGAAGATTTTAATCCTAAATCCCAAAACAGCTTGGGATATTTTGATGTCCTAACAGTGTTTAACTCCATAACAGATTACATTACTTTTGCAGTCTGTACTGAGCTGTATGCATTTCTCAGCTGTTATTTATCACTCTGAATAAAATTGGAGAAAATCTAAATCTCTTAGTGATCACTCTGTGTAGGTATGAAGGGATGAATTATTTAAAGAAACACCCTTTTATTTACTTAAAAGTCTAATAAGGGAGCAGGGTGGGATTTTTTTTCTTTGTTTTAAAGAGAGAGAGGGCAAATATTCTGTGCTACTCCCAGAATTTTTTCTGTAATTAGAAAGCAGCCATATGTCATATTATACAGAAACCTTTTGGTCCTATAGTATAAAAAGCATATTGATTTCTTATTGGTTTCTGGATACTTCCTTGTTTTCCATGTTTTAAGTGAGCTTTTGTTGTTCCTTTTAACAACAACAAAAACCTCAGCTGGATTCTCAGCTACTTGGTAACAACAGCCCAATTTTCATCTTCACATCCTTTCTTTGCAAAATTGCCTGTGCAGGTGGTTGCTGTACAGCTCTTTTCCCTTTACATGACTACAAAGCCTGTGATTTGTTATCAGTCTGGTTTTAGCCTGGGACACTTTGCAGGGATTGCACTGGCAGAAGTCAGAAACAATTGATTCCTTGCTGACCACTTCTACCATCACACAGGAGCATTCTTAGGCCTGAGAGCTAGGTCTGACTGCCCCTTTGAATCACTGGAAGTCTGTTCCTTGCACCTTTCTTGGCATCAGTGTTCAAATACTTAGTTCTGTGGCAAGTGGCTGTCCAAATGAAATTTCAGGAAATTGCCTCCAAACTGGAAAAGCCCTTTTTTCCTCACTAGTTCTATCTCTAGTGTATTCCCTTTCTCCTGGCCTCTCTGTTCTTCCTTCCCTTTTAGTGTTTTTCATATGTATGGCTAAAAACTCACCGACAAAAGATCTCACATTCCAAAGCACTATATCTGACTGGGTTTTTTTCCATTATTATTCTGGTTTTGACAGGAAAATGACAGGAAAAAATGTAATGTTTCTGGTTAGGAAATCATATTCTACTTTCAAGATAATTGAGAAAAAATTGTGTTGGTCCCCTCTGTCAATGCATTCACAGGTACATTTCTACCTAAGTCATTACATCTATTAGCAATGAAAACACAAAGTCCCCCAGGTTTTTCTAGCAATACATCCCAATCCTGACCAAAATTAGTGGGTTTTGATCTCACTGAATTCTCTTGTGAGCACACACAATATGTCTGTGCTCTTTGAGACAGAAACACAGTACTGTTTCCAGGAGATGGAGAAGAGACACTCACTTCATATAGTACTTAACACTTACTAAGTTGTAACTGTGTGGGCTAGACAATGGCCCAATTTTCAAACTAATTTTCAAATTTTCAAACTAATCCTCTCTCTGGCTCACTCTTTCTCAGCACATGTTCACAGGAATGCTTAGTTTGCATTTAGGCATTTTTGTGTGAAGACAAAGTGGTTCATCTAATGTTGTTTGCTTGCCTCACATTTGAGAATTCATTTTCCTTTAGTTTAAATCCCTTTGATAATGAACAGTGATTGCAGGTGTGGTGGGAGCTGCCTTTCCTGTAATACTATTAAGATGGAGCAATCAGACAGCATCTATGTGCACTAGAAACGGAAGGAAAAAATAAACAGAATAAAACTCTATGCTACAGGAATATGACTAAAATTCATTCTGCTTTCCCAAATCCATCATAGACATTGAGCCAGGAATTTTACATAAGTTAACACCTGCTCATGGCAAAGCTGAATCCCTGTCTGGTGTTTTTAGTTTTCCTTTTTTTTTTTTTTTTTTTTTGAAATGGGATTTCAGTTATGAAATTGTTTGTGTTTACATTAAGAGCCAAGTGGAAATGTGCAAACTGGCCTGCATTTCTGAATAGTATTGAAGTGTCATAACTGAATTCCTAAAGAGCACAGTCATTAGCTGTTTTGGAAAACCTTGAGGTTGCAGATTAAAGTTTTGGGGGTTTGGCAAGGGGAAGGGGAGTGTTGTTAGGGGGTTTTTTTTGGCAGGGAGGAGTCTGGGTGTTGTGTTTGAGCATATCAGCAGGCAATGAAGAAAAACATTTTCCTGCAAACTTGTTCCATTTCTGTTTGACAAACTTCTTTCTCTCTTTTTGTTGTTGTTGTTGTTGTTGAAAGCATTAAGTCCTGGACTTCTTTAATATAAAGTTTAATGAAGTTATTGTCTTATAGGATCCAGTAGATCTACCGTGACAACCTCTATCCCAGCCATCTGTTGGCCTTCTCTTTCAGTGGTGATTAAAAGTCACCAAATGGATAGCACTAGAATAGATTTTCAACATAAGGAGTTCAGGCATACTCCCTCCAGTAGAGGGCATTGATACTTGAGCATATAAACCTGAACTCTTTGGGAATAATGTCACTAGCAGGAGATAAGAGTATGAGCATGGAAACAAATCTTTTCCCCCGCTGTACAAATCCAGAAATGAGTGTTGTCATATTTGTAACTATGCTTTCACTTATGTCTTGTTTAACTTCCTGAGAACAGGAGAAACAATTATTTTCTTTTTCAGATATCCACGTATGATATAAGGAATCCACATACAAAAAGGAATTTATGACAAATGCCAATGGTAAGCAAAAGAGAAAACTCTTGAGGACAACTGCAATTCAGAGACTAGGAGTATAAGAGAAAACATTGTTTGGTGTATATATGTGCTCAGTAAAAATTGTGACCTAGCAATGGAGCAACCTGCATGGAAGATGAGAGGTACAGGGCATGTGAAGAAATGGCTTTAGGGTTATTAAAATAGAAGTGATTCTTTGTATAATTAAAACAGTCTGTCTAAATGATTCTAAGTGTGTAGAGTTATAGGATCTGAGTGCAAAAAAAATGTGTACACCTGACAAACAGAAGCATATCATTAGGAGCTGGCTAGCTGATGACCTAGTGTGATAGAGATGACAGCGTTGAAATCCTGGGTCTTCGTCTCACTGTCTAGCCAGTAAATGTTCCTGCATTCCCCTAACAAACAGTTCTTCCAAATGTTGAGTACTGTTTGCAGACCTTCTGTCATAAAGCTGAGGTGAGAGTCAGTGGGAAGAAATAACTCTGTTCAATAGGTATTTTGGGAGATGATGACAGTGATAGATGATGCCTATTCACTCTCTTGTGCCCAAGCAGTCTTTTTCCAAAGGTAAGAGGGGAAAGAAAATGTCCATGAGGATGGTATCAGTGATCAGCATACCTTTTTTTTGGTGTCCACAAGAGATCTGGGGATATTTTTCTGCAGGAATGTGTTTCATTTTATAGCCCTGTTTCCTTATGCAAGTAAGTGACTGTGTGATCTAGCAACCTGAGTTGAATAGCCAGTCCTTTAGGTCTTTCACAGGCTATGAATACCGTAAGAGCACTCAACCCTTCTGAAGATATGCAAATGTAGGCATTTAAAAGATTTACATTCATCTTTCACAGGCCTCAGAAATATAAATATGAAATATCCAGAACCTTGTCACTTCAGTAATAATTAAGCTGATGGCCTATTATGTTCGATTGCAAATCAATATAGTATCTTTTGGTGCCACTTGAGTTCTTGAGGGTTGGCTTGGGGCCAGCACTAGTTATACAATTGAAGAGCTGCAGCTGCATCGAAAACTTCTCTGCCATTTCCATTCAGAAAGAATAGACTGGTAACAATGGTGGCCAGCCTCTTCATAGTAATTGTGTGCAAGTACACATTTTGAAATAGTGTTTTTGTTCAGCAGGTGCTGTTATTTTAGTTTAATTTGAATTTTGAAATATGGAGGAGAGAAGGGGCCTAATCTTAACAGCATCTAACCTACAGCTGTTCAGAACAGGACAGCAAACAGCATATGTTGCTTAGATGAAAATCATAATTGCTTATTCTTCCTGGCATATTAGCAGACCAGTGCTGAGCCTCTGAAATTATCTAGCATTTTCAGGCTTTTACTTTACTAAGTGATCCACAATACTCTGGAAGAACAATTCTAGAACATCTGACAGTAAGTTTTCCCACACACAGCTACTTGGTTTTACATCAGAAAACACAGACTGGGTAAAGATAGTTTGCCAAGGCAGTGTCAGAAGCACTGATCTCCAGAAATATTAACGCAGTGCAAAGTCTATGTTATTTCAGCCCACTGCAAAAGCTGAAGAAACAGCTTGTAAAAAGGTGATTTCTTGGGAACTTTTGGGAACAAACTGTCTGCTTGTTTTCCTCTTCTCCTTTCAGGTTTATATCTATCCCCAGGGTCTGAGGAGGACAGAAAGGTCACAAAGTTTTTGAGTGTATACATTAGTCAAAAATATTTACTGAGATTTTTGTCCAGATTTTTTTTTTCTATGGCCTATTGTTTGGAGAGCTAAAATCTGAGATAGATAACTTGTATTTCTTGAAAATGTTCTCCATGTAAGTGTTAGAAAACAGGACATACTAGAACAGGCAAAATAAGAAAGGTATAGAAAATGTATGAAAGACATAGAAAAGGTGTGATTAGAGTCAAAGTTAAAAACTTTAAATTCCTATTGTCATAAGTCTGACTCAAGAATCCGACTAAAAGCCTTTAATTAAATGGTGTTGGTAATGATGCTTACCTTGAAATGTAGTGGACATATATTTTAAGCATTCGAGATCATCTAACAGAACTTGTACAGTCTAAACTGATGTGCATTATTTTTAAGATCAGTGCTTAAATGAGAATTTCATGTGAATGAATGTATTTGGAATTGAAACATCATTATTTAGATGCCTTCAGTCTGATCCTTTTTCTTGCCAGTGCCTGCTTATGCCTGAGTCTTCTTAATGGTCATTACAGAATGAATAACATGCACCAAGTCAAGTTTGGCTCAAGCAAATTCATTAAACCTCAATGACCATTCTGTATATATATTTATATATCTCTGTTTACTCATTTCTACTTTGGGGTGTGTAAAAACAATGAGAGTTTTTTTCACAACTGATATCCTGTCATTTTCAAATATTTTCTAGCTGCAATTTCATTTAGATCAAGATCCTGAGGGAAGGGAGAGACAAAAATATGTATTATTGTGCTGCTCATCAGCCCCGCTGAAGATTCTGGTCTTGTACTAACCTCAGAGGGAAAAGTAAAATAATACACTTGCAATTCAACATGCAAATAAAAACAAAGAATAAGGTTTCTTCATGAAATATTTCCCTGGAAACCCAGAGGTTTATATTGTTGAAAAAATTGAAGGGAAAATAAGTATGATACATGAGACGAGCACTGTCTGTTTTGAGAAAATCACTGCTTTAAAAAAGGAGGTGCTTTTTTTCTTAATGCTTTTCAAAGACAGAAAGCAAAAAAATACTGAGTAATGCACAAGATGATTTTTTTTCAATATATGTCTTTGGGAAGGCTGGCTAGATGAGGTGCTCTGCTAGGTTCGCCACCATGAATTAAGAAGTAGTTGAGATGACAGTCTGTTACCACCCACTCCTACAAAGGGCACAGTAACCCAGGTTCTTGTTAATTGACCCTTGGGGCAGATTAGAGGGAAAAGATACTGAATGATGGTGTTTGTAAATATATATATATGTAAGGTTTATTTCAGAACAATTTGGTTACAGTGGAAAGCAGCTATGTAGCCGTTTTGGTTGTTATTATCTATAGCAATATAGCAATATAAAAGCATAAAAGTGGCACTTAGGAAAAAGTATAAGGGAAAGAAAGAGAAGGGAAGAAAGGATAATACAAGAAAAGATCTCACTACCCGAGGATCTCGCGACAAGGCTTGCTTGTTGTAATTCTGAAGTAGCTTGCAGTTGAAGAGGTTATTTTTTGGTCACCAGTTCCTCTCAGTCTGATTTAATAGAAGCTGAGACACAAAAATCTCATTCAGATTTTCTAGAGTAACGTATACTAATAAGAAATTATATTGTTATAATTAATTTGGTTTCTATATAGTAACCCAGCCCTGGAGATTCTTGTGTCCCTTCTGTAGTTCAATAGAGTTGTCCAGGCAGTGCAGTAATATATTTCTAACATCTGCTGTTTCTACATGTGAACCTGGATCTCATGGATACTTTCCATTTCTTCTCTCTACTGCTGTTAAGGACTACACTGGAAAAGTTTCCCAGTATTTCCACATTTCAAAGCCTCGTCTGAAAACTTATGGCTCATTAGAGAGATCATCACAAGGTATATTGGGTAAATATCCTTTGATAGCAATTATAATTCCTCAGAGTCTAGGGATATAATATAGAGAACAGAAGAAATTTTGAAAGTCATGTCATTCATTAACTTAAAAAAAAAAAATCAATTCTTCTAGGATAACAAAACAAATCAGTCATAAACTATTTCAGCCAGCAATTAAGAAGCAGGAGACTGAAGATAGGCAGCAGATTTCAGCATCAATGATAATTTGTTGATGACAAGTTGTTGGTGTTTTTTAGTGGGTTTTTTTAAGTTTTATTTTGGTACAAATTAGATCAGACAATATTTTACAGAATCCTTTTCCCTAATAAAACAGATTCTACTCTTCATTTCCTTTCTCTTTTTCACTAACAGGTCTCCAGCTGGCCTGGGAGGCTTATCACCTCTATCTAGTTATTAACAGTCCATTTGCTTAAGTACCTACCATAATTACTTTGTATGGTTCCTCCGAGAGATGCTTCATTTAAGGAACTCTAGGAAAAGTTCTGGTCTGACTGACAACCACACAGTCACATTTCTGCCACCTGCTAGCATCTCTTAAGCCAAAAGAAGTTTGTGGGAGAGAGATCCTGCACTTGTCGATATTTTAAATATTTTATTTCCCATCTCTCTTTTCAGATTCCCTAATCCCTTTTTAAATTGCCTTTTTTTCCCCAGATTTAGCTCTTTATGTATTATCAGCCCTGAGTTTCCACACTAGTTGCTGCTCTAAATTTCGTAGGCAGGATTCTGTGCAATGCATATAAACCAGAGGGATTGCATGAACTTAATGTAGCAGGCTTCTTGTTTCACCTTGACATGTTAACAGAATTTTTTTGTCCCTTCTGAGTCTTGCAACACCATGGTCTAGGGAATAATCTGAAAAGGTATTCTTTAGAATAACTAAAAGAGTAAAATATACTCTTTAACATGTCATGTTAGTGATTTTATTTTCTGGTTGCTTATTTTAGTTTCATTTTCTGTGGATTCACAGACTCCCATTTTCTTTAAACTTTACCTAAAGTGTTAAAGTGAAATGAAAGAATGAATTCCTTTATTTTCACACCTTTCACATGGCTTGAATAAAAGCCCTGAATCAACTTCTTTGATAAAGTTAGGACCAGGTCAACTCAGCCTCTGTACATTTTTTTCACACATTTGCCCTGGGTTTCAGGTTTGTAACAGACCTTGAACTACAACTGAGCCAGGATAACTAAGTCAGTGACCAGACACAAATTTTCCCAAGGTAATGTTGTCCAGGATTTCAGGCTTTTTAAGCTCAAATGATTACAACAGAAGGGACGAGACTGAAAACTGGATTTGAGAATGTAAATAGGATTATAAGGAAGGATGGGCAGCCTTTCCCTTTTTTAATAAGAAGTTAGAGCAGTGAAATAATTTCTCTCTCTTACAAGACTCTTCTTAAGCGAAAATGCCACATTAAGTCTATCAAAGACAATGGAAAGTCTCAGTGAATCTGAGTATAAATACTTCATGTTTCCTTTTTTTTGTGCTTGTTTACCTAAAATTAATTAGAAAAACCAAACCAACAAACAGGTAACAAAAAACCCCAACACAAATAAAAAAAGAGCAAAAAACCAAAACCCCATAAGTCCAAAGCAAGACACTGCCATATTGTTGTAGGTTTAACAGATACACTCTAAGATTTCTGAATGTTATTTAACTGGTGTTTTCTATAGGAGAACAGCAGTAGGTATTTATCCACCAGATGTGACTGTAATCACTACAACCACTAGAAAAAAAAAAGGAAAACTATCATTATGCTTAGGTTAGCCAGTAAAAAATGTGATGAAGGCTTTGTTCCATCATTTTAATGCACCACCGTGTAAGTGCTGTAGATTTCAGTCTTGTGGCCAGTGGAGCTGAACCTTCACATTTATGTCTTAAATATATCAGTCAAATAAGTATAGCACGTTGGGAAAAAATTTTGGACCCATGGATGAGGCAATAGCACACCTGTCAGAATCCAAAGGTGCCATAAAAATGGCCTTCAGCAGTGCTTTATATAATTTATACTTCTTTTGTAATACTCTTCTTGATCATTCTAGAAATAGGAATTTATACTGAAGACTGACAGAAGTTGGAGAGGTGTGACCAACATTACTATGGCAACACTAAATGCTGGGTATGTGGAGAGGCAGGTAAGACCCCAGTGGATCATCAAATGCCAACCTGGCTATTATAATGAATGGTAATTGGTTAAATTATTAAGCATTCTATTGCTTATCCCACAGTAACTAAATGGCCTTGCAGTTGCTATATAATTACTGGATGACTGAGAGTCTGTTTTCTCCTTGTGATGTTTGTCATGTCTTGTCTGTCATGATAACAAGAAGACAGTCTAAATCTTTCTTGCCAGTCACAGGTCCTGTAGGGTGCTGAACATCTTTGATTCATCGAGTTTACAATGAAGTTGGCATGTTGAGTTCTCGTGAGGATTGGTTGTCAGGGTACCATAAAACAAAGTATTGCTGCCACAGGAAACAGGTGTTTTGGTTAGGGTACTGATCTGAGATTTAAACTTTATGTCCTCTGCTAAACCCAGCAGAGAGCCAGAGTTTGTACTCTAACTTATCAAGTATTCAGATTACCTAAGCTCTCGTTACAGCTTTTACCTGCATGGCTCCCAGGGTGAGAGGTAAGTTTGTCCACTTCATTCAGCTCTGTTCTACTCTTTGAACAGCTGCTGAGTTGCAGCCAAGAGTCACGTTTGAGAGAGGTTCTTAATTGCCTCTGAGCCATCAGGTGCCACTTCTCTGCTGAAATCAAAGCCAAGCACACATATCTCCTTTTCTTCACTGCCGAAGTGGCAAATTCCCACCTCCTCTGGGAAAGGGATGCTGTTAGCCATGGCCTCCCAGAAGCATAAGGGAGGAATGCAGTCCTGTGTCTGTGCTCAGTTTCGGTTATGAAGTTCCAGATGACAGCTACAATGTCCCCTCGGAGAATAGAACTATGGTTTGCCTCCTCCCCTCCATTATGGTGAGGCAAAGCCCAGTAGGAGCTGAGGAGTGTTTTCTGAACTCTCTCTGCTCAATGCTAGCAGAATTTGACTCCCAATAAAGGAAAATAAAAGGAGAAATTTTCACTCATAATTCCAAGTTCCCATATTAGATACTGCCTCACTCAACTTACAGGCACCCAAATCTGACTTTGAAAACAAAAGGACATTAGATTTTTTAAGTCAAATTAGATTAGATATTCTATAAGCATAGAGTGAAGAAATATGTATTTACTTTTGGATTTGGCCACTAACTTAGTACATGGACCTGAATAAGCCTCTTTCTGCGTTTGCACATTCTATCTGTAAATCTTGCATAACACTTTTGTCATCCTGTGTCTGATGAGTCAGTTTAAACCTAGGGATGTCAGTGTCACTGTGGGGAAGTTTTTGTTGTGTATTTCTGCCAGTATTGACTTATTAGATTGTCTGTGTTGGGTTACTAAAGTAGTATCATAATATGTTGAATTTTGGTATCAGAACACACAGCTCATTCTGGTAGACTGCTTTGATTCTCTTTACTCTTGGCTGTAGTAGCTGCACAGTGGGAAGGGCTGAACAAATTTGCATGATACAAGAATTTTTTCAGACATGCCAATTAACTGAAACGTCTTTATAATCAATTGTAAAAACTGATTATGAGTTTTCTTCTGGGCAAACTCATAGTCCTTTGGCAAAAGGGCCTAAAACCCCTGGATTCTCTAATAAATGTGAAATACATTTACAGTTCTCTAATACAAATGTAAAGTGTCAAGCATCCTTGAAAAAAACTGGCAAGAGGTCAGAATAGGCTATCTTCCCGAGAAACAAAGAGGTCAGGGTAAACATGCCCTTAAAAATATTGATAAAACTCAATTCATTCCTTTCTAATGGTGTTTCTGATCTTTTAAGACTCAGCATCTCCCGAACGTAAGTGCCAAAGATATCCCTCTAACCCATCTTTGTAGTTGAGGATGGGATTTGGGGTTCTATTCCAGAGAAAGTGGCAAATTGTACTAAAGGTGATTGGAGTGGGTTTGAATGTCTAATTAAGAAGAGGGATACATCTACTAAGTATGTGACTACTGCAGCTAAGAGTAAGGATTATTGTGAAGCAGTTTTGGAAGTGCAGAACAGAACATGAGCTCATTCCTCACTTCAGCAGTCCTTGAGGATGACTCTGTGCAGATAGCAAGATTGGGATAACTTATTTTAACATTTTCGGTCGCCTGGACTGTTATTCTGTGCAGACTTTATGTTTGTTAGCAGAATGATCACACCTCTGGATTACTACAGTAGTTTGAAGGGTTCTGTGATTTAAATTGAGGCCTTGACATCGACAGATATGCATGTCTGATTCTTAATTACTATGCAGTGATGAATTCAAAGAGCTTTATATCTTTGGGGGTTAGGGGATGACCATGAGGGTGGGGAGAGTCAGGAATGTAGGGAGGCATATTTCTCATTTTTTAAAATCAAACTGAGGTAGTTGCATCAACTGATACAACTTTTCTCCTTTAGTTTTCCAAGCCTGGAACCTGTAGGTTTTTCAGTCAAGCATGGTTTTGGATCTCAGCAAGTTTGTGTCCCCTGTGTACTGTTGATGACTTCAGCAACATCCAGAACCATAAAGTGCAAATGGTTATCAATTGATATGAAACCCCATTTTTTAAGTTGCAGGCATCATGGTGTTCACACTCTTTAGGGAAGTCTGGTTTTAAGAGAGGAACGGCTGTAGAACCAATGTAATTTGTGTAGTTTGGCAGCTCTGCTGAAGAGAACTGAGAGCAGTTGTCAGTAGATGTGAACAGTGCCTTTTCCCCCTTGGGGTTCTGCTGTAGCCTGTGCTAGAGTGAGGCAAACTCAGGATACAAAGCACAGTCTGCTGTTGATTTCAGGCAAAAACTTTCTCATGAGCTTGGAGTGGCTAATGCGAGTTCTGAGCAGAATTCTCTTGGGAAATGCTAAGATTAACGATGAGATTTGGCCTTCTGGACCCCAAGAGGCTTCCAGCTGGAACTGTAGTTGAATTTTGGAAGGTGCTGTAAAGTGAGTGATACCCTGTGTAGCTGTGCTTATTTTTCAGGCATTTGTGGGTGCCTATTTTGTATTCAGGGAGCATCTTTCAGTTAGGATCTTAGACAAGCAGAGCAAGGGCACAGAACTGAGACTCATAGTAAAATTCAGAAGGTCTTGTAAGAGAAGCCAGTACTTTTTCTGGAAGTAGTGCATTCCCTCCACTAAGTTTAGGCTTAGAATATAGTTAAGGTTGGAGCAAGCAGAGGTTGAGGTGTGGATTGACACCTGTTTTAATGCAAGCAAGGAGACTGAAGCTAAAGTCCACAGTAAGCATCAAGATTCTGTTCTTGCTTTTCACTCTAATCTTGCATCCTTCATGTCTGGAATTGCAGTTGGGGGACAGGATAATGACTGGGAATAGGGCTGTTTCAAACAAAGCCCTGTGTAGTTTCCTCCTGGTCTAAATACCCCCTTGATAAAGCAACAAGGTTTTCTGTTCTTTAGAGGTGGCTAATGTTGGAGTGGTGTTGTTTAGAATGATTGCTGTATTTTGCTTTTCATGTGGTTTGGGTTTTTTCTTTTTAAAGGACTAAAAATGTTAAATCAGGGACAAGAATTAAAAAATAGTACCAGGATTTACAGACCTGCAGTTCTAAAATCAAGCTTAAGGTTCATGAGCTTATATTTGATGTTCATGGATTTTAGTTGATTTCAGTCAGTACATTCAACATAAACTGAGACTGGGTGTCAGCATTTTTGAGTATTCTATCTTCTTTATTTTCTTCTTCTAGTTGGACATTATGTGTGTTCTTCACCTTTGAGTAGGCCTAGGACTGTAGTTTCTGTAGAGAATCAAGTTATAGTTAAGGTAGATGATTTCCCATCCTTCTGTTCCAAGAAAAGGTTATTTTCAGGTCTGGGCCTGAGCAAAATCTAAGGTGGTGAAAACCTTACCATTAATGATTTTGATCATGCTGACAGACAAAAACTAAGACCGTCTGTCATGAATCTGAAATCTCATCTTTCTCATGATAATTATATATAAAGAAGTATATGTTTTCAAGTGGAGCTGCCAGTTTAGTTTCAGAAAACTTGAACTTCTAGTGTACAGTTTCTCCTGATTTCTGTTAGATCTGCAGATTTTACCTGAGATGGCTGTGACTCAGTTTATTCTTGATGTTTCTTTTAGAAGTGGTTTCTTAAAGTTTCCCATTTTAGGGATGGTACAATATCTTAGAGAGAAAGTATTATAGCAATGGCGTTATTTCTTTCTTTATTTTTTCCCTTTAGTCGAGTGTTAATACCTGTGAATAGCTCATTTTTAATTTTGGGAAGCACTCGGTTTTACAGGCACTAACAACACAAGGTGTGTGTGATGCAGTGATGCATACACTACTTCCTGATGGAGTTTGGCTCCTTCACTTTTGTCTCTCCCATGTGAGAGTTCTAAGCAGCAGTTTATAAGGCAGGAATATGTTCTGCTACCATGAAATAATTAAATATTCATTCAAGTGAAAAAGTAAACAAGAATGAAATTTATGATCTGGCAGTTGGGATAATACTGTGGAGTATAAGGTGGATGAATGTCTACCTGTTGTTTCCATAATGCTTCGTATGAAATACTCAGATATTTTGGGGAGCAGGAACTGTACTGCTTCCCCTGCCTTACAGTATGACCTTTCTAATCAGAGGACCATGGAGTGTACTTTCTTTTGCCTAGTAATCATGTCATGTAAACTATATCTTCATAGCTTGAGAAATTTCCTGTGATTTGGACTGTAAGTTTACTTACCTTGCACTTGGTCTTGTTAAACCTCATGAGATTCACATGGGCCCATTTCTTGAGGTCATCCAGGTCCCCCTGCATGAAATCCCTCTAGTTCTAGATTAAGCTGATGTTTTAAGCAGTGTCAAGGTTTGTTTCTTAAAGAAAAAAAAGCCAAATAAATAGTAAGAACCACAATACAGCTTAAAATTACTGGACAAAATATTTTTTTGGTGGGTCTGGTTTTCTTTCTTAAGCAAACATGAAATATATAAGTAAAGAGTTGTCATACTTTTTTGTGTTAGACTTGTTTCAGCCTCTAGGGATTCTACCAAACATGCTTCTAATAAAAACAGGAAATTTGAGACAGCTGTCAGGTTGTTTAGGGGATGCTAGTAAAGCACCCCAGTATCAACATTGCTAGCTTTTATCCTGTTAAGGTAATTATGGAGAGGTCTTCAAACTGTGATTATGCATTGAAAAGATGAGTCAACCAGAGTAGTAAACAAGTTAAAAAGGTGTAACAAGGCAACACATTGAACCTGTTCTCTTCATTTCTATCTCAGTTTCTGGCCATTTGTTTGATGTGTTGAATAAGAATATATTTTCTCCTTCCCATTCTACATTCATTAAATGTAGATGTAACAAAGATATTTCTAGTGCTTCATGCAAGTCTAGCATGATATCATTTGGCATGCTATCAATGGAAGAAGAAAATAGCAAATGGCTGAAGTAATGATGCTTCAGTATTAGATGGAAGAATACATATGCTCATGACAGGGCTTCTTTTTAGAGAGTGGAGAAACATTTGAATTAAATTCTTGATGTAGAGATGTTTCTATAAAAAGCGTACTCTGAAATAGCAAAAGACATATTCTGACCTATTTGAAGTCAGAAACTGCTATTTGGCATTTATTAATAAGCATAAGAGGATGTCCTGGAGATAAAGTCCATAATAATAAAAAAAAATAAATAAAGCATTTTTAATTAAAATTAAAATCTGTAAAATAGAATCCTCTTGTCTTCAACATAAAAATGCAATGCTAATGATTAAATGAGACTGCTGTTTAGTATTAACTAACATATCTGGTTTATGCATTTACATAGAATGAGACTTCTTGAAATTAATTTAAAAAACATTTTTATATATATATACGTATATATATATATAAAATTAGCTGCCATGATTTATATTTTGCATAATTCTCTACAGATATTTTTATATTTCTGTAAAGATATATAAGTCCAAAAAGTTAAGGTTGTTAACCCTCAGAAGTTGAAAATACATTCCTTTCTATGCAAGTGTCCACCTAAGAAATAAGAGATTGAGTATTTCAAATTTTATAAGATGCAGGCAAAATCTCCAAAGAAACTCCTCAAGATCTTGTTTGTTTATTGTGTTGGGTTTTTTAAAGCAAATATATTTATGGAATGAAGATGGAGAAAGTTTTGCTCACAGATTTGTATTTTTGAAAAAGAAGCCAACTTTTTCTCACTGTCAATATTGTGCATTGCAGACTGTGAAAATCAAAAGATCTGATTTTCCAGAGCGATTCAATTGACATTTCCTTTCCACACTCTAGACTTCCAAAATGTTAAGAGTATTGATTAAACATCTGGTATTTTGGTAGGTTTCCCATATCTTTAAAAGAACAGCTCTCAAATGATTTGGAGGGCTCCAAAGGCTCAAAAGAGGAGCGTGCTGTTTCTCATTTTAGTGTAATTGAACAGATTTTGGAGGGAGAAAAACTTACTTAAAGTTTTATATATGTTGTGTTCTATAGATGTATGCATATAAATGGAATAAATACTCCAAGTGGCATCTCCTTTCATTTTGGATTGCCATCCTTGTATTAATTTGCTATGGCTAAAAGCAGAGGCTCTCTTTTTCATCTATTTGAGGAAACAGCAATAATAAAAATGTGCCCATAATCTGCTGGTTTAAGAGATTAGGTTCATGTCTGGGTAACCATTATTCTTAAGTGTCTAAGCATGGTCAATAGTAGACACCTACAAAATATTTAGATAAAGGGCCACTGTGGAGTCATCCTTTTGTTGCTCCAGCATCTCAGCTTCAGCAAGCAGTGATGCAGGAATGCCCTGACCAACAATTCCTGCCTGATTTATCAGTGGAATTATCCTCCATGAACTTGTCCCATCTTTTTTTTTACACGTGTTTATCCTTTTGATCTCTATAACGTGCCATGACAATGAGTTTTGCAGCATGGTAATGTACCACATGGAAATGTACCCTGACTTACTTTAAATCTCCCACTTGATTACTTTCTGGGTTGTTTCTTCATTCTTGTATTTTGTGAAAGAGAAGATAATTGTTTCCTCTTCACTTTCTCCTCTTAATTCCTGTTTCTATAAACCTTTCTCATCTCTTTTTCAAACTGAGAAATTATTTATACTCTTATATAGTATGGAAACTGTTTTAATCTGTCCTGTTGACAACCTTAGTGACCTCCTGTTTCTACAGAATCTTCAGTTTTCTATGCATCTATGTCTATTTTTAGTTAGTTCTTTAAAATAATAATTTAGAAGAAAAATGAGAAAATGAGGGGAGCAAATTTTTCCTACTTTTCACTCAGCTTCCATTTTCCTACTTTTCACTCACCCGTGGGATTTTTTAAAAATTTTTGAAAGGTAATTTATTTCCTTATCCCTGAAATTATTTACATGAATTTTAAAAAATAAAAGAAAAAAAAAAAGAGACAAAATGTGTAAACAAATCCAAATTTTCTGGAATTTTATGCCATGAGGGAACTGAATTATATTGCTAATGCAGGGAATTTTTTTTTCCAGTTAAAACAATGCTGTGTTTCAAATTGGCTTCAATGGGACCAGATCTCACTCTGGGAAATAAATAAATGGGAAATATATAAAACATTTCAGTTTCCAGCATTTCAAATCCATTGAGTAAAATTTGGGCAATGTTTAAGATGATGATGTGCTACTGCTGCTTTCTTGTCATCACTCAGATTTATCTGTTGTATTTCTTGGTTTGGACTGTAGATACTTCTTTGAATTAGATGATGCAATCTAAGCATGGAACTTCAGAGAAGGAAAAGTTGAATTTTTGTATTGATTTTATTGTGAAAGGAGAAGAGTTCTTGTCAGAATATAAAGCTTCAGGTTTCAGATAATACTCTAATAAATTCTAAGCTTCTGACCAGAGTCTTATTGTTCTCAGGAAAGAAGGTAAAATATTCCCCTCTGTAAAAATTCCCCCTCCCCTTGAATGTTTAGCATTCACTTAGCATGCTTTCCCAACTGTTAAATGTCTAACTTTATTTATGGACAAAAGCCACCACTGCAATGTTCTTCAGCTGCTCTTAAAGTCTGAGGGCTGAATGAATTTCAAAAATTATACATCTCACGTGCCTGAGTGCCAAGTCACAATTTTTAACTCAGGATTCATTTCTCAACAAACCTTCTCCCACTCAGCTATCTGGTTTCTGTCTCAGCAGACAGGTCAGGAAGTAGGAAAAGGACAGGTTGGGTATACGAGCTGTACTGCTCCAAATACAAAATTTCTCCCCTTCTTGCAGCTAATGTAGCTCAGTAGCCAGCAATGGAAACAGCTTCCAAGATGGGCAATGAAGGCATGGAATTCCCACTGACACTTGTTATTCAATAGGAATTTTTTTTTACTGTCTTTCTAGGTCGACACCATGAAGTGTGAGACAGGGAGCTGGCAGAAGCTTGAAGAAATTTGGTAACAGCAAGGTAATTGTTATGTTCTTAATGATCCTAGTATTGCTTATGGGATCAGTTATATTAATAAAAGCTAGTTTAAAATGTTTCTTCTGATAATTTTTCATCCAAAATTATATTTTTATTGAAACAAAAATTTCCTAAAAGAGAAATATCTTAGTTCTGCCAATATTATTAATATGAAAAGTCCAAGTAAGTAATTGTTGGTTTCTTTTTCCTGATGAAAATACTTTGTTTTGATTTTACACCTCATTTCACATCACTGCTCATATTTTTTTTTAAGCTTATAATCACACAATTATGCCATTCTGTCCATTACTATTGTAACTATTTAATAATTGAACTTGTGTTTGCTATTGCAGTGGCAATGTCATCACATGGATAAAGGGGTCTTGTTGAAAAATGGTGATCCAAAACACAAAAAGTGTTCCCAGAAAGTCAGGTGTGTCTTTTTAAAGTCTGTATTTTAATTCCTGATTTGTTACATTTTTACATATCCTCAGTTCTGGTGAGAGGAAGAGAATCAGAGATTTTATTAGCAGGAGCAAACATGTACCTTATATTCTAATGTTGCTATACATATTTCTGGAATGCTGTATACAGCTCACTGAAAAGCTCAAGGATAATCTGCAGCCAAAACCAACATGAAACCAAAGTTTGAAACATCTTGAAGAAAACATTGGTCAAATGTAGGTAATTTGTGCAGGGTAAAATGAGCATATAATTTAAAGAAGGATAAATTCTTTCTGACAGAACCGAGCAGTGATAATAGTGCTGAAACTTCTCAGATTAAGTAGTCATTTTCCACTTTTTCAGGAGAATTCCAAAGCTCATTAATTCTTTTTCCCCCTATTGTCTCCAAGGAGGTTTGGATGGAGTTCTTCCTGAAAATAGGCTGAAAGTAAGAGTTCTGGGGTAGCAAAGAACTTCAAGTGGAGTTTTGATTTTTTTGCCTGCTCGATTCCAACTAATTTTTCTCTTCTAGATCCTGAATTCAGAAAAGGTAATAGAAAACTACCATGACTCAGCTTAATAGGGAAAGTGAGAGTGGCTAAGGCAGTTAAGAGAAATGTTGAGTATTATTACTACCAGTGGACTGTTCTCTTGTTCTTTCAATTTCTCTCCAAGAACTAAATGGATCCTTCAAAATCTGGCTAACTACCAAGGACACAATCAAACATCTGTGCACCAGATGCACAGAGCATTATATCCAGCTGTGTTGCTGCAGCTACATCTGCAGAACACAGCATATGTCAACTTCCATGGCCAGCAGGCTTTGGAAATACTATCTATAGGAATTAAAGCTTGCAGGAGAAGTAAAAGTGTGTGTTTTGCTTTCAACATTTTTATGTCTTCTTTTACCTCTCCACATTCCTCAACTGGGTTGCTTGTAAGTTTGAAATACTGGGAGGGAAACAGAAGGTAATTTTTCACCACTAGGGACCTGGTTTCTAGTTAGGGTGAAGAAAAGGAGTTTCTTCTCATCCTGTATTTTCATCTTAAATTTTTACTTTTCTCTTAGAAAATACCATAATCAAACTATTCAGAAAAATAGTCTTTTCCTCTTATGGAGCTGGTGAAAGTCCTGTATTGTAGCTGAGGAAAATTGAGGAGAGCATTTTTCCTAGAGGCCACTAGAGCAAACTTCCGGAAGAATTTGAGAATTTCTGTTTAACCTGCTGAAGCAATGAGTTTTTATCAGGAGGATATACTGTAGGTTTCCCTAGAAAATACTCAGAAGCATATGGAGGTTCTCTTGCTACATAAAATAACAAAGTTCTGTCATTCATTGCAATATTTATTTTACATATTACCCTTCTCTCCTTTTCTATTCCCCTCAAGGATTCTGCTGCAATCATCATAAAAACATGGGAAAAAATATTATATTTGTGTACCTTGATTTCTCCTTCCTAACCATGTAACTCTGCCTTGTTAGGGAAATGCATTAGCAAGTTAGCAAAAGGAAATGAAATCAGGTTTTTTTGCACGAAAAGGAGAAGCAGCAGCACTCAGTGGATGCAGATTGGTAACCGTGGCCACTCTATTGAACTGTCAGTATTCCTTGTGGTTTTTAAGCAAGTGGCTTTAAATTATAAATGTAATTTGTCACAAACAAAGTGTTAATTTCACACTACTGAATGCATAAAACATTTTTCATGCTGGTATGTTTTCATATCTAAACTTGGTATATTTTTATTTTAAAATACCTCTTATATTTTTAAGGTATTGGTTTGCCTATTCAGTTTTACCTTGCTGAATCATTCTATTCAAAATTCTTTATCTTCAGTAAATATTCATACTCGAATGTATACATACATACTGTATTCAAACTTGTGATTTTATTGAAACACAATACGTCTTCAAAATTCAACCACATGCAAATATATTGCTTTTGTATATTGAAATTAAAAAAAAAAGAGGAATTATTTTATACATAGAGAGAAAATGTTTAATCAAAACCACCTAAAACAATGCAACCATGTTACGAAAAAAGAACAGACATTTGCAAGGAGAAATTAATATAAAACCAGAATGTGTCATTTTATTAATATCTACTAGTACCAGACTCCTTATGCAGCTGTAAATGCTAATTATTGACTACATCTTACATAAAATTCTCCTTAGCTTTGATTCACTGTTCTCTCTATTTTTGAACCTTCTCCTCTCTGTGTCCTGGTCTTGCAGTAGTAATAGCTGGATTTTAGACTCATCTTGCCCTGCATATTTGCCTCTTATGACACTGCCAAGAGCAGAACAGTGTTGTGGTAGCAGGAGACATAAACAAGATGAAGAACATTAATTTTCCCTAGTTTAAATCATAGGCAGTGTTATCTAGGCTCTGAACTTAGTATGTATCCAGATAATAATGGGAAGCAAGATGAAACATTTTTGTTTCCGTTCCAGGCCTTTTAATAGCAAATATTTTTCCTTGGAAGAAATGTTTTTCTAACTGGACATTTTTTCTCCAAAAATAGAAGTTCCACTCTACTAGTAAGTAACTCATATGAAAGCTACTGGCTGTTTTTCTGCTGTTTGTAACTGGAACCAGAATAAAGGTTACAAATTATGATTCACAGCATGGGTCTGCTGATGTGGTTAAAATGACTCATAAATTAAGGCGACGGCAAAATCAACTGCATTAATGCGATCTAGAATAAAATTAAGTAGTTGTGTGATGTTCTTGATTAAATGGCATAAAGTTGATAAGGTAACTGAATTTAAGGAGAAGAGTAACTGATACTGTTATTCATATATATTTCTAGTTGTTTTACAGTAGCGAATATTTAATTTTTGTATTTTATTTTTTATGATTAAAAAAACCCCAGAAAAAATACTTTGCTGATTAAAACATACTCCACATCTTATGCAAAACACATCTGAGATAAAATTACTCCAGTCAGAATGTGGGAGAACAGAATTTTATTCCAAGATTACAGTGTTCTCACTAACATTCTCAACTACCTATACACTTCCAGAATATTTTGTAATGCTTTAAAATATTCTCACACTACTTTTGAAGTCAGCTATATCAGTTACGTTTTGTCTAGGGTAGGGTTTTTTACCTCATTTCCCCACTGCCCTTGTCTTCTTCTGCAAGGAAAAGAGTGGAATTATGTGAAAGTTTTCGTTTATTGCTGACAAATGCTGCTCCTTTGATATGACAGGTGTCTAGGGCCTGTGCACTCCCACTGTGTAAATAAAAACATATTTACAAAGCACTGGAATCAATGTCCTCTCTCACATATGAAGAAACTCTCATGAAAGAATAGGTGGGGAGATTTGAATAAACAGAGAAAATAAGGGTGAGGTAGAAGGTTATAAAAATAAATAATATCAAATGCTGATGTTCTGGAAAGTAGCATCTTTCCAGAAAATGTATAAAAATGGAAAGAACAGGGAAGAAATAACCTGACAGCTGCAATGGATGTTGAAGTTCATAAGGAGCACTAACTTTGCTAGGTACAGCTGGAGAGATGTGGAAAAAAAATAGTAAAAGGGGCTGTTTTGATAGATTGTAAAGTAGACAAAAAAAGCCTGAAACTGTTGACTGTTCAGAGGAGGTTGCAATTGCCATATTATTGTTTTCTATTCTAAATTAAAAACTATTCTCACTTAATGTTTGGGAAAAAAAATTCTTGTTTATTCAAAACTTTATCAAATCTCATATTTGTTTGAAAGATTTAATAGAAGTCAGATGTTTAATAGACGTTAGAAATTTTTGTGTGTGACTCTGTCATCATAAATAAAAAGTACCTTGGAGGCAAAACTGAACTCCTGAAAGTAATTTTGATTATTTCATGTTGCAATGGTCGGGAGTGGCAAATCTTCAGTTCTGTGATTTACTCTGGTAGTAGAGCCTTGCCTGGGGATGTTGTTACTATTGGTTGGTGATATTTGTTACTATTGTAATGTCCTAAAAGAGGTCACCCAGCTCTTATTGACAGGCAAAGGTGAATATGAAAGGTGTTTTAAAGCCTTTGGGTACTGTCCCTTGAGTACCTACGATAAGAAAACCTTCGCTTAATATTTTCTTTTTTTATCCAGCTCATAGATGTTCAAATCTGAATCCATTTAGGAAGAGAGGTAATCATTTTTATTAAAATGTTCATATTTAGTGATTAGAAGCAGATGGAAATAGGACAGGTTCTTGTATCAGTAATATCACAGAGGGCAATAAAGTATTCACTGATACAGGATGTGCTGACCAGTTTCCTACAAGGAATTGTTATGAGCTCTACTGTCATCTTACACTGAGAGAGAAGGCAGGGGTTTAGGAAAACATAATTAACTTCCTTGCAGAACAATTGTGAACAGTTTCCAGAATATTTGATTGCATTTTTATGCAGCAGCTTTTTCGGGCCACCTAGAACAGCTGTAGCTGCTTTTTTTTCCTCTCCTCATTACCTACTTTCTTTTTGGAACACTGATGTTCCCAAGTTTTAAACTACCAAGTTATTTTTCATCTTTCCTTGAAAGATTTGGAAACAATGATTTTCCACAAGTCAGTACTTTGTTACAACTTGGCAAATGGCCACAGTCGTAAAATTTTCAAGTCCAAAATAGTTATACTATTAGAATCCCTTTTTTTTTTTTAATTTTATAACAAATTTAAATTATTTAGTGTATGGATGCTTCCATTTGTATAGTGAAGTCCAGGACACATTTGCTCTGAAGGGAGATAGAAATTTTTAAAAATCAAAATAGGAGGTCAGAAAGAATCTCACCTTGAAGATTTCCATTAAGATATAGCAATAATTTTGCTGAGAGTTTGGGTGAAGAGGAATTTTCAACCAGGGGTCTTAGCTATTGCTCAAAAATATTAATTAGCCATTTTTAGGAAGTTAACTTGTGGTACTGTAAATCGCCTGTGTTTTCTGTATCCATGGATATGCTGTGGCATGTTTTCTTCTCCTTCAGATTTGCAGTCATTTTAAATAATCTGGTCAAGACTGGAAAGGGATTCTTGGTGTCTCACATAATTTTCATTCTTTGTGCTCACATGTGAAATAGCCGTGCCTAAGGAAGGGAGGAGTCATAAATCTGATATGCTGACAGGATTATTTTCAGAGGAAGAAAATGTCTAGCACATCTTAGTTCTAAACTTTGTAATAACCCCTTTTTCATAAGTAGAACTACTGAACCATTGTCATTTACTTATTATTTTTTCTGGTAGAAGAGCTAAGAGGAGCTGTGCTATTCCTTGTGAAGACAAGGAATTTGAAACCAAAGGTCATAGAGACCTTCTAGTGTTTGCATTTTTTCACCCTTCACTTTCCATATAATTCCTTTTTTTAAAAATTACAACTAGTTTTTACTTTTCTCATTTTGTTTTGCAAGGTAATTTTCATGTGACCAAGCACAGAATTAGTTTATTTATCACTTGTAGAAGTAGTTATAGTCTATATCTTTCAAAGTAAACCTAAATTAAAATTTAATAAAGATATTGCAATCATTTATTTTTTATTATTGCAATTTTTCAGTTCTAGAATGATTAGTCAGGCTGCTAAGTCATGGGTAATGCTTCTCTGCTTTCCCTTTTCTGGTTGTAACTTGTTCACAGTATCATGAATATTTTTCAGCTATTGTTAGTCATTCTGCCAGAGATTTTTAAAAAGGGACTGTTTCTCATATTAAGTTGATACATATTTTAACAGTCTGTATACAGTGCTTTATGTAATAAGTGTTAGAGGTCACTTACCAGAAGTTCTTTGTGTCTAATACATCAGTCTCATCCTGCTGTAAGCGTGGGAGTTCTATTTTAAATCACAGTACATGTTTCTCCTTGTCTATGCTGCTTTTATTTTTGTCTCTGCCATAGCACTGTGATCTGCTATGATTAACATCATGGCCTTGAAATCCAACATTCTTGCTATATGCATGATATTTTCCTTTAACACATTTCATAGAAGGGCAAGTTCTACTTTGTAGCAAGCATCACTTATTCAGAACTGGAAAAAATTAATTTATTTGGTCGAAGGTTCCAAGGTCTTCAATCAAGGGCAGATAATTTCCTAATATCCAAACCCTTTTGTTGCAAAGATTTAAAGTATTGGATTATTTTTATTATGTGTTCCATTTTATTTATGTATTTAGCATTTTCCTGTTTCTTTTATAAATGAACAGAGAGTAAATAAAATATTAAACATAACAGTAATAAAGATTAAGCTCAACATGTTCTGTCATCTTAAAGCAATTGCAAATTGTTCCCTTGAAGCCTAGTAGAGACTAAATATGGAAGCTCTCTAATGGAAGCTTGACACACTCACTACTGTGTCCGTGTTGATTGTTTCAATGCAGTTCTTGACAGATTTAAATAAGGGAAAGGCACAATGGTAGTCATAGCAAAGCCATGATTCAAACTTTTAGCTTGAGTAGTTCCTCTTTCTCCTCAGTTACCACAGCCGTTTGTTTTTTCTTCTTTTTCTAACCTGATTCTAATTGATCTACCTCAGAACAGTTCCAAAAAGAGTTTTAGCATTACAGCTCAGAAGTGGAATGGTTGTATGAAACTGCTGCATAGGGACCATTTCAGTTGGTATTGTTTCCATCAGCTTTGCATCATCAAACCATGCCCTCAGGCATGATGACTACATGAGAAAATATTAAATTAATTGGATATATTGGAAATGAGAGAAATATAGGACTGATCTTTTTAGGAAATCAAGAAATATCACTTTTTTAATAGAGATTGAGTGTCATTTTAATATAAATTAGATAAATTAGGAAATATTTTTTAAAATCTTACATCATTGTTCCAGTGCTGTATGAATGGGCCGTCTAACATTAATAAAACGCATTATTCTAACAGTAATTCAAAATTAAGCTTGCAATGAATGCTCAACACAGAAGCATATGTGGTCTAGGAAAAAACCAATACTTAACAAGCAAAATGACTGGGTGCTCTGGTGGAAAATGCAGTACTACTGCAGCCAGCAAGGTAGAGGAATTGTATTCTGAGAAAATTGCAACATTTTTCTCCTCTTTTAGCTAGGTATTTGAAGTGTTCCTGAATTACAAAGTATTTTATTTGACTAATATCTGCATATATTATTTCACTGTTATTGTTCCAATTCATGTCACTGTACTATATCAAAAAGGCATTAACATCCCATTTGTTTCTGTTGGCCCTATAATTCAGTTAAGGCATCAGAGAAACTGTTTCTGTTACTAAATCATTTTTTGTGAATAACATCTTAATATTTGTCCCCTAAGCCATCTTTTAATGTGAGTGATCTGAGAGAAGGAGCCCACTTTCTCAAGCACTTTTGCACAAATGAAAATCTGCCATCTTGATAGCTTTGCAAAACTGCTCCAGTCCTAATGTTGAACAAAACATTAATGACCAAAATGCTGCCTTCCTCAACTTTATGATTAACACACATTTCTAAAACTGTGGTTTGAAATTGAGCTATTTTTTTTCTTCTTCAAAATAAGTGATGCATATAAACATCGACTACTTGCAGGACTCAAAACGTCAGGTCTCTCATATAGACTTTGAAAAAATTTACCTGTATTATCAGTTGCTGTCCAGGCTTTTTCTGTAGCTGCTATCTCGATTGTTGTGAATCTTTGCTATGAATTAGAATTCTGTTACAGCTCCCAGCATAATATTTTTGATCTACCATAGGAAGGTGCACTGGTTTTACTACCTACTGATGACTTTTTGCAACACAGTCTTCAGAGGTAATACTAATTTTCTTTCTGTAATTTTTTTTTTCTACCTGACCCAAATTATCCAATAACTTGTCCTGTCGTCTGGTACTTTCTTATATGTCAGACTGGATGTTTCATGAGAACATACTACATCACTGTAGTGATGGGGCTGCAGTAAGTTAGAGTTGCCTGCCCAATCTGTTTAAAGGTTTTTAAATGAAGTCCTTTTTCTCACTGTTTTGATGTCTTTACCCTTCTGTAGCAAAAGTAAATCTTCAACTGGGAATTACCAATATTTCAGCAGAATTGGTGAGTATGCTGTTAGAAAATGCTGGTGATCTTGCTACTTGTTTTTGTCAAAAGAGCTGCATGGCAGTAGTGGGGTTTTTTTAAATCTTAATCTTATTTAATATTTTTTTTCCTTAGGGCTTTTTAATATATCTCTTGCTCTTCTCAAGAGTGCTCTTGTGTTTGCTTTGTGCTAAGGACTGGTCTTAAGGAATCTTGATGTTGCATGATTATCTGCGGCTTGGCTTTCTCTCTCTAGGCTTGAGTTCCATTCAAGCCACTAAACCAACTGGCAGTGAGCTTCTCTCTGGCTTTTCATGTACTGCTGGGAGGCAGAAAAACCAGTTTTATCCAGACAGCACTGTGAGGATGAGTTGCATGAAATTACTTATCCAGTCTGCTTGCAAAAAAATTTACATTTCTTGTAAGCATATGCATTGTCTGTTATTAAATGCATTTCTAGGACTTAAAAATGGCATACCATATGAGAGAATGGTTTGCTATGTGGCAAGACAAACTGTAGGTCTATCCAAAAAAGTCAGGTTTGAATGTGTTATCATTTTAAAGTACATCCTGAAACGGATGAAGTGGAATATATCTTCCTACGGGAAATCAGGATAAATAGGTTATATTGAGCTGTTGTCATCTGGAAATGGGAAGTAAAATGTTTTCTATAGATTTTCCTCAGAGTCTTCATACGGATTTTTTTACTTCACACCAAATATCATTAAGCTGCTAGTAGCTGAAAATCTTGTGTGTGAGAACAGAAGATAGCTTTTCCCCATCAGTGAAGGCATTTTTGTTTAATAACAACTTTGATCCTTCTACTGTTGGCAATGGTCATTGAGAAATCCTGACATAAAGAAGGTATCTGCAAGATAAAGTTCTACAAGGGATGATTAGCAGCACTTAAGTTTTCTTTTTGTTGAAAGGAAGAATCCCTGATTGAACAGTGCATTGAATGATATGACAAGCAAGTACTTGATCCCTGTCCAGCTGGAAAGGAATTGTATTCATCAGCAGCTTTTTAGCTAAGGATGTCTTTATATTTTCACTCTTTGTTTGAGTCTCTCCAGATCCTCCCTTTACTTCATGTCAGCACTATATAGTAGGTATGCCAAGTGGTTTTGAAATTTAAATTACAGTCTCTTTTTCAGATGTTATTGGAAAGAACATGTAATTTATAACCACGTGTTAGGAGTACAGGATGTTCATGGTTCACTGCCAATTCTTCTTTTGTAAAGTTAATAAAACTTTCATAAAACACTTATACACTTGTATATTTCATGGTAAAGATTTTTTTATCTCATAGGCTAATGTAAAGATTTATTAAAAACATTTTTTTGTTAAGAGGAGTGTCAATAGTTTGCAGCTGAGTGTAATTTTGAATTCCCAGTAGATGACAGTCTGACTGAAAATGACACTAACAGCTTTGTTGATTTAGCACTAAAAATAAAGGATTCTTTCAAATGATATAAAGCTCTAATACCCTGAGTGTGCTGAAATACACTTGAGACCCTTAAGTAGAGTTTCAGCGAAATGTTCGCCAGCACTCTGGATTCCGGTGAACAAGCATTAGCGTGCTTCCTGGCACTGACCCACTGGGCTCCCACCTAGAAATTAATGGGAAGGACTGGGATACTGCGCTGAGAAGAGAAACTGATATGTCTAAATATGGGAGCCATCAGAGCTTTGGATAATGTCATGGAATGGACTTCTAGTAAGACTTTGTGACATCATTGTTAACTAAGTTGTCATTTCTTTTTCTTCAAAAATTGAGCACTTGAAATATTTAATTCAGTAGCAACTCAAACCTACTACCATCTGATAGCTATGAAGAGGTATGTGAAAAGAGTTGATGGTTTTATGCCAGCTTCTGCAGGATGGTTGTTCACTCTCTTTTTGTGATGTGATAATTGATATCTTTGCTGGCGATCTTGGCAAAGACGCTGAGGATTAAATAGCCCAAGAGATGGAACTTTCCTAGTCTCCTAAGTGAGAAACAGACATGTTGGCCAGGCAGCATGGAAGAGTCTGCAGTGCTTCTGCTGTACTGTACTAAACAGAAATACTGCAAAAGGGTTTCCTCCATCTTTGAAAGGCTTTTATTCAAACTAAGAGTATTTAGAGCTATATTCTCATCTTTTTCTGATTTGAACCCATTTTTCCCTTGTAGTGTGGAACAGGTCAGGTGACAGTGACAAAAGTATTTTCCACAACTTTACAGCCACCTACCCTAAGAATCTGCATCAGTATAACTGGGATAGAAAGCTCTACACTTCCTTAAATGATTGCATAAAGGAAAGCGATGAGGTGTAGAAAGTGACTTTAGTGTAGAGTTTGTAACGAGTGGTAGAGGGCACCGATAAATTTGTCATATATAGGATCCAATTTTTTAATGAGAAATCTACAAAGGCAGTACCTCTCAGTCTGGTAGCTACCACTTAAAAAAAAAAATCACTATTTACTTTGAGCCTGCCAACTTTTGTTATTTCATCCATATGTTGTGACTACTGCTGCACATTTTTACTTTCTTTAACATTTTTCCTAAAACAATTCACTCCTGATAGACAAGCGGCTAAACTTGGAGAACAGAAGGCCTACATTTACAGATCCATAAATGGTAGTAATAATAATATCTACAAATGGTACTTTGTGCTATGAAAACAGTAGCACTGAATACTGTAGGAAGCAGAGAGAGATCTAGGAAAAACTAAGGATTTGTTGTATTTTTCCATTTTATCCTGCCTATGTGATAAAATAGAAATGTGGATCCTTAGAGAATCAATTAGTGTGCATAGAAATAAGGAGGAGGTAATTATATAGAGGGAGTTAAAGACAAAATGGTTGAAAAGTTAATGTGTTTATAAGAAAATTTTGAGTGGCTACTGATTCTTGACCTAGATCACACAGTGATCACAAATTTGACTCGAATAAAATCACTTTTTTAATGCAAATTAAGTTCCTATAATGGAGCAGCTTTTGACTCAGATTGACCTCCCAATACAATGTGTGGGATGTATACACACAAATTATGAGAACATATGCTGCCTTTCTGAAAATAGCTTGGCAAAGTGGCTGCTTTGTGCTTTTTCTTCTACGAGCATGGCTTTCCAGATTCAGAAAAAGAAATGGAGAGGATCTTCTCAGTTGTTGTAAGGATCCTTGCAAACTTCACATCACTAATCAAAGAGCATTGAAACTATTTTAGTCCTATGTGAATGTAGCATAATAAAGTCAAAATTCTGAGATTTTTGAAAAGCAATATCATTTATATATTTATATTTAAAAAATAAAAAGGTGGCTATTCTCTGCAAGGAGCTCTGCTGTTCCAATTGTGTTTTCTAACTGAAGTAATCCTATCCATTTTTAATGTCAGATGAAAATTGTGGTGAGGTTTAGGATATTTCTGCATAGGCCATGACTGAGGTGCAAGGCTTGTGCGGCACCCTTCCTTAGTGAGGCTTGTGGGAAAAGAAAATACCCTTTATTAAATTACCTGAGAAAGCCTGAAGATAAGACAGTGCCTTTTAGACACACAAGCTCTTCAAAAGGGTTGTTTTAAATGAATCTTTCCAGATCTGACTGAGAGCTGACCACGTTTTTTTCACTTCCACCGTAGATTCTCTTCTCCTAAACTTCCAATAGGCTAAATTTGTCTAAGGTATTTTTTGATTTTTTAATCCCATCCCATCAGCTTTACTGAAACACATTTGCTAGGAAAGTGTTTTGCATTGTATGAACATGAATCTGCAGAGGAAATAGAATCACACTGGTACCATTACTATTAATCTCCCTTAAGATGATTAGAAAGCAGACAAAACATATGTTAAACTTGGAAAAGATGAACAATGCATACAGAGGTCTTTAACACCTTCCAATTGGAAATAAATGGTTTTGTTATTTACAGTTATTTTATTCGGTATTAAATTTACAAACATTTAACTTATTTGACCGCAATTTTAATATAACATTCTTGAAATACGAAAGTCCTCTAGATAACTGCAGTCAACATATTTGTCTTGGAATGTTCTTCTTCTGTAAATAAGAAAAAAATGAAAAGAAAAAAGAATATGATTATAAAATAGAGATTAGAACTAAGTGGAAAAAAAAAGTCATTTGTATTTCCCTGTGTCTTTCAGTGTCTTTCATACTATTATAATTGCCAAAGATTAGAAGATGAGAAAAATTTGAATCAGCTGGTTTGTGGGCGGGATAGATCTGCCTCGATAATGTCCTGTGAATGATGGAGTATAAGTTACAGTTATATCAGAAATGTCATGGCTATTTTATTAAACTCTGTAGAGCAGTGGGCCTTACAGTGACTAGGAAAGGTGGTACAAGAGTGTTTTCTCTTTGTGATGTGAACCAGCCCCTTGGCTGCGCACACTGTGATAAACCTGCACTAGTGCAAAAGGCTGCTGCTTTCACTCTTTGAAGGGCCAAGCAACCCAAGTGCTGCTCTCCTGAACCCCCAGTGAAGACTTCCTCGTCTTCTTTATCTCATTCCATTTTCCTTGATTGCTGGAGCTCCTCAGAAAGGAGTCTGACCCTGGCAGAGCATAGATGCTTCTCTTCCCTGGCACTGTCTTTTGCAGCAGCCCCTCAGACCCAGCTCTGGAGAAAGCTGCATGCTGTATTATTTTCATGCAGGAATAGCCTCTTCCCAACTGACGTATTTTTTTCTAAATACATACTAGACCATTGTCTGCTAACAAAACCAATAGCACTCTATAAAAACTAAAGGATAAAGCAAAGACATTAGGCATAATGCTTGCAGTGGTGCAAACTTGTTTGTGCTAGTACAGACTTAGTTAAATATTCACCAAATATATCTTAAGGTGTTTTGAATTTTTTTTGTTATAAAATATATGTTAGAAGATTAAAGCATGTACAGAACATTCCTCCCTCTCATTCATGTCAAAATGAAATTGATAATTGCCAGTTTTTAACCAGCTCAAAAGATGCTTTCACAGCCTTCCCTTTGCAGGAGATTACTTATTGTTGCCTTTGATGTTGACACTATTTAATAGAGATCTTTTTTTCTTTATGAATTGTTTCAACTTGCTCATGCTGTCTTCAATTTAATGAAGCTGTTGAGAAGAAAACTGTAAACAAATGAGATAGGATGGTTTAGGAAGAATGTGAATTGTATTCTTTAGCAAGAATTGTTTATGGGGATGGTTTCATAATATGTAAAACATATGGACCACCAGAAATCTAAATGTCAGACTTTAGGTCTTTGATTTATTATTTTATGCAATTTACATTTTATCCACTTTTTTTTCCCCATCTCTCTTCCATTTTAACATATCATATTGTAGTAGTAGAACTGAACAAGATATGCTCCTGTTACAAGACTGTACCATTCACTGGAACATATCAAAAATGCAAGCTACCAAATGTCACAATTTTAAAGCCTAGTAAGGATCTGTAGGTATTAAACTTGAAAGAGACAATAAAATTTTTTTTGCTTTACTAGTTATTTCCTTTTAGAAATGTATTGTTAGATCCATCTACAGTACAGATTTCCTGAGTCTGTTTTCAGTACTTGTTTATACTTGCATTATATCTGTAAAAGCTGCTTTCTCACCTAATGGCCATCTCAAATCGCCAGATTTTGTTGCAAGAGAACCAGAACCAAATCAGTTTTCAATATTTTGTTTTGTATTGAAACAATAAATCCATTTTTCTGCACTTTAATTATGAGTGAACAAGCATGTAAAAATAAAGACCATATCACAGTAAACTGACTGCTTATTCACTAACTTCATTTAACCTATGTATTTTGCATAGTAGTAGGGAAAAACAGTGCACAACTAGTACAAACTATAGCCACGTCAGATGAAGCCTTTTTTTAATAAAACCAACACAAAATAGTGGAATTCAGATTAACATGATTCATTTGCCTTTGAGAGCTTCATTTCTTGGGAGTTTACTTGAATTTTAACATTCTTGGAAAATTAAAACATGTGTGGCTTAGTTTGCTCTACACTTGTGGACATTTTGCTAATTAGCTTCACAAATTCAGATCAGGTGTTGACTAGTACAAAATAATTTGCTGCCCAACAAAAAAAAAAACCAAAAAAAACAAAAAAAACCGGGCTGGTGTGGGATTGTCATCAGGGAAAACAGGAAAAGAAAAAAAGTTGAGTAATCTTTGATCCTGCTTTCAGCAAACCTCTGCTGTACAAGTGAACGGGAGATCAAACGTGAACACATTTTTGTGCTGTACTGTGCTATAGGAATCCAATACTCCAAGAATCCAATGTAAGTAAAAAAATGAAATCTGCCAAGAACATCATAATTACTTAGAAATTATTACTGAGAAATAGAAAAATGTGGCTTGCATATATTCCTGAACTGATGGACTTCATCTGAAGGTGGCATTGAGCTGTTGTCAGTCAATTACATCTATTCAGGAGATTAGACTTTTGAGGGACATGGTATACAAGTAGCACATTGCTAATGTTGGATAATTTCTTTTTCTGGGTGCGGGTCTGTGAAATTTACCTCTTCCTGAGTATTTCATTACCAGTGTGATTATTGGTCTCTCTAGAGCTGTGTTTTAACATTTTATTATTAAATTATTCCTTTGAAGGAGACTTCTGTAAAAAAAAAAAAAAAATTGTTACAATGGGTGTTACTGTTTTCCTGTATTATTTTCTAGCAGAAATTAATTATTTCCTCATTTTTAACTAAACTTTTCCTGGAAAATGACATTTTTTTGGTTTTAGGATACATACCTTCATACACATAATTTTATCTGTCTTAAGGTGGTCTGTATACATTGTATTCTGGTATGGCTAGTTAGGGTTACAGTAGGATGTTTCAGGTTTGATTCATTTTGGTGATATCAAATGTAATCATGTCTGAGACTGTAGATATGTCACTGACAGGCATTTGTTCCTATTTGGCATGAAGCTGGACTGATAAAAGTATATGTACAGAGGAAGTGTGTCTATACATTGAGGAAGAGGGGGTTTACACCTTTTTGTTACATCAGAATCAATAGGGAATACAGGTTTTGTGTAGAGAAAGCCTTAAACAAAGAGCTTCAAGGCACACTGTGTCTTAAAGTGAGTAGCTGATAAATGAGAAAGTGACTGAAAACAGTAGAAGGATGATTTAGCTGAAACCATGGAGCAGATGAATCTGTAATGCTGCTTTTTGGTTTTATTTTTTGATTGTGATTTCATTTTGCTTGGGCTAGAGAAGCTTTGTCGATTTAACAGCTGGCAAAAAGGTGATTTTGCTCCTCAGCACAGTTAGCTTGCTCACAAAGCTCTTAGTAAGGTTCTTCTGCATATTTTGGAATGACACCTGTGCCAGCAGCTTTTTTACAGCCTCCTGTGCGTGTTGTATGTTGTCTGTGTGTTCATGTGTGTCCGTCAGCTGGGGCCAGGGTGGAGAGGGGTAATTGCAATGAAATGGAACAAAGTCTAAATGCTTGGTTGAGGTGGCATCCACCCAATGACTGCTTCTACTCCTTTTCCTGCTCTCTCCATCCCACTCCTTCAATAAAAACTACATTTTCTTTAAAAACCTTCTATACATTTGAAATAAATGTAAATATTGAAGCATCTGGATGTGAACTATTTAGGGACCTAGTGAGCTCCCTTCTTCCTTGTATAATTCTTCATCATTGTCACTCCACCCTACTTAGGCTACCCACCCAGGCTTAATTTTGTTCCTTTCACTTGTTCCATACCGCAAATATTCATTTTTTTTATGCCTCCTGTGATTTCAAATTGTGCATTAAATATACTTTGCAGGGATTTGAAAGAAATAATTTACTCTGTCATTTTAATTTACAAGTTTATGAGGGTTTTGCTCTTTTTTTTTTTCCTTCCACAGTGAGCTGTGTTGCTGTAACAGATATTTTTATATGTGAAGCTGGAATGCAGAGCCTCTTTGATATTATGAAATTTGTTCATAAGATGCTATAGCAGATTGCTTAATGGTAGCAATCTTATTTTTAAGTCAAAGCAGAACTCTCGATTACTTTTGTCTTTCTCTAGGTATTTACCTATCTTGTTCTTTCAGGCTATTGCTCTTCAAGGTTGTTTTTCCAATATTATCTCTTTAATCTCTCTTCTGCCTCCTATGATAATTAGCTCCCTTCTGTGTGACTCAGCCCACTAGGCAGCAACAGAGTATTAGTATTAGGTCAGTTAATAATAATTGTCAGCTTTCCACATACTCAAGAAAACAGGCCCGTGCAAGAGGCTCTGGCTGATTTTGGGTAACAAGATAATGGAAAACTATCTTTTAGCAGGGATCAAAGAGTAGCTTTTCTTCTTGTACGATAGCTTAGGTAATGTCAATTCATAAAAACCAGCTACACCAGAATTGGGAGCTCTACACACACTGTATTTGAAGTGTCTCATATGGTAGTGAGGGACTAACATTTCTAGAAGGCAAAACTGCCTGTCAAGAAAGATAAACCAGGCTACTACGTGCTTAATTCTCATTCCTGCAGCCTGTGCTGGCTAAAATGTGATCTCTGCTGCTCAGGGCTGTCATGTTAGGCCATCGTCTGTCATATTGAAGTAAGAAAAAAGCAAAATATTTCTCATTCCAAACAATGGTGGCACTGTTTTCTGATATTTTTACAGTAGTTCAACATGATAGAATCACTTTAGAATATGAACCATCCATTCAGTCCTGAATTGCTGGTGAATATAATCAGGCTCTCACAATGTCCTGCTTTGTTATGTGGGTCAGAGTAAGTCTTTTGGTGCTCTTTTGCAACTGTGCTTTGGTGTCTCTCACTGTGAACCTTGGCATATGAAAATCTCTTTGTGGCTTTAAATGCTATAAAGTTGTTTTTTGCAGCACCAGTGACCAAGAGGAGAAGTAATTATATGTGGCTTGGACTTACTTCTATTCAAAAATAAACATGTAATTAGAAGGTAATTATAGCTATGAAATAATTTGATATAAGGGAGATGAAAATGTAGATTTGTATAACTTTCACTACATAAAAAAACTTATTTACCTGTGGTTTTGTTCACATTTTAAGAACAGCTCTTTCAGTTCAGAGCTTGTGATAGGAGGAACTAATTAATTACAGAGATATCCTTCCTGGTGATTCACAGCTTGTTAATTACTTGCTAAAGTTTCTTTGACAGTTCTATATATTCTGTCCTGGTTGCTGAAATGTCCGGACAATGTTTTCCTGAGTTAGAAGGAGTTGAATCAGTCCTCCATACCATCAGAAAGCACAGGAAAAGTGCTTGAGTCTGGAGCCATAGGAACTGGTACCCATATCAAAGAAAGACCTGCACTGTTTTCTGGAGCTTTGCAAGGAGATGCCAAGCACACCTTCCCGAGAAAGAAGGCTTTGGGGGCTGCCGGGAGAAGAGCTGGATAGCAGGTGTTCCTGTGTAATTGGCACTTGGTTCAGAGCTGAGTGCTAGACAATGTCTCACTTTCTGAGTTGTTCTTGCCCCTGGCAACTCCTGAAACAAAGGAACTGGACAATCTAAGTCCTCTGCTGGAGATATTTAGGCACCTTGCTGTCAGCTGATGGAAATTTCTGTAACAACCTTAACCTGTGTGTTGCTGCCAGCTCTGCTGTAGCTGTCTGTGTCTGCCCTTCGAGGGCCACCCCTGTAAGCCTGTTCTTTCAAGCTATTTTCAGAAAATGGTATTTAAGGAGCAGAAGGAAAGATAGACTTTTTGTGTTACCTCTTACTGTGAAACCATTTCTGTAGCTGTTAGACGCTAAGTTCACTACGGCTTTTCAGGCATTTGTGGCATGAAATCCTCCAGCTCTTAAATAGTTCAAAACACTGGTTAGAAGGAAAAGTCAATGGCCTTGGAACACAAATGGCGTTCTATGTATAATTTAGTGTCTCTATTTTATTTAAGCCATGCTAAATCAAATGAAACTAGTAATACTGATATAAGACAGTGCTGGAAATTTTATATTAACTGTGCACAACTTTCAGGGAAATGTGCTGGGAAAGTTGAAAGACTGGTTCAGAAAACCAAAGTTTACTACCAGCCAAACCCTTACTTTTCCACTTCTAGAGATATCTTTATACTCTTGGCAAACCAGTAGAAAATAACAGTAAGAAAGGTGAGGAGGGAGCTCCTAACTCGTTGTTGTGGCCATTATGTGTTGGCCTTTACATGCTCACAGACACACCTCGGTCTTGCCAGACTGGAGCCTATTTCAGCATCAATAACTGTAGCTCTTAAGCTCTCTTGGACTGTGAAAATTCCATTTCTACGAGGTAAAAGAACATATCCACCTGCAAAATGTTTTCCCTGCTGGATAATGTCTTGTGAGTTTTCCTGTCAGTGGTTTATTACAGCTCCTTGATGAACTTGGGAGGAATAATCCAACTTTTACCAATTTCATTTTGTCTGCACAAGGTTGTGGGGGTTTTTGGTGTGGGTTCTTTCTTTTTTTTTTTTCACAACACTATTTTGTGTGTGTGTGCGTGCATGCCAGGATTTATGACTGAATAAACCAAATATAGAACAGACCACTTACATAATATTTAACATATGTTATAATGTCAGATGTGAGTTAATTTTAGAAAGAGTAATGGAGCGAACCAGACAAAATGGATCATCGCTTTTCCCTGAATGTGATTAAGCAAAGAGGAAGGATTCTATCCCACCCCACCCATATATTCGGTATAAATTTCCTGCAAGTCCTTTAGCAGAGGAATATAAAACTGACTTCCAAGTGAACATAGACAGATGTTGGGTGGTCCTATTTTGCACATGATTATTCAACACTTCTATAGGAACACACTGGTTCCCATCTAAGTAACAAGCCTGAAAAATAGATTCTTCATCACATTGTCCTATCTAAAGGTAATATATTCTCTTCAGGAACAAAATTTAGATAAAAGATGCCTCTGTCATTAATGGACCATTAAAAAATTAGATTAAAACCCATTTGTTACTGAATTCTGAAGCAGTGTGGGTGTTGCACTGAAAACTATTAAGGCTCTTACTTTGTATGAGTAACATGTGTTATGGTAATGCCTTTAAATCTCTATTCAAGCTGAAGAAATTTTGTTTTGAAAATATGTAAAATTTACTTCTGTAAAGAAGTAACTAAGAGTCACACTCTGATCCATCCACTCCTTACATGGATGAATGGTAACTCATGTTAATAGATGCTCAACACTGTGCATTGTGTGTCTGGAGCTAAAATGCCAAGGCCTGGTGTTTGGCAGCTTAGACTGAACCTGAAACCCACTAGTCTCCACAAAACGGAGAGGAGAATATTTTTGATTGCTCCCTTTGGTTTGCAAAGAGCAAACTAAATTGACAATATCTGATCAAAGATGGATGGAAAATAAAATACTATGAATGTGATCCTTCTGGACCCTGGGAATTTTGTACTATTCTGTAGGAAGAAACTAGAAGCCCAGAAAACTCTCCTTGTATACCACCTAATATTTTTCTTGCTCATGTGTTACCATTTTTTACTGGTTATTTCATGTTGCTTCTTCACCACACAAATTCTCACGATATCTGCTATTTCTTCACTTAAAATACTTGTAGACCTATAATTATCCCTGTAACTCTTTGTTTTAAGATGAATCATCTTAGGTTCATGTGCAAGCTTCAGTTCAATAAGACAGTCAACAGAGGCAGATCTAGGGAGGTTAAGAAAAAGATAAGACATAACTTCTGGTGTGACATAACTTTAGTTTGAAAGCTCTGTTGTAATCAATTTTATTTAAGATGTAACAGCATAATAGAAGTCTGTTGGAGCATTGCAAATATGTGAATATGCTGCAAGTAATACCAGAGTCCAGGTTCAACTTGCTTAGGTTTTTGTTTTGATTGTTGCAAGTTAATTTAGTGACAAAACTTCAGCAATGATAAATGTATTTTAGATCCATATAGAAATCCAAAGATCACTTTAATTTCCTTCTTTTGAAAACAAAACCAAACAAGAACTCCTAAGACTCCAGAGAATGTTGGGATGTTGTTATGAGAG
The DNA here is from genome assembly GCF_009650955.1 of Corvus moneduloides. Lineage (NCBI taxonomy): Eukaryota > Metazoa > Chordata > Aves > Passeriformes > Corvidae > Corvus > Corvus moneduloides. The sequence continues at coordinate 50,746,338 of NC_045481.1, read as the reverse complement.
ATTAAGAAACAATTTCTGTCCTAAACCCTGACAGCTGAAAATTACCAGGAATTCTGGCCTATCTACAGATAAACAGAAATTGTATTTTGAAAGATATTACTAGAATTTCAGCCCTCTCTCTCGCTCTCTTATTCATGCTTTACTGGCAGCACTGTACTTGGTGAATTTCTTTGTAGAACAGTACTCCTCGAGGAAAGTGTGCACCTGGTTGAAAGGTTCCAACTTGTTCTCTGTTCTCACATTCTACAGCACTTTTAGGAGAGCACTCCTTGATCCCACATTATAGGAAATGAAAGCCCTCCTTTGGTAAAGCTGCTCTAACCTAAATTTGGTGGCAGGATGTCACACATCCATCCTCCAGGCAGGTTTCATGGAAAGTGTCAAATGAAAGCCAGTGCTACCAACAGTAAGGAAACAGCATTTTTCTCCCCCAGTGAAGCTGGTTTCTGTGGATGCCGAACTCCTGGAATGTTTGTGGCCAGCGGTCATCGTGACCTCACTCTGTGGTGGGCCAAATCCTGCAGAGTGGCTGTAGAACTCTGATGGAAATGCTAGCTCACTGCAGGATAATTTATTTTGGTTAAATGAGGTTGCAGACTACAAGCTTAATTTTAGGTTATCTTGATGGTAAAATTATATGTCATAAACCAGAGGGAGAAGTTTTGTTTGACCTTTCATAATAAAGGATTGGGGAGTGACAGGAGATGTGCAGGGGGGTATATATTAGCTTGAAAATCCAATTGGAAGGAATTTTGTATTCTAAATTCTGTCTGATTTCACACTGCAAATAAGAAAACCAAAGAAAATAATAAAATGACATTTTAAAAACTCCAGTATTTTAGGGTAAATTTAGGCTATTGTGTCCTCTGGGCAGAGATCTGAGAAAGTAATTATAGTATTATTGTATTCCAGGTTCCAATTTGATTAGTGAATTTGTTACATTCAAATTCTCTTCTTCCCATTATCCTGTATTTAGTACTAGCTCTCCTGGGGATTAAAGATCAAGCTTTGCATGCAGAGGTAACTCCTTCTTAATCATACTAAAACTCTGACCGCTTCACACTATTAAAGGAAAAGTTATCAAAACCTTGCTCTAGTAGCATCCAGATTCATTGAAAATATTTGAAGAAAAATTAGGCATAGAGTCCATTGTCAACTCTCACTACAGTATTCATACAAAGTTTGAAGGTGAAATTCTCCTCTGGTTGTGTTTATGGAATGGCTTTAGAAGTCTGAACATAGTCAGAGCTTCCTAACTGGCAGTCAGTGATGCCATGGCCATGTCAATAATGGCCTTTCTCTCCCTTTTGATTTAAAAATTCCATTTCATAATAGCAAAAAGACACTTAAAGGAAAGTCTTCAGCTTCTTGCGTCATCACACTACCCAAGGCACATAATAATCCTCAGAAAATGCGCTACCTGTCATGTCTTACTGCTAAAATATAGGTCAAGAAAACCTGCCCTATCAGACAGGATGGTGTAAGTGCTACTCTGCAATGGCCTCTGAGGGCAGGGAAAAGTCTAACTATATCCTCAACTTCCATGACAGCAGAATCCAGAATAGTTCCAGTTAGACTTCACAGACATGGATGCAGGGAAAGAATGATCTCCTGTCTCTCAATATTGATCAAGTCACACAAATGGCATTAACGCTGGGAGAGGCCTATATGGCAGCAAAGCAGATGCTCTGGATCAGACTCATAGATAAGTGGAAATGATTGTAGTTTATGAACAAGGCTGCAGAGAGCTTTTATTTGGAACGTGTGCTTGCAAATACCAGAACAGAAGAGAAGTTCTTGGGCCAAATTTACCTGTGGTGAACTATCACTAATACCCTCAGCCCTACCTTTTTGATTTGTCAGTTATGATTTTAGTAGGCTACTCAATATTAAAAAAAAAAAAAAAGAAAAAAAAGGAGATTTTAAATAAATAGCTAAATCAAGGGAGAAGTGGACAGCCTTTCATTTTCTTTTAAGAGGCCATATTGCTTATTTCAAGCAAAGCTGGTAACATTCCAATGTTCTTTTGATAAGCGTATTAAACCAAGACCAAAGACCATGGGAACAAAAAGAAAATGGCATTGTGGTTTATGCAAGTAAGCATTTTTGTTTTCATTTCTGTGCAAGACTAGTGGTGCTGCAGGATGATACAGAGCAGAACTCATTGTTAATGCATTTTTGCTAGGAGGTTCTCAGAGGACGAGGGGTCTCTGGAAACCGAGCTTTCAGACAAGGTCAAGGGTAACAAAATGCTTCTGGACACTATTCTTCAGGCTAGCAGTCTAGTCGGTATTTTTCTCATACACTGGCTGGAAGCATTAAAAATAACAGTTTCATCATCTCAGTTGAAATTTACAGTGGCATGAAAAGAATACTGTCAACTTTGTTAAAAGAACTTGCAGGTACTCTCTCTGCCTTTTAGCCTGTGTGGCACTTTTTGCTGATTTATGGTAATTTTTCCAGTGAAAAAAAGATTCTCTCATTGTTACTTTTTGAAAGCTCTACCAAAAGATGAGAAATGGAGAGCACACTTGTGCAGTGCTACACAGAGAGTATCTGGTGAAATTAGTTTAAACCAAACAGCTGTCAAATGTACAAAGTAAACAAAATACATACACTGTGGTTTCCCACTAAAACCTTTAATTTATATTTACAAAAATGCTGCTTAGGATAACAGAAAAAACAATCTATTATATATCTATGTACAAACTGTTCTAAGTTGATCATATTCCTTTAATTAAGGCATTTATGAGCTAGGCCACTTTCACTATAACAAATCTTCCGTCCTTTTCTTAGTCAGAATCTTTTGAAAGATAGGAGAGCCTAAGAAAAATGGAAGCTATTAAATTAACATATTCATATTTAACAAATGTGTCTTTTTGCATAAGCAATAAATCTCCTAGAATATATCACATTATTTCCTGCAAATGGTCCTATGAAGTAGACTGTTTCTTTTTGTTCCTCCTTCATATGACTTCATTCAGCTATATCTGGGAAGTCCTGCTCACTGTTCCCTTATCAGTGAGCTGACTTTTTAATTTAAAGGCAAAACTCCTGTCTTTTAGATATGAAGAAGAATATCTACAACATAGTGTTCTCTTCCTGATTATAGAACAATGGATTTGTGGTGTAAAAGATATAGTATTAATAACTACAAATTAAATTAGAAATGGATCCTTTGTTGTACTTTTTAGACCTTTCTGTTGTGTTCTCAGTAAATGGATGTTTTGGTTCACACTTTTAAAGATTTCTTGTATCTTAAACATGGAAATAAAATCAACCTCTCCCTCTGAAATATGTAATAATTGCCCCTCTTTGTACATGGGCATTTTTGTTTTGCCAGTGCATGCCAATAAGTAGTGTTCTCCTGATGGAGATGTCCTCAGCTGTCCTTCAAAGTTGCTACCAGTCACTTTTAATTAAAAGAAAACTTTCTATAGCAATGATGCTCTCTTGCAAAGTGGCTTCCATTTTTTTTTTTCAAGTAAAACTGCAGCCAGTAGCCCAAGAGTTGGTGGTTCTGACAGTTTAGAAATCTTTATTCCACTTTTTATTGGCCCTCTGAGGAAAAGAGAAACAAACACAAAAGGGGAGTGCACACTTAAGGTTAACCTCATCTGACCCTTTAGCTGCAAATACTTATGGATCATTCTTATATGACTATTTCATACAGAAGCTGTAGAGAAGAATGGAACAGATTGATATAAATCTCTAATATAACAGTTTTGTAAGTCTACCACAATCATCTTCATCAAAGGTGCATAAATGCTTTATTTTCACTGCTTTGAAGATTCATTGCTTATTTAAACAGTCTTCCAACAGCATGATACTTCCATTTTTTCAGGCCAGAATACACTTTTTTAGGCACCCTCTGCAGAGACCCCCACTTAAATTACCATTAATCTTCCATTATAATTCAAATCATAATCAGGGTAATTGATACAATTGTATCTATGTTTTGGTTGGGCTGAGACGCTGTTCCTGGGAATGATCTTGATAACAAGGTCACAAAGGTTCCTACTCGAATCACTAGAATGCAGTACAATTCTACCCTTATTCTTCACACAACCCTCCCTTACGTTTCACCTTCTGATGTAAACCCAAAGGGACATGTTTTCCTAGAACACTTAGGTCTGAGAGGGTCCCATCTCACCTGTTGCTTGCAAAAATTGTTGTACATATGGAAAAACAACTTCCTCAAGAACTGCTTACAGATGAGTACATACAATAAGAGAGGTGGTGCCGGTAAGATTTAAGAGTGCAACCAGGGCCTTTATACCTCTTCTGTCAGAAACTTGTAGTGTTGGTTGAATCTTTACCTCCTCCTGTTCTAGTGGACTCTTCAAAGGAGTTCCTGATGTTCTTTATGTGGTTCATCTCATTCCATCCCCTTTTGTTGTCTGGGGTTGGCCGAAGGTATTCTTTCCCTCCTGCTTTGAAAGAGTTGCAGGAGATGGAAAAGCCTGGCCGTAGTATCTTCTGTGGACAGACTATGGGGCAATATGTGCTTGCTAAAGTAGGTGTCATGTTTTGCTTGGAGGTGTGGCAATGCCTGCTCTCAGGATTGTGCTTCCTGAGATGTAGTCTGCTATTATCATCCTGTTTCTTCAGGCTGACATTGTATGAAATGGCAGAGGGCATGTTGTCTGTGTCACTCTCATAACTAAAAGTCCATTGGGGATTGAGGATACTACAGTGAAGACTTACTTCCCATTTTCTGTCTCTTGCAGGAAGTCAGAGTGCATAACTTATGAGCTAAAAAAAATCTGGGTAAAAAAGAAAGAGGGAGAGGGTGGTTTTTTCAGGTTCTATGAAATGTTCACAGCACAGCTCCATGAGTTGTCAACACAATGAGACTGACAGCAAACTTTGTCAAGAGGCAGGAAAAAAGCCTCGAGGTTTTAAACCAGCATTGCTACTGAACTCCCTGTCATCAAACCACGATGTAAATTTTATTGTGTTCATCAGAGAGAAGGCCACACTACTGTTCACCTCTCTATAGATTCAACTTTGCATGGATCCTTCTTCTACTGAAATACCTATGAAACCCAGTTCTGAATATTTATCTGTGTCTTCTCTTGTTCACAAAGACAGCAGCTCTTTTTTCAAAATGCCAGCCTTCATTTTCACTCAAGAAAGCTACTCATATATGAATATCACTCATTCAGAAATGGTGTGGTTATGGGCACTGTCTCAAGAAGTTTCCCCTGCTAAAAAATTCAGGAAGTCAAGCAGTAAAAGTTAACACAGCATATGAATTTTGGTTAGCAGCAATACACCCCTAACTTTTCTTCCTTTAAACTGCCAACAGTTTAAAAAAAGACATTTGCATGTAATCATTAGCATTTTTGTTTTCAATTACCACTGAAAAGGATTCAGGCAAGAAATTATGGGTAGATCTGACCAAAGGATGAAAATCTAATTTTGTGGCAACCTCTGAAGTTTCTACACATATGTTCTTTGATGGAGTGAAAATAAATCTCCTGAACACTTTTTGAAAAAATTTAATTAAGTTAAAGTAGAAAGGTGCTTGACTAGGTTGGGGTGTCTGAGGACCCCTTTCCTTACTTGCCACATAAAACTTTCTTGTCAAACCAGCAGCATCCCTGCATTCTAGAGTTGATACAACAGCCTTTTCAAAATCTACTCTTTCTTCAAAGTTGGAAATGTTTTTGTTACTTTTAATACTAAGACACCATGAGTAATTCCTCTAATTCAGGCTATAATTTATTGTAGTTTTCATTGCAGCTTAATTGCATAAAGTTTTGGTTTTGTTCCCACAACAGTTTTCACATCACATTCTCGTCTGAGGACGTCATATGTGTTTAGCACATACACATAGCAACATGCACATATTCCACACAAAGTGTCTCTGGTTCCAAGACCTGATATAGGACAGAACATCTGCAATAGCATCGTTGTTGCTATTTCTACATGTCATATTTATTCTAAGTAGAGAAATACAGATTGAAGGACTCTCTGAATTAGGGGGATTTTTTTCCGGTTTTTTCCTTGTAAAAAATAGAAATGATAATGTTCTTCATAAACTGAGGAACAGACTATATTGCTTCATGAAAATTTGTTGTTTTTAACATGATGGCTGGTAACATTTCACTTGTGAATGGAAGTTGGTCTACATAAACAGCCATGAATCAAGCGAAAAATGAAGAAAAAGGATGCAATGGTTCAGATGTTACTACTTTCTTTTGGTACTTAGGGTGATGAATGTTAAAGGTACATGATTGTCATAAAAGAGTTTTCCAGAGATTTCTGAGAAGTGTGTTTCTTCAAATCTAACTAAAGTAAGCAGAGTAGTTTTAGAAAAAAACCAAATTATATATTGCTCCAGCTATTGGCATGCAGTATGGTTTTCACATATTGACTGGAGACAGCTTTCAGTATATGCACAAACAATGGAGAAGTGGAGCTGATGGAGTGTTCTGAAGCCGTCCTGTCTCTTGATATTAAGAATATTAAGGTGGATCTTCTACTAAGAGAAATTATTTTGGACATAGAGAATAACTTTTGGAAACTTAAGTTATAGTGACATTTTCTTATTAAGACCTATTAGGCCTATTCTTTTTGTCTGGAGTTCAGGACAACTGCATCCATTCTGATATGTCTGTTTCCTGTGATTGTTCTTCTCGGAAGGTAAAATTATTTGCCAAGTAAAACTGTATGCTTCTTCCAGAAATACTTGTGGTATCCTCTGCTACCAAACAGCTACTGATGTCCACCCTTGAGGACAGCATGGAGTCTGTGAAGAGCTTCTGGGTCACAGAACCCATAAATAGCCTTTGTTATACTGACTCAGTGGAAGGTGACATACAATTTTATAGTTCCACTTCCTTTCAATTAGCAGCTGATTACATTTGATGAGTTACAACATTGTTTCACCTGTGCCAATTTTCAGTCAATGTTGTTAAACGTTCCCATATTCAGAAACAATAGGGAGTGGTTAAAGTGGGGCTAATCTAGTCATGGTCATTACAAAGGAAGAAAGTAGGAAAAATAAATAGCTTGGTATCACCCAGGCTAGATAGGAAATTCAGCAACTTAATGTAGCAGCAGCCATTTTCCTAAAAAGAGATTTATCTTGAAGGCTGACAAAAAATCTAGTGGACAAGTCTGGTATTGGTGAAAGGTATTTTCTTTCTCTTTTTTCCATCAGTAGAATTCATTCCATCTGTAAATATAAGTATTTCATGTATGTATGTTTCATTGTGAAGATATTGAAGTGGGACTATGATATTTAAAGGATTTGAATTTGTGTCTGAAGGGGTCTTTACCCTGGTAGTCAAGATTTATCTTTGCAATAAGTATAACCAGCAAGAATTTCTGCTCCATCATGAGATCATTTCAGTGACATATTGCACAGGCAAATGAGTTTTGCTGTGAGTAGGCCATTATTATCACCTAACTAAACCTTTTTAAGTCTTGATAAGGAGGATTTCCCTGTAGTTTAGGTACAGGCCATGGGTTAAGGAAATTTAGCTTCAGATTTCCTGTCTCAGAACATTATATTGCTTGGTGATGATCGCTCCTTAGAATTTTGGCTTTTGAGATTGCAAGATCAATGGTGTTTTATTTCGCTCAATGCCATTGTGAGGAAGTCTGGGGTCAGACCTCATACACAGAAGAAATATAGGCACCAAGAAGGGAAGAGTAATGCAGTATTTTTGTCCCTTTGTCACTCAGAGAGATAAAAGGTAGGACAGTTGTGTTTTTAGACTGAAAAAGGACTGCTGTTAGGTGTCCTGGGGTTATGATGTTGCTGTGGTTATTTTTTAAATTAATTTCTTCGATTTGAAGTTACCTAGTTTTCCAATCAATAAGCAAAGAATGAGATGGAAAGGAGGTGGTTTCACAGTTCAAATTCCTCTTGAGTCATAGTCTTTGGCTTAGGGAAAGCAAAGGGCCATATTTCGCATGTAAAAGATGAAATGTCTGATGGAAAACAGAGTATCATGGTGAGGAGTCTGTCACAGGGAGGTGAGAAATGTGACATAATTTCCATCCTATTCCACACTGTGAAAAGTGTCTGTGCTCAGCAGCATGAGGCTGGACTGGGGTGGTTACGGCTAGAGCGCAACTGCTGTGTTTTGGAACAGTCCCTCCCTTTTATCATCCAGTAAAAATTCATGAAGCGATCTTGTTGTTGCACAGTCTCCTCAACATGTTCCGTTCCATTTGCAGCCACCATACTTTACAGAGGAATTGTCCTCCAGCCATAATTTTAATAATGTGTTCCTCCAGAAAGATGAGTTTTTAAAAAAATCCTGGCTCAGGATGATTAGATTAGATTTCATCTCTTCTGACTCTTTTGTTTAAATTTTTAGAATTATTTGCTTTAATTCCACATCTGGGGAAAATTCTATGGTTTATTTACAAAAATTTCAGCGGAAACAATCAGTGTGGTTCTTTCTGGATTTGGGAGTCTAGAGATGTACAGTGACTGACTGGAATTTACTTTAAGTGATTCCTTGTTTAGGTTCTCTGCTAACATAAAACACAATAACCAGGATGATTCCACTTCAAGAAACATACTCTAAGTGCCCATCTTAAGATTGCTAGGCAGACAGCAGTGGTAGAAGAGAAAATTAAGGAAAATTTGCTTTTCCAACAATCATTTCCAACAAGAAACTCATTGTACAAAATTCTGTGTTTCTCCTGAACCAGAAAAATGCTTGTCTGTTTTCATGGTAAATTTAAGTCCAGCTACAGTTGGAGATTTGTGATCTTCCTTAGTATCCATTTCCACTTAGCCTAGTGGTTTCATAGGATCTCAAACCCATCAGAATGTGTCTTTAAAAGTTAACTGTACTGATTAGGTGGGACTGAAAATATGTTTAAAATTAAGCACATGCTTAATTATCTGTGACCTCAGGTTTTGCATGAGATTTTTGTATGAGCTTTATTTCAAAGCCTAAACCCCAAAGCTCTGATTTTTGAGGGGTTTTAAATGAAAGTTTAACATTGGGCAATTCTTCCATCTGCTATTATGTTTCTAAGAACACAGACTTGGAATAAATCATGTGAATAAAAGTCACTTGCTGGTAGCGTATTTCATGGAAATGATAGATAAAAAGTGTCTGCTCAGCCATCAACTCCATGCTTCTACTAGTACATACTTGGCCTCGGTTTGCATACATATTCTTTCTCATAGAATGCAAGTTAAATAACAGGTACTCTTTCTTTTTTTTTTAAGAGCAGCCTAACACATCTAATTTCTGCAATTTCTACCTATGGTTTTCCTCTTAAAGGTAATTTGTTTCCTTTCAAGTAATTACAAATTGTACATTTCCAGTCACATTATGCCAACATCAAGACTGATAACTAACTAGTTTGATTCCACTCTTATCAACATTTTATGAAAATTAGAAGTGAAAACATCACCCTGGGACCTTTAGAGTTGCTTTAAGTTGTTTTGAATAAATAGCAGGGTCTCTTATAGCTCTAATGATTAGAACAGCTAAAAAGATTCCACTACAAGTTGTAATGCACCTCTCTTTATAAGAACCCTGGAAACCTGTTCATCCTGTTTATTTTACTTCTACTGTGTAGTGGCATTCTTAGAGATGCATGATTGCTACCTTAGGTTCTTGCATAGCTTAAGCTTTACTGAGTTGGAATAACATTTCTCTAGCTAGTCTTTTAAAGCAATGTCATTCAGGCAGAAGCATTTCTGTTGCACTTGGCAAATATTTTCTAGTCACATTCATTGTTTAGTAAAATAATTTTTATTGTCTTACTGTCTTTTTTTCCTTCATGTGAGTTGGATACTTAGTATTAAAATGAGCATTTTTACAGCTTGGTTTTGTTGTTGTATTGGGGGTTTTTTGTTTGATTTTTTTTTTTTTCTTTTTGAGAAAAAGATCTATGGTATCTCTTCATCAGAAACCCATAGATTAATTTGACCTAAATTTTATATTGTATGAAGATTCCTATGTCTCTCTGTTCAAAAGCAACTTCTTAGGTCATTCCTGAAGCAACCAAAATTTAAGATTAAACTTTTCTGTTTGAGAGAAGGAGAAGGTGAAGGAAGCAGTGGCAAATGTCTAAATTATGTTTTGAAATTTAAAAAAGAAAAGAAAAAGCCAAGACCCCGACAGCAACTTGTACCTTTCACTCAGTTTTGTTCTAGCTGTTCTTTAGAACATCACTCTTCCACTGTCTTAAAAGCACATTCCCAAATGCTAGTTTTGAATATTTGTCTCATGAAAAATATTTTTGCCCTTTTGCCAGATATTAGGTCAATAAATTCCCCAGAGAAAGCCTGATATACAGTAGCAGTTTTATGATTTCCAGAGATCTAAACCATACAGTTCCCTGTTGTAAGTCTAATAAGCTGTTCCTATACATCTCTTCTAAGGCTGTCTCAAAGCACTTTCTAAACTGCAAAGAAGTGAGTGTGACTGCTGTCTTCAGCAAGGCTAGGATTTTTTTTTTCCTCTTGGAACATAAACCCAGAAATCTGGCACCCATTTTCAAGCCCTTCTAGGAACTTCAGTGGACCTCAGGAAAATTGTCCAGTAATTCAAGATAATTGACTGGAAAAGAAAAAAAAAGGTGTGTTTGATTCTCATCTTTGTTCCTGAAAACAGTGCCAGGCATTCCTCCAGTGTCAGACTTTTTTGCTTGGGTAGTCACTAAATAATTTTTTATACTTCTTTGGTGGTGTGCTGGCTTTGTATGTATGTACACAATCAGGGCATGTGAAAGATGCAAACATAGAAGATAATTAATTAGAATTAACAGATGAAGAGTGAGGCCGAGAGAGATGCACAAATGTAGTGTCTTTGCCAATAAATCACCAATGGGAATGATTAAACAAGAAAATATAGTATATACCTATTTTTCAGTTCTCTGATAAGCAATATGGTGGGAATAATTCTTTGGCTCTCGAGTTACATTCCATGTTAGTGGGTTAGTAATGGGTCACACATGACTGATTTAACAGAATAAAGGCTAAGATTAGATTACTCTTTTTAATAAAGTGAGCATACTTCAGATGAAAATGTTTTGTCTATTCATCAAAATTATGCATGGGGTGCCAGGCATCCTCTTCTTTTAAATGTACCTCATTGAAAATACAGCAAGTTAAACACAAACCATCTAAGCATGTGGAAACATATTGTAGCTACTGTGGTTTTTTTATGTGTCATGAGGGAAGCAGCAGTGCTGCATGTGAAGCTGGCTTCTAAATACCAGTTTCAAATACCAAACTAGTGCCTGCAATATTTTCCTATGGATATCAAAAATGGAATGAACTATTTATATACATATATATACATACACACACACATACAAATACAGTAGAGAGGGAGAAAAAAAATTTCCAGGCATAATAGATGAGGTTAAGACATAAAGTTGGTTGTCATAAGATCTGATTTCTGATTTTCTGTGTGAATGTTTGCTTGTGTTTTCTTAATCCATCAAATTACTTCCATCCAGCTGGTTATTGTACCTAAAGATTCTCATGCAGTTGCCCATTGCATTTCATTATCCATACAAAAGGTTGATAATTCCCCAGGAATTCTAACTGCTATGATAATGGGTGAATTTTGAGTTTCTCAGGTGCTGGGGAAAGCCTAAAATTGAAAATTGGGAATGGCAGCTTGTTTGTGAGGCAATGTATATATTTTGCCACTTAACACCCAATTCATGTTTGCACTCAGAATTACAGAGGAGTTGAGGCTGGAAGAGACATCTGAAGGTCATCTTGCCCTACCCTCTGCTCCGATCATATCCAGACAACTTTTGCATATCCCCAAGGATGGAGACTCCATAGCCTCCCTGGCAACCTGTGCTAATGTTCATTCACCTTCACATAGAGAAACTAAACCTATTTCATAGTGCCCATTTGCAAAGTGAAATCTAAAAGCGTTGTTTGAAATCTATGGGTAAGGACATTTCCAACATGCTACCAGTGGGAAAGCATATTTAGTTCTTGTATGGCTCTCCTGAGATAGAGAATTACTGAGGGTTTCCTTTCTGTGACCTTTTGTATGTGATGTGCTGTTTGCTGCTTCCCATGAGGTCTAGGGGCAAGAAAAAACAAACCTTACTCCTTAACACATCTGGATCAAGACCAGTGGTTTGGAAGCTCTGTCTACCTGTTTAAAGGTCACAGTGGGCCATGCAGGTAGCACCCTTGAGGGTACAGATGAGGAGATGATGAGGCCCCAGCAACAGCTGGAATTAGTCTGGAAGGAGGGAAAGTTGACAGCAACCTTCAAAATAGGTTGGAACAATCAGTGAAAGAGCGATGACCTACTCTGTATGACATATTGCTGGGTAATGCTGCCAGATGAGTTAATAAAGCCATTGCCTAATTAAACCACATCCTCTGCATCATGTCTTCCTGCACAGTCAAGCTGTGTGCTTTCTGGCTTGTATGGCATCATCAATAATACAGATCCGACATCTATATCATCTGGTGGTGGTGCAGGAGTTAAAATAGAATACAGCTCACTTCCTTTTAGCTGTATTTGGCTGTACAGAACTAACAGGAGTAAAAAATGGTAACTATTTTTATCACTTAAGTGAGTACATTTGGACTGACTACATATGGAGAACAGATCTACTGAATAAGACTTTTGCCTAGTAACTTTTTCTGCTGTAGCCACATTTAATAATTGTGGTTGAAATGCTGGCTTTACATTTGAAAAAATGTTGACAGAGTATCTTTCACAAATAGGAACATGCTCACATGATTCTAAACATATGCCACAGTCCTTTCCCACATCTACATCTGTTTCTTTAATTGATATTGTATTTTAATTATTTTAGCTTATAAATACACACTAGGGCTGATAAACACGTTTTCTATCAGATGTTTTTGGAAAGAAAACTGTCGCCATAGTTTCTTTTTTTCATAAAATACTTGTTTCCTGCAGCGTTTCTTTAAGCCTTCAAAACTTTGTAACAGAGTTGTTTCTATTAACTTCTGTTGGATAAAGATAGGGAAAGGTGCGGAGTGCTCAAATCTTAAGCAGTGAGATAAACCGCAGAGTATAAAAGAAAGCTCATAATGGGAGAGTATGTTCTACTGTGCAGAGCATTCACTTTTGCTCAGAAAGAGGGAAATGCTGGTATTATGAAGCAGTTAAGCCATGAGTTAATTTCAGTGAATTGCAGACACAGCACAGCAGCTTTGACACATGACACATGCTTGTGTTCTAGCACTTCTTTACCTCAAGACATATTTGAAACAATCTGCAATTAGAAAAAGCAATCACTAATACACAGTAAAGTAACCCCTGCCAGAACTGACAGGTGAGTGTCTCTATCTGGAGATCTCTATTTCATAAGGTTATTTGAACCCAGTTCCTTTCCTTTCTCAATTAAATTCATGGTAGATGGATGAGAGCTGAGTTTTTCAGAGGGAGAAGATTAGCTATTATACCATATACGGGTCAGAATTGTAAGTGATGTTCCACCCAGTCTGTTGCTGATATTCCCAGAGGATTCTTTCAGTGTTGGCCTTATCAGTCAACTCTTCACTTTTATTTACTTTAGCGGTTGCTTTAAAAATCCATTCCAACATCTGACTAAAATCAAGAGAGGGAAGTAAATGTATCTGCTCTATCTCATTAGTTAACAGAGACATACAAAGGTTTGATTTCAGTTTATGTCAGACAATATTCTGTAATTAAGCACAGACCATCATCAGTTCTCTACCAGAGTGACCGGGAAGGTTGAAATCGGTTTGGTGTTTAATGAAACATAATTCAGATAAGATGAACATTTTGCACCTAATTTTTTTTCAGGTGTCTCCACCAGAATCAGTGGATTCTCACAGCAGCAGCAAATGTCCCTATTTATGCAGATGACTTTTATATTTTAATTTTAAAAGCTGATGCTTCTTTATCCTCAGTTGTTGTTTTAACATTAATACTGAAAGCCATGGAAATTTTTGTTTTAACTTTTTTTAAGACTGATTACTGATGGCATCTTAAAGGAAACAAAATACCCTGACTTTGACCAAAGTCACAAATATGTGTTGAGAATAGCAGTTTGCTTGTATTCCCACACTGGATGAGAAAGGCTGGCATATCATGATGGAAACACATGAATAAAGAAACAACCTATGTTATAAATTATATCCCATGGATTAAGAAACAACTAATGGTATAAATTATAACTATGGAATCTAAATGGGGAATGTCAAATAAAATGTACTTTTCAAGGCCCCAAGTCGGGCTTACAGCCGATCTCTGTTCCCTTGGGAATCACAGACTTCATCTTTGCTGAAAATAGGTGACTCCAGGCATTCTTTCAGTGAATTGATCCAATCTTGCTCCTTCCTTTTAAAGCGAATGCAGTGATGCTGATGTTGCCCTCCTTTTTTACACCAGTGCTTAATGTTTAGAATACTTGCTCAGAAAGTGGGCAACAATTCTCTTTTCTAACAGAAGCTCTTTGAGACTTCATCTCCTACTTCTTATGTCAGGGCAGTTTGTGGATGGCAGCGTTTTCCTTTTCTTTTGGACAAGAATCACTTTGCAGGAATGAACTCTTAATTCAGTGGGAAAGAGAGAAGGGCAGAAAGGCATCATAGTTCAGAGATTAATGCAAGAGGTGAAAGATAGGTGACTGCAATCCCAACCCTCTGTCTGTAAATTACTTCTGTAATTCACGTTGAATAATAACTCTCTTAAAAAACCCCAAAACTAAACAACAACAACAAAACCCACAACACAAACACACAGTAGAATTTCTATGAATTAGGGAAACGAACCCAACCACCTCTTTATCAACAGGAGTAATCTAATTTCTGAATATAGGTATCAGTCTCTGAGTTTGATACTGAAATCCTAGAAAACAGAGAAAGTTAGGAAAAAGTTCTCTATGCAGTTCTATTTTCTATCGGATAGCTCCAAACACTCTATTCTTATCTTTCTACTTCTTATCTCTATGTGCCTAATTGTCACTGGGCATTTAATGGAATGACTAGATCCTGAAAGGATCCAGTCCATTAGGTCTTTAACTACATCTAGAGACTGAAGATAGTTTGGACTCTAAATGACATAAAAGCATACTTTGTGACTACATATTTAAGCAGGGACTGTTTGATACAGTGGGAATAATGACCTAGCTCTAGGCTATCATTTCTATCATTACAAATTGGAGTCTTGTTGAGGCAGATTTCAACAAGGCCTAACGTATCTCATAGAGTAGCACTGCAGATATCACCCAGATCATTGAAGTGCTTTTGGAATTTTTGGTCATTGTATGAAAATGGCTTTGGACCACCTGCCAGTATAATTTCTTGTTGCACTACTGCATAGGGGCATGATGGCAGCATCCTCTGAAAGCATTACTGCTAACACAACTGGATTAGTAGTTATGGGACAACAGCAAATCTTTGGACCCTGTGCAAATTCAACTTAATTGAGCTGAATTGATAACAGAATATTTCTACAGGCACTCTCAAAATGTATTGGAAAGGAAAGACTGAACTTTGCTTAGCTGAACTGTGGAGGAAAATTTTGTATTAATAGAGCAACAGGGAGTTCTCAATGTTGGGTTGTCACTCGGATCTTTTGTTGCAGAGAGCCTCCCTGCCATACAACAGAGGAAATGCAGCAGCCTACAGTTCTAAGTTCTATAGTTCTAAGAGGGATTATTTGGATTAAGATACATTTCCTTTTCTTAATATGAAATACAACAGGGACTCCCCATACAAATACACTATCTCAGCTTTGTCTCACTTCATAGTACGTCTGCTGGTAATCTGCATTTCTTATTGTCACTAAAGTGTTAAGCATCAATTTCTCAGATTATCTATACATTTAATTTTCCCTTAAATTTTGTGTAATGCCAGGAATGACAGAAGGAAATTGTGACAAAGACTAGGTATTCTGTTCTGTGGAGCAGTCAGCGAATTAGAGGTAGCTAGGTTGTCACCTCTTCAGCACAGATGTTGACATTCCTGTGAAAGAATAAGGTGCATTTCCAGGTAAGTATGTGAGCTTTTCTTTGGGCTGATAAACCATCTCAGGTGGACAAAGCTCCCTTAAGAAGTGTTAAGCAATGCCTCCCTGACAAAGCAACAGCAGGGTCAGGTTAAGGGCTGAGGTATCAGGGCTGCATTTGAACCTGTCCCATAAATCAGATTCCATCACTGCAATAAGGCTATCTCCTACAGAATGCAGGTGGGATTAGATATCTTTTGAATTGCAGACATCAATTAATTTCAAGCAGTTGACTTAAAAAGATGAATTTATTTTAAAACCATTTTGTAGTGATATTTTTTCATAAATAAATGAAAGTCTCAAACACAGACATGATTTTGTTTGCACAGTATCCTCTTTTCTCCTTGTATATAGCAATTATGATGGTCAATTCATTTATCTTCCCTTTTTTAACCTTTGTCCAGTATAAATCTATAATCTGTTCATTTGAATATACTTTCATATATCAAGTTAGGTATTATTTCTCTGTTATTTTCCACGATTTTTTTTTATTATTCTGAAGATTTTGTTATGGAAAATGCAGCTGACCCATGTGAAACTTAAGACCTTGTCTGCTCCCTTCCCATAGCTGCTGGGGAGCATGAGAAATAGCTGCAGATAAAAAGGTTATGGCAGCTTGTTTCCTTCCCCTCTGTTCTGAAACAATTTTAGCTTCTGCCTGGTTTGTCTTTGCATAGCTGTTAAGTCATATCCAAGGAAGGGAGTATTAGGCATGCACCACATTTTCATCCTGGTTACATGACACAAGCAAGGAGAAGGGTCTCCAGCCCCATTTTCTGGAGGAATTGCTCATGTTTGTGACTAAGGTTCTTGGAAAGCTCTTCTAGTAATCTGAGGGGCATTTCCCCTTTAAGCAATATGAATTTTTGTTAATATTTAGTATCCATTGTACCTGAATTATCCATAGAAATAAGCCTTTCTGATACACGTAGCAGACTTCTGGAGACATGAAAGAATCTCACAGCTTTCCTGCTTTCTGCCCTGAATGGCACATGTTTCTGCTAGAGAAACATGAGCAGACACAGCCCACAGAATGCTGTTCCCAACAAACCCTAGAACTTCATCAAGTACCACTTAGCTTATTCTTAATGAAAGTGCTAAGAACCTAAGCCATGACTACTTTAAGTGTTAAACTACGTATAGTTAAAAGTTTAATCACATTTGATGTAAGCATAGTCAAAGAAGAGAATTAGGTACTACCAGACAGTGATTCAGACCTTGAGCTATAGTTTCTTGAACACAGCTTGTTTGTCAAGAGTCACAGTTTAAGCAACTTCCATTATCAACCACTTGTTCTATTTATTTCCCTTTTGCACCAGTACAGCCAACTGTGATGCTACACTCTGAACCTAAACTAAACATAAAATGAGTGGTATATTCTGGTGTGCAAGGAGAAATGCACTTTACTCTGACCTGTCTCTAGCTTTTTGGTGGTGTTCTTCACTGTACTACTTGATCATTTCATATATATTAATTTTAACTTTGTTTCAAAATTGTCAAAAGGGATATTACACTATTTCTGTTTAAATACTCCACGTATGTGTAGATATAAGTATTTACTAATGCAAAATCGATTCTAATTGCTCTCAATGACTGGTCTATATTTTGCCCATAAGAAACAGCAAGAAGAGATTAAAATATTAAGTGTTTTTCCCAATATCACATCTATAACATGTTGCTGAAGATCTGAACAGACTTATTCTTCATCTCAGAGATCATCTTTGATTATACACTTAAGTTTTTCATTGGACCTTGCATTATATTTTCACTAATGCCTCGAAGAAAAATCTGTGCATTCTTATGAGCTTGGTGATTTTAATTTTCACTGTATAATTCTACTAGAATGACAGCAATAGTTTTCATTTCTGTTCTCACTCAGTCACAGAATCACAGAATGGTTGAGATTGAAAGGGACTTCTGGAGTTTGCCTTGTCCAACCCCACTGCTCAAACAGGCCCACCTAGAGTACTCTGCCAGGACTGTGTACAGATGGTTTTCTAATATCTCCAGGGGTGGAGACTCCACAATCTCTATTGACAACTTGTTCTGGTGCTCAGTCACCCTCACAGTAAAGAATTGTTTTGTGATGTTCAGATGGAAGCTCTTATGCTTCAGTGGGTGCCCTTTGCCTCTTGCCCTGTCACTAGACACCGTAGAAAAGAGCCTGGCTGTGTCTTCTTTAAAACCTTGGGTAGAGAATCTAGATCTTGCCCTGGTTAAATTTCTTATGGTTAGTGATTGCCCAGCTCTCTAGACTATCCAGATCTCTTTGTAAGGCCCCTTTCTGCTCTCAGGGGTTGAGACACAGCTTCTCCTGCTTTGTGTTGTTGCTATACTTACTTAATGTACATTCAGTTCCTGCGTCCAGACCACTTATTAAAACATTCAAGATCCCTAGCCCTGAAATTGAGCCTGGGGGAATCCCACTGACTATCTGCCAGCCTGACATAATCCTACTTACTAAAGTATTTTGAGTCTGACTCGTCAGACAATTGTTCACCCAACATATTTTGGAGTTGCCTAGCTGAGTGCTAGACATCTTGTCCAGAAGGTTACTCTGAGACACAGCACCAAAAGCTTTATTGAAATCCAAACCCACCACATCTACTGACTTCCCTTGGTCAACTAGATGGGTGACCTGGTCAAAAGGAAATTAATTTGATTAAGCAGGACTTTCCCCTCATGAACACGTTGGCTTTTGTCATTGACTGCATTGTCTCTCAAATAACTCCTGGAATAACTTTCTCCAAAATTTTACCAGGCACAGACAGGCCTGCAATTATCAAGGTCTTCCTCCTTAATCTTACCGAAAACTGGGAAAACATTATCCAGCTTCCAATTGACTGGGATGACTTCAGACTCCCAAGACTGGTGAAAATTAATGGAGACAGGTCACACAAGGACATCTGCCAGCTCTTTCAGTACTCTGGGATGAATCCCATTGGGGTCCATAAATTTATGCATCCAGCTGGAGTGACAGGTCTTGAACAAGTTCAGGGTTGTTTGGGTTTTTGTTTGGTTTGTTTTGGTTATCAAGTTAGCCAAAACACTGAAAAGTTATGATTCTTTTCCTATACAGCTTTACCATCTAAGTCTGAAGCATTTTATGCTAGCTTCTAGTTAGAATAATGGGAAGACTATTTCAGGAAGAATTTTATTTTCTTTTGAAATACTTGTTGTTTCTAAGGTTATGTGGTAATTACTTTCCATGTTCTGTTATTAAAATACCAAAAGAAAGTATTAGTAAAGAGTAGATATATGACCACAAAAATAGCTCATTCCTAGCTCCACAGTCATGTGTAATTTCACTGGATTGTGTGCACTAGAAAAATTAAAAACAAGCATACATGACTGAAGAGTTCTCAGTATCCAAAGGGGATGACAATAAGCCATACTTCCAAGCCACACCTTGCTTCATCCTCCTTTCAGGCAGCTGTAGAGAGTGATAAGGTCGCCCCTGGGACTCCTTTTTTCTGGAGCAAACACCCCCAGCTCCCTCAGCTGCTTCTCATTGACTCACTCTCCAAACCCTCCACCAGCTCCATTGCCCTTCTCTGGACTTGCTCCAGCCCCTCAATGTCTTTCCTATAGTGAGAGGCCCAAAACTGGACACAGCACTTGAGGTGTGGCCTCACCAGTGGAGAGTACAGGAGGACAATCACTGCCCTGGTCTTACTTACTTACTGTGCTATTACAAAAATGCCTTTAAAAGTAGACTTTAAACACTAGTTAATAAGATCAATGTCAGAAAAAAAATTAAAGAAAATTGAAAATACAACTTGTATATCATTTCAAGAGATTGCTTTCACATGCATGGGTAATAATACTTTGACCAGGATTTATCCGTGCAGTCTCTACAGAAAATAATTCCTTCTCTTGTGTTAACATTCAGTGAACTTCATATTCACTGAATGTGAGCACAATGGGATCATCTGTCTTGTCAAGTTAATCTATAGCATTAATGTAGTGTTTTATCCCTCTTTCTCAGACTCCATGCACATAAAACATTAATATATATAGTTTTCAGCAGAACGTTCTTGTGTCCATCAGTTACAAATGCATGGTTTTATCCCTGGGCCAGTAAAGTGCCTCCATACCTTGCTGTTACTGTGTATGTACAGTGATTCCCAAATCTGTAACAAAAGAGCATGCAAATTAAAATGTCTCCTATATGTATTCTAAAATCAGTGTATAGGATATGCTTCAGTACATACTGTCACTTATACTGTATTTCTGGTTGGTTCTCATCTGGTGTGATAGAATATAAAACCTTACTGGAAAGGTCCTTTCTGAAAGCTGTTACAAAGGAACTGGTACTTTGGTTTGCAGATGGAGATCATTACTACACGTAATCCATAATTTTTGTATCCTGTTTCAGTTCCATTGTTACCTGTGGGCAGATACATAAAGAGGCACGAGGACCTCATGGAAAAGGCAGTAGAGTAGAAAACCTACTTCTGTCTCTTTTGTTGATTTACTTTTTTATTGTCAGTGAGTTATTGCCCTTTGTGAATGATGTTTATAAAGGCTGTGAGTTGCTCATCATGGTACCTGCATGTACAGCACTCCATACTCTGGGTATCATTTATCACTTCCAGCTCCTGCTGTACTATCTGAAAGTAGTAGGAAGTGTTTACATTTTTTCTTCTTCTTTTTCTGTATTGAAGAACTTGAACATATATTTCAAAGAGACAATGACACCTGGATGAACAGATTAAAAAACAGGGTGCTATGTTCTTCTATCTAGATGCCAAGATAGATAAGCGCTGTAATATTAACACAGGGTGGGGGGAGAAAAAAGACAGTACATTTTTTATTTCTCTGTTGGAAAATTTCTGCAAAACATCATCTCAAATTCATCATTTGATCAAACATTCTGTCTTAGAAAATATTTTTTATTTTGCATTTGCTAAACAGAAAGAGAATTTGAGTGTCATGATCAAGTTCAGACCTTTAGTCACCCATAAGTGCAAGAAGTGCAAGGAATGATTGGTTTGCTCTACAAGAGACTTCTGTTGTAGTCCTTGGCTTTACAAATGTGCAGTTACATTGTTCAAGGCTCGAGCACTGTTTGAAGTCTTGTATAGTTCTTTTTTCAGGCCCTCTGTACAGGGCTTGAGTTTCATCTTTAATCAACAGCCAGCTGTTAGGGCTGCCACAGATTCCTGACCTGTAATTACCCCAGAACCTCATCCTGCTGGCTGGCTTCTCAGAGTCTCCTGATATGCATGCTACAAGATTGAAAGTGGCAAAAAATCCTTTGCAAAGGTACCAAGAGATTTGTATCTTTGCACTACAAATCAATCCAAACACTGAAGATATGAGTCCTGTTCTTCCCTCACCCCCCCACTCATTCCCCCCCTTAACTGTGTCCTGCATTTCAGGTTGTAATTAAGACTAACAATGTGAAATCAAGCAAGTTTGCTTGAACCTGCTCTAGGAAAAGATCAATTGGGAAGCCAAGTGCACAATATCCCTGTTGATGAGATCCATGTTATTTGCTGGACCATCTGATTATGTGTTTTACTACGAACTGTGTAAAGTTTTAATGCAATGCACTTTTTCAGTAAGTTGCAACCATATATACACTTTAAGTATTATAGATTCCAGTTGTCATAAAACATTTACTTCATTGTCAGCTCTATCTATAGTATTCTTGAATTTTGAACTACAAAGTACTGCCAACCAGAAAACATGCATTTTTATTCCAGGATGAATGATGATTGCAAGCCATGAATTGGTTTCAGTTCTCTCTCTCTTTCACCTGAGAGGACAAGTTTGTTTTTTTTTTAAAAAACATTCCACGTCCTTCAGGTATGTCTTCTAGTAAATATATATGCAAAGGACAGGCTAGAACAATTGCAAGTTTTGATTGCTGCTGTTGTTAATTCTATAGATATCTCCTTTTAGAGCCGGCCACCACAACTAGATAAATCTAGATTTGTCTTTCTTTAGCTGAGGGAAATAGCCTCACATCTGTTAAAAGATTATCACCTGATGAGTCCATCTGAGATCAGAAATACTTTGCATGAAACTCAGGTCTCAGCAATGCACACATTCAGGATACATGATCCAGCCAGGATGCTCACTGATATATCCTGAATACCTACATTTGAAGTACTCGGTGAGCAGGTGACTAGGATTATGGATTGTAGGAGAGGCAGGAGACCTGGGAGTAAAGATGATCTTCCATGCACGTATGTGTTTCTCTGTTCACTGGAGAATGAAAAGCAGATCCAAGAGTTTTTAGAAATTTTCTGATTTTTCTCAACTAAGCTATATGCTTATGCCTTTTTAATGCCTCTGATCATTTTTTTGCCAAGCAGCCACATTCAACTTCATGTTTACTTGCTGAGAGATGTTAGTGGGAATAAATTGTTGCTAGGTTATGAAATGCATCTTTCGGTATTTCCACAGTCAACGGTTTTGATTTTATCTGATAAACTCAAGTATTGCACAGGGGAAAAAGTAAGCTGTATTATTAACATGGGCTGTTGAGAAAATCTTCTTTTAAAAAAGCAGAACTCCAGAATGTAATATTAGAATTTTTGTAGATAATTAGATTAAGTCTGAAAATATATGCAGTTCAGATCCACAGCAGCATGGCAGAGACTAAGACAGAAGTAAAACTCAGATCTGATTAAGGGGTTTTGTGATTTACTTTGTATTTTTTATTTTCTTATAGCTCTCACCTTTCATGGTCATATTAATTGTCTTTTTCTAACCTTGTTTCCAGTCTGTATCTGATATTCAACTATACACCATAAAAGTAACTTATGCATACAAATTTTCTCTTCATTGATTAAAAAAGGATAGGATGCCATATAGAAAGCTTCCTACGTTGCTTGAAGAAGGCAATTAATAACCAGTAGGAAAAAAGGTTCTTCTATATAGCTCCTGAGAAATCTTTATCCATATCACAGAAGACTGGCCAGGTTGTAACAGACTGCTGTTACTATTTCTACCTTGACTCAGAGTTGTTCTTGATATTTTCCCTGGGATATGATCTGGGCATGAGGAATCTGAAATACTGTGTTCAGTTTGCACTTTCTGAAACCAAGTTGTTGTCTGTTTAATTCAGTTACTCTGATTAAGTCTGTGGTGGGGGTGTACAGAGAAGAAAGGACAGAGCTGAAATGTGATCCCCAGTGATCATTATGGTTACATGGGTCTGTGGAAAGTCAGAAGAAAATGATGGCAGCACTAGAAAGCCTAAACACGTGTAATAATACAGCCAACCATGCTACAGTCAATCTTTAAATAAGTGAAACACAAAAAAATGATGAGTGTCTGTTTCCTACCAATGCATTTTATAATTATGTGGTGTATACTTTTAAAATATAATTTTTTAATTGCACAATATGAAAAATGTTGCCTCTTTAAATTGTATTTTCTGGGTTACAGTAGCCTACAGAGAGGAGAAAAAAAACAAACCAAAGAAAGGATACATTGTAAAATGAGATTTACAAAATAAAGTATCTGAAGTTAAAAACTTGGACTACTAAAGCTTTTTTCATCAAACATAGCACTGGAAAATATACATTTACTATGTATATATGTATATACACATATATATTTTCAAGTATTACTGTTCAATAAAATGTTTTATTTTTTACAAGGGTAGAAGAGAAAACAGAACCCCACAGCTTTTTGATAAAACTGTTGTTTGTCTTTCTGGAAGCTTTGCGGAAACTGAGGACAACCCAATCTTAAACTCCATTTGCCAATCAAGAGCACCTCAACTCAGCTACTCAGTTTCCCATTCAGTGAGATGCGAGATGTTATCTAACCCCAAAGGGCAGGGCAGCTTTTCTTTTGTGTGAGTCCCAGATAGGCAAGTACACAAGAAAAGCATGGGGGAGAAGCAAGGCATTGACTATTGTGTGGTTTTCCTTTTCTGAAAACTCCATGTTAGAAGATAAACTGGGATTATAACTTTTGTGAATTGAAAAAGAGGCCCCCAAAAGAACAGTGTTGCAGCTCATCTCATTCCAATCCCCCTGTAACAGGCAGGGACACCTCTCACTGGACCAGGTTGCTCAGAGCTTCATCCAACCTGTCTTTGAACACTTCCAGGGATGGGACACACACAGCTTCCCTGGGCAACCTGTGCTGGTGCCTCAGCACCTTCACAATAAAAAGTTTCTGCCTAAATTTTAACCCAAATCTACCCTCTTTCAGTTTAAAATCATTAATCCTTGTTCTGTTGCTGCACTCCCTTATAAAGGGTCTCCCCCTGCCTTTCCAGTAGGCCCCATTTAGGTACCGGAATGTGCAGTTTTAAAAAGAAAGGGAGAAAGAGCCCTTGATCCCCATTTATAAAGGTGTTCTTTAGTTTTCTATTCTTCACAGCTACTAATTCTGACTACTCCGGATGCATAAAATACTGGGTATAGTCTATGGCAACAACTAGGAAAAAAAAATTAGTCATGTTGGGTTTTACTGAGGGTAACCAGGCAGAAAGTGATCCACAGAAAGGAAGGTACCCATTCACAGGGTGAGGGTAAGAATTCTTCCCTCATCTGCCCCTACAAAAGTCCTCATATTGAAGTTATTTAGTTACCAAAGTGCTGTGTAATAGAATCAAATGGATGCAATTAAAAGCCTGACAGGTGGGTGGGAATAGGCCAAAATCTCCAGAGATTAAGTTTTAGCTTCTGGATTGAGACAAATGTCTGAAGGAATGGAAAGGGGAAAAGGAGGAAGACAGTCTTAAATTCTGGCCATTTGGGTCACATTTAATGAAAAGAGTGGTGGAATTAGATTAGATTAGGTATCAGGAAGAAATTCTTTACAGTGAGGGTGGTGAAGCACTGGAACAGGTTGCCCGGGGAAGTTGTGGATGCCCCATGAGAATGGCGCTCACGTATTTCTGTAAATTTAGACTCAGTATTATGTTCATGTTGCTTCACATGAAGTGTTGTGAAAATTACAATAAACTAATAGTCAAAAATATTAAAATACCTACTTGATGCATTCAGTAAAAACAAAATAATCCATCCTCATGCACGATCCTTACAATTTTCTGATGTGTGAAGCACAAAAACATACAGTGTTACCACGTGCATTCAGCAGATGTACTGCTTTGTGCCAAGTCCAGTGGGAGAGCTGAGGTACAGGGGTTAATGTTGACATAAAGGCCAAATCCTGATTTCTTTGATGTTAAGAGGAAAGTTTTCATTGAGCCCAGTGGGATTAAGATTTAGTGTACATGTTCTTGTTTCTTTCAAGTTAGTGTAGTCTAACACTGCTCAAATCTATTAAGTAGTCTTTACTAGTTCTGTACTGTTGAATAAAAGAAAATTTTATGTTTAGAGCAACCTCTTTTCCTTCTTTCCAAATAAAAATCTTGACCAAGAGGAAACTGCAACAAGAATCAACAGATATTGGGTTTAAAATCTTTAAAAAATTATATGGGTAAGAATATATTAAATGTTTTTATTACTTTTTAACCTACAGGAATCTATAATAATGGCAAACATGAAATTACCTTAAGAAAGGTTTTTATAACATATCTCTTCTCGTTCCTTCAAGTATTATTTAAAAATCTATTAGGTTCTGGACGCAAACAAATATTTTTTCTTCTATGTTAAATGAATTTTTAGTACCAATTTATAGTTAAGAATCTTTGGTCTACAGCTATTTCTTACCCAAGGTACTGGTGATGTAGTCATGTAGGCGTTAAACAGAAGCAGCAGCTTTAATGCAGATATTCTTTATGTGATTGACAATTACTCTGCCAGTGTTATGTCTGAGCATATAATTTTCTTAAATGTGCAAGATAAAATCTCCCTTAAAATTTTTACACTGGAAAAGTAGCTAAAAACAAAAAACAATTTTGCAGAAACACAAAAGTGATGTGTATTCCAACACGAAGACCAGAAATGGAAAAGTACTCTGTTGTGTCTTTGTACCTGGAAAAACACACCCCTTATAGAAAATCACTGACTGGGAAATCAATTAATTTTTCATGGTTTTGAAGAGTAAAAAATCGCAGTTTGTAGCACAACTCGTAGGTTTGAGGACTAGGGAGATCCATTTTGCCACATAATTTCAATTTAATATAATGTATTCCAAAAAAAAAAATTTACAAGGAAAATAAGCTTACATTACTACCACAGATAAATGTGTTAAAATTCATTGCTATGCTTCTAAAAGCTTATCATTGGAATATTGACAAAGAAAAATTGCATTTTAAATTGCTGTCTGTTTAACTCTCAGTAAATTTGATTTTTGTTTCTTTGATATGAAAAATAAGCCTAAAATGACACATATGCTTACATAACCTATGGCATTTGGCATTAAGTCCTAGGAAGTAATTCACCTGATGAAAAGATGGGGCTGAAGCAGTTTTACAAGCCCTCTATCTTAGCTGGGATGGTTTCATATTTGCAATTGCATTTTAGAGATCAAATGCATTAAACCCCAAAGAAGCACGAAAAGGTCGACTACTTCAAAGGATTTTTAAATTGAAAAATAAACATAAAACAAAACCCAATAATTTATACAAATGTTTTAGAAACAGTACAATTAATCATGTGTGGAAAAAAGTGACACCTGTTCAGAGAAACAATTTAGCTTTTAGATTTAAGCTAACACAGCTTAACCATTTGTTATTCTAACTATTCTACTGAGTTCAGGTCTAAAATAGTCCATAATGCATATATATCACTGCATATATCTGCATAGATTATACGCTAAGCATTTAAGTTTATATTTACAATTCAACTTCAGAGTTTTTCAAAAGTAGGTCTATTTGCATTGCTCCTAATTCTGCAGTAGGTGGCAGTGGGTAGTGGAGAATATACAAGAATATACAGTCTAGATGTCATCACATTTTTAAGGGAAGCTTAAAAACGGCCAAGCCTTTTATGCTTTTGAGTTATGCATATATCAAACAGAAAGGAACTGTCAAACAGAATTTCTAAATTGTCGTGTTTAAATAGTAGCTTTGGCAAAGCATTATGAAAATAAATTAAACTGATAATGGAGTCAAATGAAGATGGAAATACAGCACACTTTCCTGTAAATAAGTGTGAAGCTGAGTCTACGTAAGAAAACCCTACTGAAGGTTTAAACTCAGGAGAAGGTTCTGCAGGGCAGCTCTGCAAGTTAGGATAATGTGGTGAACACCATTTACAAATAGAAAAAAAGGACTGCTAGTTCAGTTTTATCTGTATTCCTTTGGAAATTGTTTATATTAATTTTCAATATTGCACTGGCTCTTGAAAATAGCTTTGTAATTAATGAAATGGAAAACAGTGGGATGGGAGAGGATTTGGGCACAATGTTGCTAGTGTGGAGTATTAACAGGGTATCAATAGGTTGATTGTGTGGGAGGATGACTTGTGAAGTTTACAGCAGAGATATGATTTTACATTCCTTGCACACCTGAAATATGGGAGCTTGAAGGTATACAGAATGTGAAATTGGATGAAACAGTCTGTCCAAGAAGAACATTCTAAGTCTCATTTATTATTGATTCCTGTTTCTTGCTTATCTGAAAACCTGGCTTGGCAGATTTATATAGAAAGTGCTTGGTCAGCACTGCCAATTTTCACATTTTCACCACAGTATTTTGTGCTCCAAGTAGACCAACCAAGACTTTTAGATGTGCAGGGCATCCACTAGTTCACATCCCAGATACTTTGAAGTGACCAATAATCAGGAGTTCTTGTTTTCATTTGTTTCCTGTTTTAATCTCCAAGTTTTCAAACCGTGCAGCTGGAAGCTGTTGAGTGCCCAGTGTTTTGAAAACCCTGGTCATGCATATTGCTGGACCCGGACAGGCTGAAGTAAAACTCCCTCTGAAACTGTGTATGATTTTGTGGCCAAAGTCTGCCTCCCAATGCTTCACAAGGTTAAGTAGTAAGAGAACATTAAGTTAAGCTATATGGTTGTGCTTAATGTTAACTTTCTAATCATAAACATAATCCATTAATGGATATTATCTTTTGTGTGAGTTAATAGTTTATACAAAAAATTAATCTAAGCAAATCCACAGAAACAGAGGAAAAATGATGACTCAAAGTTAGTAGGAGTTTTGCCATTGGCTCAGTAGCAGTAAAATTATTGTGATCTCATCATGCTACCCATCAGCTAAATTTCGGTAAAATTAAAAATAAGAGTCGTGCTTTTATAAAACTGATAATGATGAAATGCTTACAGAGTGTTAAAAAAAACCCTACCATTTTGAAAAGATGCAAGAAATAGACACACTTCATTGTGCCTTTAGTTAAAGTAAAAGCTCCAAAGTTAGACCCCAAGTATCAACAACTTCACAAAAAGACCCATTTCACATTAAAACTAAAAGGAAATTACTGCCCCTGTTAAGCCATGGTTGAATAATTTCTTGATTTACTTCTGCATTATCTAGTTTTTGCTAGCAATGTGAATATTGCCAATGAAATTTGGCACTTTAAGCTTGAAATCATGCATTGATAACTTTGATTGCTTTTATATGTTATGTCTTGTTCTTTGATATTGTTTTATGTTAAGATCCATCAAATATTGTGCTGCTCTCTAGGAAACTGAATAACACTTGTGATAAATCTTGAAGAGTATTTCCCAAGATATGTCAAAGTTCTCTTTGAAATATATCCAGATTTTCCATTTTCTGTGTTGATGTTTATGGCTTTTCTTATTCTTTCAGAAATATTGAATTCTTGTTGTCTGATCAAATTTGGTGTTCTTTTTCTTTGTATAGTTGTTTACCTTTCAGTATTGTACATTTAATTTCTATCCATATGATTTAACCACCAGTGTTTCTGCATTATAAATCCTTCAATGACTATTCTTGCTGTAACTAATTGTTTATAACTTTTTGAAATCAGGAAGTTACTATGTTTAGGCATCTGGGAGTTCCTCATTCTTTCATGGGCAATGCCACAAATATCTCCAATTTTTTATAATATAGGGGGGAATATAGAAGGAACAGTATAGTAATTTTGACTATAAGTCAAGGAATCAAAGACAAAATTCAGATATAAAAAAAATGAGAAAAATAGGGGGGAAAAAGCAATGTTCTTGAATATAATGTGGTTTAGTTATTTTGAAAAAAATGATGTAATTGATTTATACATGTTTTTAGTAGATTAAGATAAACAAATAAACTAGGGAACTGGGACTTTTTTGTTCTATTCATTGCTAACCTGCCAGCACCTTTATGCTTGTACAGAAGAGTGCAGATAAAAACTCTTCAGGACACATGAATTTTGCTTGTTGTGTCAGTGAGCATTAGGGGTACATACAGTCCAGATTGCACTTGAAGGCCAGGTATGACTTAATTTGCCTGTGCCCAAACAAACAAGCAGAAAGAGTTAAAGTCTGAGAACATCCCAGCAGTGGTAAGGGAGTGCCTAGAGGCTAAAAGTTCTGAACTGGCCTCCTTCAAGTCACAAACGTGTTGCACCTTTTATGCTTTGAAGCTCTTCTACTCTGACATGTGTAGAATTCTCCACAATTCTGAGTACCCAAATATCTCTCTCAAAGCCTCTCTGCTGTTCTTTCTTGGTCTGCCAGAGATAAGATGCCATGTGTCAGGCTCCCTGGTGAGATAAAATGAGACCATAGCTGAATTTGGCCTAATCACTTTCTCCATGAACTGGCTGTTGGTGTGACTCTCAGTAGTGAAACATGTCAGCTTTAGGAGATGAGGTGCCAAGGCCAGTTTAGCAGATGCTGATAGATAGTTATCCACATTAACAGCATGGCATTGACAAAGAAGTGCTCTGACTGAATTCCATCGCAGTGGAAATCTGCAGAGGAAAATATCTGAGAAAATTATTAACTATGAGAACAGCTTCATTTTTTTGCAAACCTTCAATAAGCTTGGAGTTGGGCATGATGAATGATGTAGAAAATGTGAGTAGGAGGTGGCATGTTCTTGAACAGAAAGTTCTCCAGCATACTTCCCCACCTCCCTACGCGATCTCAGTTTTTAAATGTGTATGTGAATACATGGCTACTTGTCTGGTACTGGAAAGGCAGTTGTGGCTTAATATTAGCACCAGTTTTCCCTTTCTTCTAAAAATTCTTGAAGAATAAAGTAGGGGTGTAATTTTTGTTTTTCTTTCTTTTCCTCCCCCCAAAATTAGACAAACGACAATGAAAATTAATGAGGATTCACCTTATTGACATAATATAAAGAGTAACACACTTTTGTGAAATACTGAACAGACGTATAAGGACTCTGCTCCCTCTGAAAGACAGTTCTTAAATTTTAAGCTTGGTAAAAAGATAATATTAAACCAAGGAGCAGAAAGTGTCTTCTAGTCATGTAATTATTTTCTCTATGCACTGTTTTGTTTTTCCATAAAACATCTCTACCTCCCCTTCCTGAATCTAGAACATTTAGAAAATAATTTTAAAAACAATTTTCAAGAAAATCAAAACTGTGTACACTTATCTTGTTAGCTACCATCATGTCTCTGGCTTGTTCATTCCTGACACTGATACGACTGATGAGTAATTGTCTCTCTTCTTGTAATAGTTCCTCAACCCAATCCTGTTATACACATTTGCTGTTTACTGGGTAAATCAAAAAGAGTAATTTGATTGTCCAAAGAACAGAGAGTGCCCAAAAATAAACTGTTGCGCGAATAAGAGAAGGAGATAGAAAGAAGCGTTAACATATGGTATGAAAATTTAACTCTGACTAGTGGAAGTTTTTAATTGCTTATAAAATCAAAGACCCAAATGAGGTCACTAAACTGCTCTGAAGTGAAATGAAATCTCAGAGGTCCAGTCCAATACTTAAAGCACCTCAAAAGCCTGATCCAGTGCAGAGAATAACAGGTCGAGCTAGCACAATAATTTTTTTTAAAAACTGTCTGTAGTTCTGAGGCTCAATACGTCTTACTAAATTGTTGGTTTGAGGCAAAACTGTGCATTGATTTCCTGTAATCTGACAGAGGTCTGTGGCTTATTATTTTGTCTTTCTTCAAAACTTCCAGTTGTCTTCCTGACTGATATTATAGCAGCTTATATATCGAACAATTCTAACCTCTTAACTCGCTTTTAATAGTTGCCAGAGGTAGCATGTCTCTTCCACTACTTGTTACTTCTAGTTTCTACTTACTGTAGTTGCCAATTTCCAGCTGACAGGATGGCTAAGAGGAGGATTTGCTACCCTTGCTTCCTATTTTGTTCTATTTTTTCCAACTCTCTCACTCATTGCCTTTTAAGCATTTTTGCTATAGAACAGGGCTATTTTTAATTGTTGAAGACATATTCAGTCAGTAAACACTTTGGCCAGGAATCCATAAACCATTTTGGTTCTGTATTCTAACTCAGAAGATGATCTGTCAGAATAAATTGAGAATGTCTTAATGTAATCAAGTCCAGTTCATTAGGCAAACACTTAAATTATTAATTTAAATACTGGGTAGTTCAACAGCATTTATGACAGTAACAAATACCAATGTATTTTAATTTTTAAACTCCTCCTCTGTACAGAAGTTGATGTCCTGCTATAGCTACTGCTGTTAGACATAAAAAGTTGTCATCTTGCTAGTATTTAAGCTTCTCAGAGTCTGCTAAAGAATTCTATTCAGAAAAGGCTTATGAAACAAAAATGTATCTGTTTAAGCACACGGTGCTTAAAATTAATCAAGCTTAGAGTGTCATTTTCATTCTGGAAACTCTATTTTGGATCAAATAGAGTTATACCAGAAATGAACTCGAACCAGAAAGTTCAGTGTCATGCCGTTTCATCAATTTATAGAACACTTAAATTGATGTATCATTATTTACCATAAATCTAGTACTTTAGTATCTAAGGAATTCTTTAGTGCTGAGAAAAAATATTTTTTTAATAAAAACCTAATCTCCCTCCCATTTTTATTTGCCTTATCTAGAAAACAGAGATTCTCAAAAAAAGGAAAAAATTAGGAGGGGAAAGGGGAAAAAAAGATGAGGGATACTGGTTAAAAGGAGACGAGAAAATAGAAAGTGAATGATGATGGTTGTGAACTAATGACATAGCATGTGTGGAAAAGGGTGCATTCATTCAACACCTTTCACAGAATCACAGAATAGTTTGGGTTGCAAGGGAGCTTTAAAGGTCTTCTAGTCCAAACCCCCCAAGATGAGAATCATTTTCAAATAGAGCAGGTTGCTCAGAGTCCCATCTGAGGTCCAACCCGGCCTTGAATGTTTCCAGAGATGAGGCATCTACCATCTCTCTGGACAACCTGTTTCCTTTTTACACCATACTCAGAGTAAAACATTTCTTCCTTGTGTCTAACCTGAATCTTCCGTCTTTCAGTTTAAAACTGCTAACCCCGTCCTGTCACAACAGGCCCTACCCAAAAGTCTGTCCCCATATTTCTTAAAAGTCCTCTTCAGGAACTGGGAGACCACAATATGGTCACCCCGGAGCTTTTACGTCTTCAGGCTGAACAATCCCAACACTCTCTGCCTTTCTTCAGAAGAGATGCTACATCATCTTGGTGGCCTCCTCTGGACTCGCCCCAACAGGTCCATGTCCCTCCTGTGCTGGGGACCCCAGAGCTGGATGCAGCACTGCAGGTGGGGTCTCACCAGAGTGGAGCAGAGGGACAGAATTCCCTCCCTCCCCTGCTGACCACAGTACCCCGCACGCAGCCCAGGACACACTGGGCTTTTTGGGCTATGAGTGCACTTTGCCAACGAATGTCCAGCTTTTCATCCACCAGTATCCCAAGTCCATCTCTGCAGGGCTGCTCTGAGCCTGTCTTGGATACCAAGGATTTCCCTGACCTGGGTGCAAGACCTTTTACATGGCTATTTTTGAACCTCATGAGGTTCCCAAGGGTTCACTTCCTGACATTGTTCAGGTGCCTCTGAATGACGTCCTCTCCCTCAGGTGTGTCAGCTGCTCAGCCTGAGTCCTCTGTAAATTTGCTGAGCACACTCAGTCCCATCTGTGTCACTGATGAATTTATTACACAGCACTAGTCCCAATTTCTACTTTCTGCTCTCTGAGTTGCCCACCTTGGCAACCATAGCAATGTTTGCATACAGGGTTTTGAGAGACAGTTTTGGTTATGTGCATTTTAAACCCAAATCTGCCTGTGTGGAAGTGAGAGTAGAGCCTCTGGGGCTGATACAGCTACTTGTGAAAACACAGGTACAGGGAGTCAAGGAGCGACAAGTATCTTTGCCTGGTATTCCAGGGCTATGTGCCATACCAGGTGGAGAACTGACAAAGGGTATTCTCTTCACATAAAACAACTGGAAGCTGAGAGGCACACTGCAGTAATTTCTAAAGTAGTTTAACTCATGGGCTCAAAGTACCTGTTGTAGATGTATAGTCTTGTCACATGTCACCTTAACTGCAGGAACTGTAATACACACTTTTTTATTTGCATTATTTTCAATGCAAGAACTTTGCATTCAGTTGTAATCCTTTACACTTCAGTTTCTCCTAGCCTTTTAATATGTTTACACTGTATGTCTATTTTCTAGCCTTCAGTTAAGTAATCTGAAATGTTTTTAAGTTATTTGGATCTAGGTTTTACTTTTAAACTATAATATCAGTCAAATATGGCATAAAGGACAGTTAGCATTCTTCATAATTGAGTGTGGTTTGCTTTTTTCTCTATTCAGATAGTCTGGAATATTAAAAATATTTGTTTAGTAGTAAGTCCTTACCGTTTCTTAAACTGGAGGTTTTTTCTAAAAATACTTTGTTACAAGAAATAGGATCTTTCCCCCCATTGTATTCTCCAATGTTGGAAGGAAAATAACTCTATCTGTAAAGAGAAAGATTCACCTAATAAATGGTATTCACAGAACTGACTAAAAGAAACATGCAAGCTCAATGTTGCATCTCAAACAGGAGCAAGATCAGCAAGCAGTGCTGAAGAGGTGGATTTTAAAAATTCTTCCAGAAAGAAATTGTAGCATTGGAGAAAGCGCAGAAACAGAAAGTAGTTTCACAAAGAGCTCAGAAAGCACTGGAAGCAGAAAAAAGTCAAATCAACCTGGCAAAAGCAGTCAGCAGC
Organism: Corvus moneduloides; assembly: GCF_009650955.1. NCBI lineage: Eukaryota > Metazoa > Chordata > Aves > Passeriformes > Corvidae > Corvus > Corvus moneduloides. Next base: position 50,712,371 of record NC_045481.1, on the reverse strand, counting down.
ATCTCAGCATTTGGCTGTCAAACAGGCATAGCAGGTCCCATCCTCTTAGGGCGAGCATCACTCAGCTGGCCTCTGGCTTGCACTCCTCCCTTTGGAACCAGTCTCAAGGGGCTCTGCTTGAACACTTTGCAGCATTCTGCACACCTGCAGAGTCTCTGGGCCAGGGCTGCTCAGGGGCACAGGGCACGTGAGGCCCAGCAGCAAGACACAGGTGTCAGTGCTCTGCCACTCCAAGAGATGTCTCGCTTAGGAGGCACACAGAACAAAGCCTGGCAAAAGGGTTTCTTCCCCAAAACCCTTACCCCACAAAGTCCTCTCCTGTCACTTGTTCCAGCTCACACATAAATGTACACACTCACACAAGCACCCTTAACTGTGGCTTAGCACACGGATGTGCACAACTATTATGTGAACTGCCAAGCGTGTCATTTTTTTGCCTTTTTTATGAATCACATATTTAGATTAAAATTTAAAGTATTGTATCTCCTCTGGTAAAAATAATTATGGGAGGAAAAAAATTGCACAAGAAAATACTGTCAGATTAAATTTTTGGCTTTTTGATAACTGACTTATATGATTCAGTTACTGGGAATGGGATATAAAAGTAGTGTAGAAGGCTTCTTACAAGCCTTATATTACTAGTATAATAATGCCATGTTTTATATGCCTACTTAATACTTTTACAATTCTCTGATAAGATTTCTGCCACAGAAATATAAATATTTTTCTTTTATCGCCTTTTAGTCTCTATGGCAAAAGCAGTCCATAGCTGCATATGTCTTTTCTGTTTTCTCTTCTCTTTCTTGAAAGTTTAGTGTTTAATGGGGAGAGGGCTAAAGAGACTTAATTTCCCGTGCTTCCCCCATTTACCCTATCTTCCATTCCCTTTTGACAGTGGTGCTGTTTGACCTTCAGATGTAAAATTCCTTCCCTGAAATTTGAATGGTGTCAAAGAGAGGGAAAATCAAGACAAAGTTAATAAGGTGGCAGTAGGAGCTTAAGCATCTTTCCCAAATATTTCATCCTTCTGAACAAAGAGAACAAATTTGACTCCATAACTTCAGTGATTGTTTAAAAGCATTAAAAAGCATTAACAATGAGAAGCAAATAGATTAAGCAAACCTCCTGTGAAGTGATGGTTCAAGTGTTATTCATGCTTTTCAGGCTGTGTGGGCACACACCTGTATTTGAGTGGAAAAGAACCCAAAATATGACAAAACTGACTTGTTAATAGACACTCACTTTTTAATCTTTTCTGTCTTCAAAAATTTCCTGAGGAAGATTTCCCCACACAATCCAAGGAAGAAAAGTATATGGGTTGTACTAGAATTCATGTATTCCCAAATTCCATTGGTGTTAGAAAAAAACCCTATAATTCAATAACATTTTAGTTCTAATTGTAAAACTAAAATTAACAGAAGGTTTTGTTGTTTTTTTTTCCTATTATATAGATGCAGTTCTGTTAAAAATGTTGAGAGTTGCAGGATCTAGAATTTCAATGATGAAGTTTGAAAATCTGAGCATCCTCATCTAAACTTTTCATCTTTCCCTTCAGTCTGTTTAGGGATAAGCACATTATCACAGTGGCTTTGTCTCACAGCAGTGAGATATTAGATAACCATCATAAAAAAAGGATAAACAAGTTGTTATGTGTTGTTAGCTTTGTGGATGAATACATGTAGGCTGAGGGAGTGCAGTTAAATTTGCTCTTTGCATAGCACGTCTGTGTCAGTCTCAGGAATTGAAGAGGAGGGTCTGTGGTCTTAAGCACATTACCTATCACTTTTTTTGCAGAAAAAAAGACCAGTGTTTCTTGAGGCACTATTGTGCATGTTATTACTGCCTTATATCACTTCTGATCTGAGTTGTCTGATGTATTGAATAATGAAATTAAGGCTTGTGAAGGATGGCTGAAGCACAAAATATCCCCTAGGGTGAGCTTGCTTTTAACAGAGATTTTTTCAGGGATGGAGGGGGGCAGAGGAAAAGAGAAGAAAGACCCCCACTTTTTAAAAAAATAATAATTTTCTGCAATAGAGCCAACATCATCCTTTCCCCCCACCCTACTTCCTCCTCCCACTCCCCCACCCATTTTCAAGTATTTTTCTTGTGTGATTGAAAAGCCCTTAGTTTTGCTCAGGGGAAAGGGCTCACACTGAGAAGTAAGGGATCCCAGCTGTACACTTAATCAAAGTGGCATGCTCCACACTTTGTTTGGGAGTAATTTCCGTAGCAAACGCATGTGATCTGTATGTTGCGCCTGCATGAATCGAGTCCAAAGTTTGCAACTGACTCAGTTGTTACTCCTGCTGACAGGCAAAAGGTTCTTTTGGGGGAGCCAGGGGGATGAGGTTCAACTCAATTCAGGTTGCTGAAAGGGACTGAAAAGAACGATTTGAAAACCACAAATACTGGGTTGAAAGATTACAGATACCGAACAATAACTGTCCATGGTAAATTGTTGATTGGGGTATCTGTATCAGGTGATGTTTGTAGTCTCTACATGTAGTATGATGGAAAACAGATTAGGGCAGTGAAAGTAGAACAACAATAGAGTCTGATTCTTTGTTTTCACTTTTCAAAGGCTTTTTTCTGCTTCTTTCCTTCTTTTTTTTTTCTTTTTTTTTCTTTTTTTTTTGATAAGGCCCAGGAAATTGTTAGCAACATGCTGGTGGGAACCTATGGAAAAGAATGCACACTGTATCAATGGTGCAGTTCTTGTCCCAAGAGCTGTGTTGGTGGGTGTGGGAATAGCACGCTTTCAATGTGAGCTGCTGCAATGAGATAGCATTGAGAAACCAGGGCAGGGAACAGCACATTTTTAGTCTGGGGAACCAAGGGCTTTATCCAGCAGTAATGTGTGTAAGGACAGACAATGTAACACTATAGTTGGTTTCACAATAAAGAACTGTAAAAGGATTTGATAGTAAGGGATTGGCAGAAAAGCTGAATGTATCTGTAAAGTGCAGTAAGTATTTTCTTTTTAAAGGTATTTAAATGATATAACTTAAAAAGACAGTATTTAAAGTTTTTTATAATAGTCATTATTTTAGAGAAGGGTCATTTAAAAACAGAGCGTAAAGGACCTAAGAAAAGGAGTAAAAGACCTAAGAGGGTATTTTGTTTCAATATGGGAATGAGAAGCAAGAAGAGGCACGTGTGGAAAAGCAGAACTGACAGGCCTTTTTTACAGCGATCTGTTTACTTATTGCATTTGATTTCTGAACACCTTTATGGCCATCATCACTGGCAAATCACTAAAACATTTTCATCTCTATCACCCACTCTGTACTTGTCTATTTCGTTTTCAAATTCAAATTGCAGAAAGTTTTGGCTGTGGCTTTAGTAAGAGCCCACATAATCAGTGGAACTACCTGGGTTTAAAAAGAGCATATGGCTTTGTGAAGCCTGTATGGTAAGAAGGTAACTATTGCCACAGCATATTCATGCTGGTTGTCCTTCAGAATGAAATAGCATTTCTTTGTTTTTATAGCAGCTGTCATGACCAATGAAAGTTAAAAGAGGGCTCAATGTGCCACTGCTGGTGTATTTGGCCAAAGGTGTTAGTGACCAAGTGATGCTATATGTCAGTAGCAGTTCTGCTGTGGGAAAGGTGACTAAGTAGGAAAATCAGGATGGAACTTTATTTTTCCCTTGTATCTGGTGACCTTTCTAGGAAAGGAAAATATTCTGGCAAGACAGGTAAAAATCAATTAGGAATGCAGGCAAATTTTCATGTCTAGTGTCTGGTAGTTGCTGGTCAGGGCTTTTTGAAGATCCCAGCAAAATCATCTCTGGCTAAAAAAATCATAAAAATGGATGCTTAGGTTAAAAGTATGTAGATCTCTGCTCTATAGTTAGTGAAATTTCTATTGAATTGGGAACAATGTGCAGCTAACCTGCTCTGCAGTGTGTGGACCTACCTCTGAACTTAAAACACCAAACTGTATTTTATGGGTTTGTGACCTGCATGACTTCCATTAGAAGCATCAAAATCCACTGCAACACTCTTAAATGGAAAGATGCCCTTAGGAGTCCCTCCTGTACAATTATGTGGTTAACATTTTGAAATGTAAATGAATGGCTGCCGCTCTGTCAGTACTTTTAGATTAATATTGTATAAAATGCTAGCCACATTGTCAGTCTCCAGAACAGTGCATTTTGGACATCTGATGTTCCAGAATAATATGGCTTTTTTCTGACCACAAAATAGCCTATAGAGGTCTTCAGCCAGCTTGCCTGACACTTGAATGCTATATCATTTATCAGGTAAGGTACATACAAACAAGAAATAGAAAGATTCTGAAAATCCATGGCAAGCTTAAAAGACAAAGATCATAAATTTAAAAAGGCAAATATGACTAATAAAACTGGGTTTGCCTACATTTGCACAGCAAAACTGAAGAGTGTTCACATTGTCTTGCATGCATTTTTAAATGAACTTTATAGAGCGTTCTATTAATTCCCTGTGAATAAACAGACTACATGATGTATGTCTACATTCCCAGAGCTTCTTGTTGGACATTCACTGCTTGTCAGCAGGCAGCAAGGGGCTAAATAAAATTAATGAAAGAAAATGCTTTTAGGATGGGGGAAAGGAAGGGTTAGAGGCAAGATTAGGGTGAGTGGAGTCTTCTTAACAACATATTTTCATTTATTTCACTGTAATATCTTTTTTTTCTAACTGCATAAACTTCAAAGATAATACAAAATTGGAATTACGAATATCGCTGCTTTGTAGTGAATGTATTGCAAGATTCTTAAATAATTAAATTATTCCAGTTCTTAAAATGGAGTGTAATTAGTCATTAATGAGCAAAATCTGTTGCTGTGCAGAGTTGATATACTCCATGCAGACCATCCTTAAGTTTTACAGGATTTGGTTTAATTTCTAAATGTATGTGTGGTAAAAATCAACTGTTGTATATCTTGTAAGATAATCACTAAATTAGCTAGTAAGTTACATAACATATCAAATATTTAATTTTTTTTATAATAAATTATAGATTTGTCAATGACTCAGTTTTCTGCTTCTGTTTAATGAGCAGCTTGGTTTAGAAGCATGGTGAGAAAAGGTTGGATATTAAAAGGGATTGATAAATTTGAAAATGACAGGCCTGGCACGTGAAGATGACAGCTTTTTGCTCATAAACCCACAGCTCAAATTCATGCTACACAGGTCCTGCAGGAACAACATGGATGTGTAACAGCCATAGGACATACAAATACTGCATCTTGCTCTAGAGGGGTAATACTGATGAGCAGAGGCTAATTTCTCAATTAGCACTAGCAACCAAAAGCTTACCTTTAAAACTATATAAACATAAAGGGTAAGGAAGGAATGGAACATGATGCCCTGAGAGAGGAGGTCAAGGCTGCTGCACATTCAAGACACTGCTAGAAATTTACATTTCTGCTCTTGGATTAAATTCCATAGTATTGAACTAAGTAGCTGTCTCATTAGAATCACTGAGCAGCTCCCACCCTTAAAAACATTTAGGGTTATGTACCTTGCGGGGTTAAGCCAACCAATAATGGAAGCTTCTTTCTATTGTTGAAAACAAGGTTGAATAAGCAGCAGCAAAACAGGAATGGGATCATAGATTATTTCATCAGGAAAATACATTCTCTTAATGTTGGCACTTCTGCAAAATGCAGTTAATCTTAGCTAAATAAATACCATGTGTTTAAAACTGTGGCTAACCTGAATAAATTGTAGGAGTTTGCTCCACAAGGCAGTCATTAAGAGCTCTATGGTGTACAGCACAGGCTTCAGTGAGCTAATTAAGGCTATTTCAAAGAGCTTTTTAGACTGGTGTCCTATGTTTTGTTATTTTTCATCTCATTTTCTTTCTTGTCAGTGGGTCAAATCCTTATCCTAGTGAAGTGTTGAACCTTTGCTTTAGTCAGTCATACAAACTAGTTACAGAAGTGAAATGCTGATCTTAAGAATACACCATTTAATCGTTGCAGGAACTCTCTGACCCTTTAGCGAAATACGCAGCATGTACTATGAAAATACAAATACTTCACACTCAGATGACTCTGTTTGATATAATCATATGTTCTCTTTGTAGTTCTTTAGGTCATGACTCAATCTCAGTAGCACTAGGCAGAGAACGATGTTGCTGAAATATTCTTCTTGCTTTATACAGGAATTGGCATAACATTAAGGACTAGTGCTCAGCAAATGTTCCTCATCAGAGGTAAAGGAGGAAAAAAAAGGTGGGATCTGTTTTCCTTTGTTCATCTTTCCTGAAACAGAGGAAATTCAACACAAGACTTTTGTTTGGTTGACCAGAGTTAGTTGGAATTTTTTGTTTTGAGCTATGAAATTGGTCACACACCTGCACAGGTTACCCAGAGGGGTTGTGGGGTCTCTGTCCATGGAGATGTTCAAAAGAGAATTGGACATAACCCTGCTGTAGTTGACCCTGCTCTGAGCAGGATGGATATGGAGGTGCCTTCCCACCTCCACTGTTCTTGAGTCTTCAGTCAGAATGTACATCTGTGAAATTAGTGAAAATAGAATTGATTAGGAAGAATTTTATTTTGTTAAAGCACTGGTCTGCCTAAGGGTTTGAATATTTTAAAACATAAATATAAGTTCAGCTTTAGCAGTGAAGAAGAGAGAATAATACTCAACATTTCTCCATTCCAAAATATTCTTGGTGGGACAAGCTGACCAGGCATGCTGTGACTGGTTCATGCACTTCAACATAAACTGAAAAATGAGGAAAACTTCAGAAAGATTATGAAAGAGAACACAGAAACTTGAACAACAAAAAACCCAAAAAAATTAACATTTCCAAAATAAGTTTTAGACCAGATAACAAAGAAAATATTTAAGATGTAAAAAACACGTAGGGAAATATACAATTGATTAGGGAAAATTCAAGAATTTGCATAAAGAGGAGCTATGAAAAGCTAGAAATACAGGTTGATGAAAAGATTGTTTCCATCAATAAATAATTCACTTTGGAAAAGAGAGACTCAGGATGCTAAGATACCCTTTGTGTTCTATTTTTCTTTAGTATATTCAAATTGTTAGTAAAAACCACATCTAGAATATGTGAAAATCGAAGTGAGGTCTGATTTGTAAGTGCAGAATAGTCCTCAGTGTGTGTTTTAGGCTTCCTAACTTTCATGCAGGAACTGTTCTGCAGTAAGAGAGGGTAATAAGGTCTCCCTGCAGTAGAAGAGCATTTTTTCTTTCATTGGCATGTGCTACCAAGCCCATCCTTGCCCTAAGATTTTGGAATTTCATGTGAGGGATGAAGAACATGGTGGCCATACATTATTTGGATAAATTTCTTCTTTGTTCAGTGGACATGAAATTGCTGTGTTCCTGATTTTGCCTTATTGTATTGTTGCTTTAAATGTAGTCAAAATCATGTAGAATAACAAACAAATTCCTTTTAATATGTCATTGAACATAATTATTGTTCATTAATCAACTCAGTTTTAAAGTTTTCCAAAGGCTCCACTGAAAGTCATTGTAAAAGAGCAAAGTATTCTCATTCAAGTATTTAGTAATCCTTGTAATGTCAGTAAAAAATCTTCAAACTATTGAAAATGGCAAACTTTCTATTTTTTGGACAGTGTTTGCAAAACACACATTGTAAAATGACTTGTTTTTGAATTTATGTTAAACTGGTAAAAATACATATGGTTACTTTCACTGCTGAAGATGTGCTGCTGTGTGTTGATCATCCTTTAGAGCATTTTGAATGATAGTTAGTCTGTGGGGACCAGTGAAGACCTCCAATTAATTATTACTGGAGAACATGAAATCATAAACAAAATTCCTTGTAATAAATTTTTAAAATGAGATTGCATGTTTTATTTACGGTACTGGTCCATTTTGGGGCTTTAAATCTATGAACGAAAACAAACATGCTTTTTATCAAACTGAAATAAAAAATATCAATAGTATTTCTTTCTCATCAAAGTAGGACACAATATATGAACTGGACTTCTAAATAACTGCAGGGAGAGAAGCAAGGGAAGAAGAAGAAAAGATTTACTTTTCTCTGATTCATAGAGAGAGATTGAGAATATATATAAACAATGTGGAAAACAGCGAATGCTCCCAAGCATTGTGAAGTTTATTAATCTTTCAGGTAGCTGATATGATGGAATTATTTTATAGGAAGTATTTGTTAAAGACATAGCTAATAACTAAGAACTCTCATAAATGTCACATGTTTACAGCAGAAATTGGGTTTGGTTTAGACAGAGGAGCAGCAATGCTAGAACATGCAATATTTTCATGTGTTTGGTGACAAAATCCTGCCACAAACACACAGTTAAAGGTACTTCTTGCCCCCATAGGGATCACAGCTTAATTTTTAAAACACAGAAGGAAATATGATCAATAACTAATACAATAAGAGGTGATACTCACCCAAATCTTTCACTAGACTCTTGTATCTCCCTCTTTCTTTTTTTTATTCTCACTTTTATTTGTTTTTTAGATTCAGCCCATCTGTCTGGAAAGTGAAAATACACAATACCTATGTTGCAATTTAATGGACAAATGTCAATAGATGAGATTAAGTGCTTCTTTAATTGAAATGTGTGGAAATTCTGTAGTCTGTTTGTTGGGGTTTTTTCCTTGCCACTGAAAATCTCCTGCCTTCCTATTACAAGCAGTATGCCTTCTTCCCTATGTTCCACCAAGAGAATTTATTTCTCCCTTCACCCAGTCAAACTGTTCACTTTCTTCACAACTCTGGCTCTAACTAATTAACCTACACCCTCGCAGGACATGGATATCTCAGCGTGGATTCTGGCTCTGGGAGCTGTGTGATGACACCATGATATCAAAATGTGTTTTAGGCAAAAACCTTTATCAGAGTGATAGGTGCCTACTGGAGCCTGCAGACATTTTAAAGAGCTTAGTCCAAATGAATCAGGAAACTGCTGGTCCAAGTAGACCCAGTAGTTCTTCATCAAAGGATTAGTTGGGCTCTTTTTCTAATGGCAGGAATTTCTGCACTAGCCAGATAGACAGCTATGTCCATGACCTATATTGCTGCCTCTCTCTTTACTCATATGGAATTATAAAGTTGTAGCATAGTGCCAGGGCAATGCACTCAGTGTCTCATCTGAGTTTTCTTAAATTCTTAATTCCTTTAATCTCCATGTGATACCGTTCTGTCTAATTTATGCAATCCCTTTCTCCCTCGTTAGAAAAGACATAATCAAATCATTTCCCAATTTCTCATAATTTCCTTCCAGGTGCTGGCTTGCTCTCATGCATGGAGCTGTCACTACCATGCATCACAAGATTCCTCTTATATTGGGGCCTTTCCACTATTCTGTATTACTCATGGATTGATTCGAAATGGAATTTTTCAAAACTTGGCTTCAAGAGTCCTGAGAAATCTGATTTACCTTTGAACTCAACCCTCCCTTGAGCAGGTGATTAGACTAGATGGCCTCCATAGGGCCTTCTTAACCTAAAGAATTTTACAGTTCAATTAATTCCACCCTGGTGCTTACTTTCCATTCTTTGATAATTCAAAAACCTAGGAGTTAAACAATGATATCTGCAGGTCCTCTTCGGGGCTTGCTTTGAAAAGTTTAGTTACCCTATTCACAATGAATAATTTTTTTGCTATTCTCTTGTTATCATATCGATGTGGGCAGAATTTTTAGAAATATGTCTGTGGAAAATAGCTGAGGTTGGATTTATTAGGGTAAAATTGACTTGCTAAATAATCTACTCACACTGTAAAAGTGTTTCAAAGAAATCGAAAAATTAGAAGCCTAATGGAAAATTTTCCAAAGATGTGTTAGGTAATAACGGTAATCCCCATTCTTGTGGGATAAAAGCGTCTTTGCTAAAAATATACTGTGTGTCTACATTTCTTTTTTCATTCTGTTATTCCAGTGCATCCCATCTCTTTTCTTCTTCCTTCCACCATTTTGAAAGTCACCATTTCCCCTCATAGGTTTTCTGAGCTTGATTAATTTTGTTGTGTACCTTTTCCGTTTCATCTTTAATTAGTGTTTCTGTGACACCCACCTACAACAACTTCCAACCTTCTCTCAGCACTCATGTGGTGAGTAACCTCTTTAGTTATCAGGTCATTGTCATCCCAGGTGCACTGTTGTACTTCCAGCTTGGAGTTCCTCCCCTTTGGCCAAACTTCTCCCATCCTTTTTCACTCTGAAAACTACAAGGCAGTAACTCAGCTGCTCTTCCTTCTTAATCGAGTTTTCTTCTTTCTTTGTGATCTCTGCAATTCAAAGGCTAAAGAAATTACGTTTTCTAGTCTCACAAACTTCTAACAGAACAAAACTAATGTCAAGTTTTAAGCATTTATTATCTTTAATTACCAATAAAGCTTTTAAGCTTAAGGTTACTGAGATATTGGCAGTGCTAAAAGTCATATGGGACTTCTCAGGACTGAAAATTTCAGCTCAGCATTTTCTGATTTAGTAGTTGAAGAGTAACCTTTGTGGGTATAGCTGCAGCACCAATCAAAAACAAACAAACGTGAGGCAGTAAGAATTGCAATAGACATATTTGAGTTTTAGGAAGGTGGTGTAGATTAGGCTGAGGAGCTGTACTGCAGTGTCAGCATCTGAAGAGGACTGATGCACTGAGGTGCACTCATAGCATGTGTAAGAAACCACAGCGTAGACAGCAGCCATGTGATGGACTGTCCCCTCAGTCAGCCCCTTTGACTCTTTAAAGGCCACAGAAAAGTGGGCAGATGAAGTCACTAATTTTTATTCTCATTTTCATGAAGGCAAATAGCTATTCCACATACTCTTGTTAAACATTTGTGTTACAGAAGCATGTTTTCTCCTCTGCTGCCCCTCAAATAGCCCATTCAAGCCTAACCCTCTAGACATTTGCTAGTGAGAGTGAAGATGCTGTCAAGTCCAAACATCACTGGTTTTGAAAAATTTCAGGGTAAGAAATCCGCTTTCTCACAAATTTCCAATATGTTTCCAAAATTTATATTCAGAAAAATTAATACTAAAAAGCTTTCAAAAATATTTTCATATGAATGTTTTCATTTATGGCTTTGGATGGTGGGAAAAATAATAAGATGAAAAAAAATATCCCTTTGTGGTAAATATTTGTTTTATAAAAGTAAACAAATAAAATATTCCTGAAGTACTTAGCCATCAGTGTTTGAAGGCCTGTGGCAGCATCTGAAAGACAAAAAAGGAAATAATTGATTAGTGGGTTTTGTTTGATCTGCTCAGGGATCAAAGGGACAAATACTGTCTACAGGGATGAAAGGATGGAGAGCTGCTCTCCATACTGCCTCAGTTATCTGGTTATTCAGATGTTCTTGCTACATGTTAGTGATGTGTGTACCTGACCCTCTGTAGAGCTTGAGAGGAAAAAAAAAAAAAACAAACCCAGACTAGGTATACTGTACTATTTTGCTGCTATTCTAAAAAGTTTCTTGATAATCAGACATGAAAAATGCAATTTAAAGTCGGTGAGATGGAATACTGCATCTGTTTTTCAGTTGGTAAGAAGTATTGACTTCAATTGTCTGTAATACAATTGTGGCAATTATTTTTTTTCAATTGTTTCCCCCCTTCCCACATATGGAATATCTAAAATTTGGTTTTGGGGTATCCTAATGCACCATAGCAAACTATACACCCATTTTATGTTCTGTATGTTGCTACAACACTTATCTCTTCCGCTCTTTCTGTAGATATTACTGGTTTGTTTTTGTATATTCTTGTAGAGGAAGAATGATATATTTCAGAATCTTGTTTTTTTCCATCTAAAAGTCTCAATTGCCAATTGAATTCACAGTTCTGTGTATGCACACATACTACATTAGTATGAGTCTGTGTACCAAGTGGTGCTTTTTCTACAACTCAACTCCACTTACATTCATTTAGAAGTTATTAGGGTATAATATAGCTCTAGGTTATCTTGCACTTTGGTATTTGTTCACACTGGTGGTTACCAGCAGAGAGAGGAGCGGTCTCTGGACACTGTCAGCTATCCTGGGGAGATCACTGAGAAAAAAATGAGCATATTCTCAGGTGTCTGTTTGCTCTCTAGGGATTTGTGGCCCTGTGAAAACTGGTGGAACTCCAAAGCTGAGAAAAATCACTTGACTAGACCAACCTTTTCAGCTGTACTTGTACACAAGATGCTCAGTCTGTCTGATCTGAGGATGTATTCATTTGCTTTGAAATATGTGTAGACTCTTGTAAAGATGGAGGCCAGAAAACACACTTGAAAAGACTTTGTTCTGCATGTGAAAGCATTTCAGTTCCATAACCACTGTCACAAAGCCTTTGTCAAATTATGGCATTGTCCAGGCTACTCAGTTAAGTAAATGTAGCATCTGACTTTCACAGCTGCTTTACAGTTGAATTTTTAGGATACTTCACAAAACTTATGGCAGTCATTTGGTACCTTTTCTAATATTTAAACCAGATGTTGAAGCCTGAAACAATGGGAATAAGGACAGTCATTCCTACTGCCTGTTGACTACAGTACACTGTCTGCTGGTGTGGAAGACTTCTGGTACCCCTTTTAATATCTTGCCCAAAGGCTGAATAGAAAGAATTGGAAATCAGTCAGAGAGCCATATGTCACATACAGATCCTATTCTATCTGGAGCATCTTTATAAATGGAGTGTAGTAAGGACACATGCATTCATGTTCAGTTTATTCAGGATTCCCAAAACCACGTAATCCTCACCCTTTGAGGTACCTCACCATGTTTGTGTTTATTTACAAGTCACTGGCAACACACCATATTTATGCCATTTTAGTTTATATGTCCTCCATTCTGAATGAGGTTGTGAGGGAGACAAGAGGCTGATGGTCTGATGACATCATGATCCCAGTCTTCTCCATCAGACTTTTTTTGTAGTTATCTCCGGTTCTGAAACAGACGTATCCTCTTTTCTCTCTCAACAAGATTTGAGACGTTGTGAAAATATTAGTTTCTTCCTTCTTATACAAATCTTCTCCTTACTGGTTGAGCCATGAGTCAAAATGCTACTCATGACATGTGCTCTGCATAGGATCTGCTTATTCTGCACGGTGAAACTGCCTGAACAGATGTTTGATGCAGATCGCCAGATCGCCTCATAAAACTCCCTGGTAGCTGGAAATCGGGAGAAGTCCTAAATGACCCTGGATTAGAACAGCTTTTGCAGATCTCATAAAAAACCCTTTACCTATTTCTTCTGCTCATATATAAAGAGAGTAATAGCTAAAGCTCTGGTCAAAAAGACTTCCTAGCTTCTCTCACCACATGCAGATTTTTCCAGATATCTTTATTTCAATAATCAGATACTCCAAAACCCTTGGTATGGAGTTTGGTACGAAGCTGCATCAGGGGAAGTTCACACTGGACATTAGAAAAAGCTTCTTTACTAAGAAGGTGGTCAGTCACTGGAGCAGGATCCCCAGGGAGGGGTCATGACCCCAAGCCAGGCAGAGTCCAAGGAGTGCACGGACAACGCTCTTGGGTCATGTGGTTTAATTTTAGGTAGTCCTGTGAGGAGCAGGGAGTTGAACTTGATGATCCTCATAGATCCCTTTCAAGTCAAAATATTCTCTGATTCTACAGTGAAAATTTTTAAGCCTGTTATTCAACTTTTGAGAGGTGGAGAGGAGGCAAACCCAGAAAACATCAAAATTAAAAATAAAACAGGCTTTAAATTTGGTCTGTGAAGAACTGGGTTGATGGAGAAAACAGCTGTAAATAAGCTGTCATAAGCAGTTAACATGAGATGTGAAAAAAATAAACTGTCCAGTTCTAGTAAAATTCTTGTAGGAAGGATTTGAAAAAAAAATATGGATACAATATGGTTTATTTAATTCAGGAAGCTGATATCTAGTTTTCCAAATCAAAATGTTTTTAGCCTAATATTCAGGTAAAATTCAAATATTAATAATGGTAAAAAAATACTCCTGTTGCAGTCAGGAGCAGTCTGTTACATTGGGGTGTAGACTGTGTTTTGAATGTTGTTTATTTTTATGCTTTATTGTAATATTGTGTTTTATTATGCAAACCCATGAAAACTGTAAAGCAATAAGGCATAGCTTTTACCGTTCTCCAATAATGGGCAAAAAACAGAACAACTCATCTTAAGAGGAATTTTATTACTCTTAACTGAGCTCTAAATTATTTGTCACTGGTCAGAAAAAAATGTAGCTGCTGTGCACTCTCGACCCTTCAGTAGTAGATTGCTGCCTAAATTGTTTATCCACTGAAAATATTTATGCAAGGGATAGGCGTGGAATAGAGGCTGAACAGAAACTTTGTGGTGGAATAAGGGTAAATCTCATTCTTTCTTGGAAGAATTTGTGAAGGAAAAGACCAGATTTATTTCATCCTCTTAACCAATCTAAGGCTCTCTTCCACCATCCTCTCTAGTCTTTTTAAGCATGCAAACAACACATATCACATTGGGTATTCTCAGCAAGGTCCTCATCTCCTGCAGACTAGGTAGGATAAGCCTGATGCTAGGCCTCAGCTGACACACAGGAGAAGATTCTGTTTTATTTAGAATACACATACCTTCTGCTGCAGCTTGGTAAGCTCCACCTGTAAACTTTTCGTGGTTTGGGTTTTTAAACAAACATCACAATGAACTTCATATCTCTGAGCCCTGCAGAGGTTTCAGCAGGATACGCAGGAATTCGTCATTAATTAGAGGTTTTAGTAGAAATGTCAGAAGGGGATGCAGCTACCTAAAGTGTAACACAAAATTAACAGTTTTTTAAACTGCCATATTTCTCAACACCAGGCTCTTTTTATGTTGAAAGACCACTTAAATCAGGCCACATCACCAGGAAAACAAAGGAACTCCAATGTTACTCTCAGATAGAGTCAACTTAAGGCAACCTTTTTCTTCACTACTTTTTTCCTGGGGTCATGTTGAAGCTGTAAATTTTGGAAAGTAGTAAAAGTGATAACTACTACATATTAAGCACAGAGTTCCAAATTACCTACTTGCATTTAAATAGTAACCCTTTCCAAGTGCTACACCAGTAACGATCATAGTAAAATATGTATTAAAGCCAAATAATCTAGCACAGATTCAAAAATCAAATAAGCCTTTCTTATATAGTCATTTCAGGTTAAATGTGGGGGTTTTTAAGTAAGAACAGAGGTCTTAAAAAAATAAAAGACATTTTGTCTCTTGTTTACATCATTTCTTTCTGAGGCCAACTGAAACACTACCCTTTTCCCACTGCAATAGTGTGTCACACTTAGAGAATTTCCATTTCCATAAAGGAGCTACTTGTGAAAGGAGACAGTGTCCAGGGTGAGGGGATGACACATTAATCCTTTATGGCTACACTGATTTGTTTTCCAAGGGTTACCACTGGTGCAGTTTCCACTACAGGTTGCAGAGGATGGTCATGTAACATGGATAAAAATCCACAGTTGGGATTAATCTAATTTTAAGATATTACAACATCCTAACATCTGTCATCCGTCAGATATTTGCACCTGAACCACGTGTTCTGATGCACTCTTTAGTCTGTGGAGAAAAACGAGTCCTTCCAGGGAGTGATTAATTTCATCCAAAGGAACACTGAAAATAGGTGAGGTGATCCCTACCCTTGGAGGGCCGATATCTCTCTGTTGATATCGGCACAATCCAGACAGTTTAGTGGAGGAATGGGCATGTGCGAAGGACATCTGAGATAAGATAAATTCCAGTTCATCTGAGGACCTCACTGTCCTCAGAGAATTAAGGCATTAAATTCCTTGTTTGTCTCTGTGTGTGTGTGTAGAACAGATGAAACATCAAAACTACTGGAAAGAGAGAAATGCAATGGGATGATCTTATCAGTCAGTATCTTTAATGAATCTCTGTTTCCAAAATACTGCCTTTGAAAGAACTTCAGCTTCTCCCCAAATTTTATATCTGACTGATGTCTGGCTCCTGACTTGGGTACAGACTACTTATTGCAGGTGCTTGGAAAGAGAAAGTGTGGTGAAGATAGAATGAAAAGGTACAAAAAGTAGGTAGGTTAAAGATGAAATGGTGTATTTCGACATTTTGAAAATACATACTTGACCATGTTATACATTAGGATGTTAAGCTGTTTTGCAAACGCTTTTAGTCTCATGTAATGCCTAACTTTTAACTTCATATAACTGATCATAAATATTTTTAGCTCTTTTATACATCTTAATATATTCTATTGCTCAGGTTGCCTAAAACTGAGGTTAATTTCCTTGCAAGCTTCTTCTGTTAAACCCATTGACCTTCAATTATTTCCTTTTTAACAAAAGCTATTTCTGACTCTGCAAAGTGCAAGACTGAATAAGGTTATCCTTGCATACAATTTTTGTTGTGTTAAAAAATTAAAAGATAAAAATACTTTTTCTTAAATTTGAAAAGATATCTTAAAATGCACATGATAGAAATGTGCAGGTAAGGAAAATTTAAAGCAAAATGGGCACAACAGCTTGATTTTCAGATATAAGATTATTCTGAGAGTCTGAAGGTACTCCTAAGTGGGTAATAATTATATTTGCACCCATTTTAATTTGGTATCTTGCTGTAGCTTTATGTTGACATCGTATCCTAAGGGTTTTTCCCTACCTGCCTACTAGTCTTCCAGCTCTTTTTCTTCTTACTGTGTGATGTCATCTGGCAGGGAACATTGAGAAATATTCATGTGTTTGTGTAATTAAGCAAATCATGCTCGTATTCAGCATTTGTATATAGATAGACATTAAAGTAGGAAAACTTGGAAATACATTATGCTGCATAAAACATCTGAACAACTTCTATCACGTTGTAAAGCCCAGGGAACTTTCATTGCCCAAGAAAAATGGGAGATGTCTCCCAAGAACATTAGCAAATTGCCTGCTTTTTTTTGTTATTGTAGATAGATTTTTATTTATGCAGTCATACAGTCCAATTTTCAGTCCAAGCTCCCAGCTTTTACATCTGCAATCCTATCTTATTTTCTTCTGGCAATTTATTAGTAGTGTGAGATTGTGGACACAATTCTCTGCAGGTGAAAAATTCCACCTACTAAAGAGCAGGTTTGAGAATCAAGGTTCTATATGCATTGATTACTGCAGAGCACAATGTGGTAAAATAGGTGAGAACGATCTATGGTTATAAAGATCGAGTCTATTGTAGGTACAAAAGCCTATTTTATGTACATTAAAGAGCCTTGATTATTTAAAGGCATTTGTGCTGTTGGTTATTTTACACAGGTTATTTACACTGCTGATTAAATTGCTTGCAAAGCAGTCAGATTTCCATACACAAGTAGTCTAACAGAAATATTATGCAGCCAGCAATTTGCCAGTTGTCTGTTGACAAAGACAGAGAGTAAGCCACTTACTACTGTTTTTATACAATGAATCATTTTTGTAAAAATGGAGCAGTCTAATGAAAATTCAAATGTATTGCTTTTCCCGATTCAAACAGAAATCCAAGCACTTCATATACTCTGCAAATAAGCCTCATTTGCCACTGTATATCAACTAACAAGCAATTTCAGTTCTACATGCAGATTTTAAATAAAATTCTCTAAATTTAAACAGGTAGTTCCATTTTACTTCCATAAACAGATACTTTCAAAATATTTAGACATCTGTATATAATACTGTTTAAACTGTTTGTTCTAAAACATAAATAGCTATCTCAGTGTTTGAGTTACCACCTGATGTCTTTCTCATTTAAGAGGAAAACATAAAAAATAATTGGGATAACTAGAGTCAGGAACAATGCTTACACAGCATGTCAGCATCTTTTATTGTGCCTTAATTGTAAGAACACTTAGAGGGGAGCTGTGGGTGGACTGGCTCTGCAGGAGATGTGAAATGCCTGGTCTCAGGGAGCTTTTGTAGCTTTGCTGAGGGTTTCACCAGTGCTTCTGTGCTCAGCTGACATAACCCAGAGCAGTGCCACTTTGAGGGAAGGTGTCTCTGGCCTGGAAACAAGAGCATGAATATCTGACCTTGCAGAAGGGTTCTGCCCCTCTGCAGTGCCAGGGTACTGCAGGTCAGACCTGCCTATAAGGCTGAGCCTTGTCCATTTTCTCTTTTTCAGCATTCCTGACAATTATGCTTCATTGCCATTACTGCCTCTACAAATGCATAGGATCTTTTGAATGTCTGGTCTGTGCTGTTGTTGCAGAACCCTTTGGGATGACTCTTCCCTGCTCACCAGTGCAGCCACACCATGCCTTTTCCACCTGTGTGTGTGCTGCATATCTGGTTTGTAGCATGAAGTGTACACATCTGCTACATTACATATTTAGACAGTTGGATTATTACAAGCTGCTACGTATTTTCTAATAGGTAGGCATTTATGCCTAAAATTATATTCTTTTTTCTGCACTACATATGTAGAAAGTACTCCAGCCCTCTGTGAAGTTCATAAAAATTGGATCAGGTTCTGATCATGAACGTTTTTGTCACATGCCAGTTGGCACAAACATTAAAAATAATTGGATTTCAACCATATTTATGTATTGGTGAATTGGAAAAGATTTATGGTATATTAAGAATCTAAATTTAGAAAGCTGTAGAATTTTGTTTACTTTGATCTACTTCCAAAAGAAAAAATCTATCTGAAAAAAGATTGTATACTCAAAATGATTATTTTTAAATTTTCCCCAATGTGCTTCCTGTAATCTACTGTATATTGTGAGAAATCGTTATTTTCTCTGTTTCACAAGGTCTTTCACACGACATGAGAGAATACAAAGACTTTGAAAAGTGTTTATAGGATATGTGAATTATGATTGAAAGTTCAAAGAACCTGGCACAAACATTCAGACATAGATATAATACACTTGAAACTGCTTTTGAATCAGTAATGGAGATTGACTGTATTATCAATTGAATATGTCCTTTTTTAAAAAAAAAGTTATGTATATCTGGTATATTCAGGAGAAGTTCATTTTAAACATAGGGAACTTGCTTCATCACTACCATGACACTCCTGTAGTCTTTGGCAAAACTTTGGAATGGAGCATGATTGTACTTTCATCTGATATATAAAGCATGTATTAAATGTATAAAATGTAAACAAGAGTATATCATAGAATCATCATCGTAGAATGGCCTGGGTTGGAAGGGACCTTAAAAATCATCCAGTTCCAACACCCCTGCCATAGGCAGGAACACCTTCCACCAGAACAAGCTGCTCAGAGCCCCATCCAACCTGGCCTTGACCACTGCCAGGGATGAAGCATCCATAGCTTCTCTGAGCAACTTGTGCCAGTGCCTCACCACCCTCACAGTAAAGAATTTTTTCCTAATATCTAATCCAAACCTGCTCTCTTTCAGTTTGAAGCCATCCCCTTTGCGCTGTCACTGCCTGCTCTTGTAAACAGTCTCTTTCCCTTTTTCTTATAGGCTCCCTTCAGGTATTAGAAGGCTGCAATTAGGTCACTCTGAAGCCTTCAATAATAATGTACAATATAATAACATATATATGTAGTGTGTATATATATACAAAGAGATTGTGTATTTGTCCTCAGATTAGCTCACAGCCCAAGTAATGTTGATTCTACGATCAATTAATAACTTGTAAGAAATAAAAGAGTATTTACTGTCAAGGATAACCTTAGACCTCCACAAAATGATGGAGAATGAAATACACTTGCTAAGCAATGAATTTCAGTTAAATGCAACATGTGAACAGACCTGTCTTGCCCAGAAAATTGATTAAGCATGCACTTAAGTTAGGTAGATGTTCTAGTATATTGCTGTGTGAAGTACTATGTAGCGAATTACTACTCTGGATGAACAGCAAGTTGTTTCTTGGTAAGGGATGAATTGCAATTCAATTATCTGCAAACCTAGAAACTACCTTTTTAAAAAGAAATTAGATTCAGTTTTTTGGGGTTTTTTTTTCAGTTTTTTTTGGTCTCATACTGAGAAAGAATAGAAATGTGGTCTTTTATTTTTGAAAAAAATTAGTAATCAACATTACTTAGTAATTATATAGTATTATTTTAAACACATTACATACTGATGTTGCTGTCAATGCTATTGGTCAAGCCAAGGTACAGAGACTTACTTTTGTTAAATATATTAAATACATATAAAAATATAATATTCATTAAATAATTATTTTAGCTAATTTGAGGTATATTAGCATAGGCTATCAGAAATTAAAAGATAACTGCAATGTTTGTCATAACTGGAACTGTGAAAAAGCACATTATTGACTGTGTGCCTTCCATGAAGAAATATATTAGAATAGTTGCTGCATTTGGAGCAAGTGGAAGTGAAATTCAGTACAGTCATCCAGACACTGTGGCCATGTGTTAAGCTGACTTTTTTTCAGAAATAAGGATAAAGGAGGTTGTGTATTCATGATTTATTAATAGGATTCTTCAGATCCTACCCCCTGAAAGAATACATGGTTCTTTGACCACACTAAATCTACCTTTTAGAGATATTTGTATACCTTGGCAATTGTTCATTTTCTGGGTAATGGGTGGTGTGTGTTATTGAAGGATTGAAAACTGGTTTGCTCTGTGTATATATATACATACCCCTATTTCAGAAAGTTGCATGCTTTTTGTATTCTTGACTTCTTGTCCTATAAACAGGATTGAAATTGCTTGAAAAGGAAAAAAATCTGCTTGAAAGAATTAAAAAGATAATTTTGAAAAAAAAGGCAAATAATCAGACTTTATTAATTTTTATGGGTAAAAAACATCTCACTAAAGTACTCTGGCTTGTGCTTTCAAGGTTGACTCAGGTGAGCAGATATTTACTGAAATATATGTATTTTAGTATATATACATTTCAATTTTTCTCTTTCATTTTAAAAAGTAAAACAATTCCTGCTCATTTCTTTATCTGGGATTTTGCAAAGCAGTAGCAAGTCCTATAACGCCAAGCCAATAGTTTGAGAGGGAATTATTATTTAGAAGTCTGGTTTGAGAATGTTTTTTGCTGCTCTACTGAAGTAAGATGAGAATTTTCCTTTATCCTGGATGTGTATGTGTCTTTTAGTTAAGTTTACTTGAGCTAGTAGCAATATTTTGAATGGAGGTCATATCCAAGGTTGATGAATCCATCTATATGTGTATTGAATATATTTAAGAGGAAATGTGTATGTGTTTGCCTGTAGTTTATAACATATGCTTGTTATGAAAAGTTTTATGTTGGAAGACAAGTACTATTATCTTCCACAGAAATATTAGGAATGGGAAAGCCCTCAGCATGTCTGGAAAGAGTTTAGGGCCTGGAAGATTTGCCTCATATGTCTAATATAAAAATTGCTCTCAAAATTTTTCTAGTTACATTACTGATTTTTAAGGTAATACCTTTTAGTCATTCTTAACATATCACTTGGCTAGTAGAGTCCCTCTGTGGATTATCATGAAAATTAATTCTTCTATTAACCCCAAAACCAATGTACATCATCTTCCAGGAAAAAAATGGCTTTTACATTAACCATCAGTGTTTTGCAGCAGCATAGAAACATCTATCTGAACAGAATTGCTTTCTATGTATCTGTTGCTTGTTTGCTTTGATACTGTGGTATCAACATTTCAGTAGAATCTATAGAAAAAAAAGTCTCATTTGTAGCTGCCTAAGAAATACTTAATTTACTTTTTAATGAAGTTCATTACTTAAGACTTTTTATGCTACAGTATTGCTGGAAGCTGGAACCTGACCCCACTTTGCTTTTTCTTTCTTCACATATTTGCTTTTATCATGTCAGTTTTACTCAAGTGACACTGAAATATGCAGATTTTTTTCTCTTTTTTCCCCTTTTTTTTTCCTTTTTTTCTTTTTTTTTTCTTCCAGAAAGAGCTTATCAGTTGCAAGGCCTAGACTGTGAATGCAAGCTTTGATGTTAACAGCCCCAGTGCCTTTCTTTTTTATTTGGGGCATTAAGTTCAATTACATATTCAAAGTATCTGTTCAATGCTTTTGCTGAAATGTTTCAGTAATTAAAATAACTGAGCTTTTTTAAAGTACATTTTCCTCAGCGTTTCGATTCTAGTATGGATGGGACTCAGACCAAATCCTGTTCCTGCTATTAATTTCATTGGTTTCAAATCTCTATATTGGTGTTCACAGGCCAGTGTAGCATGTTTCAAAAGCAGCACTTTAAGAATTTGCCTGAAAAACACATCAACCAAAAGAATATTTACTCTTTTTTTTTTGTACTGACAAAGATTATACACTAATAACGAACTGCAGTTTAGAAATATTTACTTCATGAAAAATATACTGAGTTTATCCTGATGTTTACTGACCAGTGTAATGAGAAACAAGCTGTAAGTCAGTGTTTCAAAGATGATGATGCATCTTATGGAAAAACAATTACTTCATATGTTTTAAGAATGGGGGGGAAAAAACAAACGTGAAAAACCCAACCAAACAAACACAACCAGCCAATCAAAACCCAACCCAAATATCAAAATAATTTTAACTGAATGGCCATGCTTACGTCCATATTTTAGAACTGCATTTGTCCACTAAACCTTTTAACAGTACTTTTGTGATCTATTCACAGAGGTCCCCTAACATGATAAGATGGCTTATTTCAAAAAAGAAATTTCAAAGTAGATTCAAGAGCTGAGTCTTCAGATACTCCATTTCCACTTCAAGGTCCCCAAGCAAACTCAAAGCCTAGCCTGTTTTCTTCCAAAGTTCCTAGTTGAGAAAATAAGGTCTTGAAAAAATTGTATCTCCTGTTGTTATGGCCAAACAGATATTTTTTAAACTTAGAAAATATTATCAAGCTTCATTTAAATCTTTTGGGAAGATAAAAGACAACACAGGGAAAAAGAAGAAATAGTCATAGGGAAAACAAAGTAACAAACAGAGGTGGTTAAAATATACAGAGAGGCTGAAAGATGCACAAATGCTGTGTATTGAGAAATATTGGAGATGGTCAGAAGTTGAACATTACAATTACACCCGCTAGTCCCAGTTTCAGTGAGTCAATCAGAAAAAGCACCTCAGCATGGATTCTGTGTTCCACCTTGGTTTGGAAAACCCCAAAATCCTATTGATGAGGTTTTACAAAGCCAACCCCTTGACTTTCTCAGTTTATTTCCTCTAAAAAAAAAAATTTTAAAAAGGAAAAAGCCTGTAGTATCATTTGTTGCAGTGGGGATACTGCAACAGTATGGAAAATACTGTTATGTCTAGTGCAAGCAGGTGAATATACTGTTGTAACTAGAAAGTCAGGAAACAAGGCAGGCAACACAAAAAAGGAAGTATTTTGAGAAGATGAGATAATACATTCAACAACTTAATTGAAAATCAATGTTTTTGTCACTACAGAACAAGAGCTTTTCAGCTAATATACTGTGAATTAATATGACTACTCATCCTATGATATCATGTGAATCCTTTCCATGCCTTTAGAGTGATTGTTTTAAGTAAGCTGGAACTTCTACAGAAATTGTGTCTCAGCCTGAATCAGTGTTTCTGTATTTTGAGGGAGTATAGGGGTTAAAATTATCTCAGCAGGAGAGTGCAAAGTGTTGTTTGGCTTTTATCCTAAGGATGTGCAGTGGCATCAACAGGGAAGGGTGCAATGGCAACAGCTTTTAGGACATCAAGTGTCAGCATCACAAACAGAAGCAGCATGAGCAGAGTGTGCTGATGGTGCTTCTTTCTTCCTCTGCCATTAGAAAGTTGGCATGTGCCAACAGCTCTCACAAAGTGGAATCCAAATTGCCATAGTTATTTCCAGTCCTAAATTTCAGGAAGAGTTGCCCAGTAGTGATAGAGACTGGAGCACATCTTTCTGGGCACTAGCTCAGAGCCACAGACATCCTGGATCAGCCCAGAAGCAGGGACTTCAGTGGAATGACATCAGTTAATGCCAGCTAGAGATTTGTCCTTGTGCTGTGTAATCCCCTACCCTAACTCCCCCCAAAGACACAACTAGGTCCTCTTCTAGCCACAATCAGAGAACAGCCTTGTGACAGCTGAGTTCAATCTAATTTTCTGCCTTAAATATAAGGCTTCAAGCTGTGAAAGGCAAAGAAGAAAGGGTATGGAGTTGTTTACTATCTTCTGTGATGAGAGCTAAAATAGATAGGGAACATCCTCTGTCTGTGGAAAGATTTGTTTTTAAAAAAAAATCAAATTGGTAAAATCTTGGTTGTCATTTTGCTTGGAAAAAAAAAATCCCTAAAATATTGGAGAGGGTGGTTGCAATCAACAAATAATTTTTATTTGCTAAATATTTCACAGCTCTTCCCTGAAGTGTCTTGAGAAACTTGTATTCTAGTAATGATTTTGCAAAAAAAAAAAAAGCTATTTTTTTCTATTTAAAATAAGTTTGATTAAGTATTTCTCACCAGTTGTCTTATAAACTTCTATAAACTACTTTTAACCTACAAGTTGCTAAGGTAAGTACATCCAGAGACAACCAAGGTGCTGTAGTTTGACTAAATACCTCACAGAAGAATGCATACTTTAGCTTGTAGCAAAGTAAAAACAGGTAATTTGTGTAAGTTTTTTATTGATGCATGGTAACTCAGCAGGGCAGAAAACTGCATCTCTGAGCCTCAAGTCTTCTTGCACGTGTAAGCTGTCACCAGTGAAATTACTTCTGTGATTAGTCTGATACTCCTCAGTGACCTGCATAAGCTGTGGAAGCAGTCAGTGCACAAAATTCTTCACATATAGTTTTCTCATGCAGTTAATGATGTATGTTAACTTGTCCTCAGTTAAACCTGTGGAACTTGAATAAGAAAGCACAGTACTGCAAAAATATAATATAAAGTAGTATTTTGGAAGTAGGAAGATTTGCAATTCTATGATGGCACTACTCAGACACTCCTCATTTTTGGTAGCCAGGAATAATTATAGGTACCTGTCCTTCTGATAGTTCTTCTTCTCTGTGTTCAGCAGTTTCTTAGTAAGGAAGATATTTTCTCTTTAGTAGAATTACATTCTTTTTACCAAATCAAAGCATCCAAGGTTTTTGTCACAGGTGAAGGATAAACTAACAAAATCAGAACCCCATTGGATAATGGATCTGACTGACATAAAGTGGCTTTTGCAATAGCCTGTAATGTAGTCAGTGGTCGTAGATGAAGTTTTAAAATTAACAAGTTAATGTGAAACTCTCAAATATCAGCAAAGTAAAAATGTTTTTATAATTCCTCTAAATGTCATTGGAATCAGACACTTTGTAGAGTTTACAAGAACTATTTTAACACCAGGAACTTCTTTGGTAAAGATATATATCTGTAGCATTTATAAAACCCCTCAGTGTGTGTTAACTTTGGGTGAAAACTGATCACTTATGATGCAGGTATATAAATTTGCAATGTTTGCAACAAATTCTTATTACTGGTGTCTTAGTCCTTGGGTGTTTTTTGGCCTCTTCACATATGCAGACCTGTTTGTGATCATGTTTTGTCAAATACCTGCAAGATTAGCCCAGTATTAAGTAGGTGATAAGTAAATCTGTTATTTGGACTGGTGGGCTCCCCTTTTAAGCCACTTGCAATTCAATCTTTCTGATGACACATCATGACTTAACCCCAGCTGGCAACTGAACCCCATGCAGCCACTCCCTCAGTGGGATGGTGGAGAGAATTGGAAGGGTAAAAGCTACAAAAATTGTGGGTTGACATAAAGACAGTTTAATACATAAAGAAAAACTGCACACTCTAGCAAAGCAAAAGGAGGAATTAACTCACCACATCCCATGGGCAGGCAGGTGTTCAGCCATCTCCAGGAAAGCAGGGCCCCATCATGTGTAACAGTGACTTGGGAAGACAAACAACATCACTCTGAACATCCTCCCTTCATCCTTCTTCCCCCAGCTTTACGTGCTGAGCATGATGCCACGTGCTATGGGATATCCCTTGTGCCAGCTGTCCCAGCTCTGTCTCTTCCCAATTTCTTGTGCACCCTCAGCCTCCTCGCTGGTGGGATGGTGGTATGAGAGGCAAAAAAGGTCTTGCCTCTGTGTAAATGGTGCTCAGCAAGAATGAAAACTTCTTCATATTATAAACCCTGTTTTCAGTGCAAATCTGAAACAGCCCTGTACTAGCTACAATGAGGAAAATTAACTCTGCCCCAGCCAAAACCAGCACAGAGGTGAGCTGCAAAGCTATCATCGTGAGAGTAATGAGCAGTTTCATGTTCAGTGCCTCTCCAATCTCACCTATTAGTAACTTGGAAAAGAGAGAGGAGATATAATAAAACTTAGGCTTTTGTTCAATTCTGCTCCCAGCACAAATCTTTCAGTACTTAAAAGAAAATGCAAGGATAATAGAGGAATAAAACAGAAGGAGATTGTAGCACAGCAGCACACCTCAAAAACCTCACTCAGTCACTTTAACAAAGTTCAGAGCAAGTTCAATACAAAGGATTCTCTTGAGCAAAGGAATGAACCTTTCACAGGGATTTGGAGAGTGGGAAGGAGCAGGCACGACAGATAGCGCACAGCGACAGCAGGAAAAACGTGAGACCCTATTCATACGCCATGGTGATTGGAGAGAGGGAGACTCCACGGTTCAATGGGGTTTTGGATCAGAATTCAGGAGAAAGCCCTCACCAGGTTCAGACACAAGTTATTACATGGGCACCATTTTGGAGCTGAAGTACGTTGGCGTGGAAACAGAAGTTGTTCATTGCTAATGCAATTACTGAAGACTTAACATGAGAGAGAATATATTTGGATAGTCTTTATATCATCTCATCAGCCAACATTTTTGTCTGTTATTTTTACAAGCGATGCTCTGCATACAGACAGCCCCTCTTAAAAAAAAAGTAAGGAAATCATTCCTGGCTGACCTTTTTCTTACCTACTCTAAAGACACAAGAATCTGACGCAAATATCACATTTGCACTAACCAAATCAACACTAAACGCTCTGTGAAGTGAATTGAATGTGGTTTTTGTAGCTGAATACAGCTTTCTTTGAGTTTTTTTGGGGGCACATTGCCGTTGGCTAGACTGAGCACAAGTCTTGATTTTTGCCAGGGTATTTTGTGATTCTGAAGTTCCCTTTGAAGACAGTGTCTAGTCTGTCCACTTCTAAGCAAACAGAACATTAAAAAAACAGGGCACACTACATTAAAACCATTTATGTAGCCCACCTCTGAAATAGAGAAAAGTTTACATGGAGCTGGCCGCTGCAATTGCCTTTCTGTGATGTTTGGAATGTGAATGTGAGTTTAACGAGATAAGCATTTTCCTTCCTCAAAAAAATGGAAAAATCATAACTGACCTTCCACAAAAGTCTCTGAAGCCATTTTAGGCTGTAAACTGACTTTAGAGACAGTGGTACTTTGTGATCACATACCCTCTGCATTACACTGACTCCTCCAGTGCAGCATAGGAGGTGGCATTTGAGATCTAGAATAACAGGAACATGCACACTGAGCAGCATTCCTCTCAGCAGTAGCAACCCCTGATGAGTGTGTCCAGGCTGTCAACACTTCTGGTTGTCTTCCACATCAAAAAAAAGGAACATAGGAGGGTCAACACCTTGGGGAGTTGTGCCTGTAAATGGATGTGCTGTACATCTGCATGGCTCTGCTGTATGTGAAATGGAAAAGTTTGACATCCCAACCAGTGTTAAGAGGGCAGGACATTGGGAGGAGGAGGAGAATTTAACAGATGTGGCCCTTTCTTTCTCAATCAGCATAAATTTATGCCTGATTTTTTCTGACCAAACAACCTCCTTTAGTGAGTATGTTAGACTTCTAGTAAAGTGAGACTAAAACTGTATACTTGGGTGTCAGTTGTCAAACTGCACTGATTCCCTTCACATATGATTTTAATATAATTTTTTTGGCCAGCTGATGCCTTTAGTTGTAACAACACAACTGACATTAGATGGTTGCCTTTGCAATATCGGCTTCATGGTGGTTCATTTTTATGGAGAGACCCTTATTAGGGGCATTTACCTTTCATTTTCAAACAGACTGAAAATTAGTGAAATGACAATTGTGTGGTAAAGCCACCAGATATTGTTAAAAAGTTATTGTTGCATTCAATGACTGAATAAAATCTCAGACCATGTCTTTGACCAGTATTAATACATTCAGGATGTCTTCAAGTTTTCACCACTGTTTGTCATCAACAAAAATTACAATTTCACTGCCCTGGCACCTCTCCAGTTAGAAAAATATAAGTTTAAAGTGGTATTTTATAACACCATAAGTGCTATTAGCATCATTACACACAGTCTTTCCTTTCACATGTTAATCCCTATCAAATTCTCATACTTTAACTTTTACTATGGGTCAGCAACAATCGATGAGTATTGTGATTTTCATTATGAATTTCATATGTCTGTGCTAAGCAGAAAATATTTTTAGACTAATTACACTATAGAATTAAAAATGTATTTAGGATTAGTATTATGTGGTACCAGTTACATTGTGATCTCTTATCTTACACAGCCCTGATAACTGTTTTTACACGTAGTTCTGCTAATATAACTAGGACTATGTTTCAAACTGTGTTTGAAATAGGTAGCAAGGCAAGTCACAGAGTCTCAAACAATTATAAGAAAAACATTTTTCTTATAGTCAGTTACTTCTTAGGTCCTAAAGAAAATTCCCGGACAGAAGTAGGAGATTTTCCCTTCACTTTACCCAGTACAGAGGAAATGGAGTCAAGAAGCAGCTAATTAGTTGTACCGTAATTCTTGGATTAAAATTTGATAAGCAATATTAGTCAGTTTGGAGTTGGGGGTTTTTGTTGTTTTGTTTGTTTCTTTGGGGTTTTGGGGTATTTTTCCCCACAGAATTACTGTCTTTTTGGAATGTTTTGTAGAGAAAACAGTCACAACTCTTTGGGTTTTTCTTTAAATGGGCAGAATTTTGGTCTTGAAGCGTATTCTACTTTCTTACTTATTCAAATGGGCATCTAGCTAGATTTCAAATAGCTTAGAAAATTTGGGGTTAATTTAATCATTTTTTACTTCTAAACTGATTTTAATAATTACATACTGTCTCCAACTTTCCTCGCTTAGCTCAGCCATCCCAAAATATTCAGGTGGAGAGATTATTACCTAAAGCATACTGAACAAGAAAAGTTTTGTGGAAAACACTGAAATTATTATCTCAAGTGTTATCCCACTTGGCATAAATACTTTATGTGGTACAAAAAGTTCACTTTTTAGTTAGAAAAAATTAAGAGAACAAACCTGCATGGGTTTTATTATTAATAAAATGTGTGCCACTGCTTAATAAATGTGGATTTTTGTGAATTATTATAATTCTGTCAAAACCCCTATTTTTTTACTGTACCTAAGAACTTGTTTTGAACTATTCCCAGATAATGTTACCATGAAGTACTACTATAAGAACATCTAGTAAGATGTAACAGCCACAGTGTTCCATCCATTACCTCAACAGCAGATTTTTGAAGGCAGTAATGCTTGTTAAGTCGAGCAATGGGAATGATGGATCTGCAGGCTCAAGGAGGTTAATGTTGACAATGAGCAATTATTATTTTTGACAAGAATACCAAAGGGTTTCAAGATGACTCTTTTAACTGAAAGCAGATTATGACTTCAGTTTTATTGCTAAATGTCAAGCATAGATGTCAAGCATATAAATGTGTGATATAGAGGAAGATCATTTTATTATAGTAAGAGACAAAGCAGGGATCGAATGATGACCTTTTTTGTGGGTTTTTTTTTTCAGTTACCCACAGGAAGAATGAGGCAGAGTCCTCAGCTTCTTAAAAAGGGAAATAGGGGGAGAAAACATCCGGAGAGGACACTTTCCTAGAGATAAAAAAATGGAGAGAAAAGAAGCACAATATGATTTTAATGAAGTCAATATTTGCGGATGTCTGTGGGTACTGGTGTGTGACTTCCGTGTCTTTCTTGTAGAGAGAGTGTAATAGTAGGGGGGTGGGACAATGAGCCTCAATAACCTTCCAGAGAGCAGTTCTCTGGCTGTCTGATAATCACAGCTACAAGGGATTTTTCTGTTTGGTCTTTAGATGAGATATTTTCCCCTCTGGCCTGTTGGTATTTGTTGCAGTTTTGATCTTAGACATGCTGGTCTTTGTCAGAGCTATTATTCAGACCACACTTGTCTGATGAAAGACAGAAAATATTTATTAGAGGCAGCTCCACCTCTCATTTATTTTATGTGTGGCTGTGACAATAGCTGGTAAGTTTAGTTTCTGCTGAGAACTAACACTTGAGCAGGGCTCCTTATTTATCACATTCATTGGAACACCAAAGGCACTTCTGATCAAAACACTTGAACTCAAATAATCTAGAACTGCATGAATATTTGAATCTATAACCAAATATTGCTGGCCTTAGCTCTAGAATGGGGGGCAAGTAGGATTCCTTGTTAAAACAGCCTTTGTAGTTGTTAAAAGGTGTTGCTTTGTTACTTGCTCAATTTATCTTTACATGGAAGGGAAGTCATCCATGCTTTTCTGTGGGCGGATTTGACCAAGTAAAGGTTGCAAAAAGTCAGGGACATAGCACAAAACCGTGTTAGAACTTCTTTAAATGGATATAATGATTAAATTGGATGTGCCAGAGATTACGCTGACAATTTTTGATTACATTCCATTACTCTGCTGGAGAAACCGAGTATCTTCTTTCCTGTCTTTTTTCTTTTTTTTTCTTTTTTTTCCGCCCACTAAACAAATGAAAAAACAGTCGATAAAAATTCCTTTCACATTATCAGAAATTGTTCTGTATTTAAAGAGACATTTCCTAAACAAGGAAAATAAAATTAAATTGGCAAAGCAAGCAGAAAAAACCAGAGATGGCGTCTTACAGACACAAACATTTATACCAAAACTGAGTTTTTCAAAATTGGAAGAGTTAATGTAAGGTGTACTGAGGGTGCCAGACTCTTCAGGAATGCTTTTTTGAGAAAATCAAGGTATTTTCACACTGGTTGAGTTTATTATGAAGGTAGAGCAGGTATATTGTGATAAAGAGAACATGTCCCAAGTTTGGTTTTTTACTGCTATAGTTTTCAGGTAATTCTTTCATCTACAGACGCATGGTACCTCAGATGTCCCTCAATTGTTCTTTCAGATGTGTTATGTAGCAACCGATCACAGTAGGATCCTTGAAACCCACTTATACACCAAACATGGGATCACAGGATCATTACGATTGGAAAAGACCTCAAAGATCATCAAGTCCAACCTTTGGTCAATCACCACCTTGTCAAATAGACCATGGCACTAAGTGTCACATCTAGCTGTTTCTTGAACACTTCCAGGGTTGGTGATGCCACCACCTCCCTGGGCAGCCAATTCCACTGCTTAACTACCCTTTCCATGCAGGAATTCTTCCTGATCAACCTGAACCTCCTCTGGTGAAGCTCGTTTATGTGCCGTTGCTAGCTGCCTGTGAGAAGAGCCTTGAATATGCCCCATCCTAAAATAAGATCTTTTAGATTGTAATCTCCCCAAACATGCTTGTCTTTTAACCCTAACAGCTTGGGGGGAACCAATGAGACCTTCATCTCCTAGACCTTCATTTCCAAGAACATAAATGGCACCATTTCTTCTAGGGCTCCTATCAGATTTAAAAATTTCATTGTGAAAGGAATTTCAGGAGGTGCATTACCTTGTACTATTGGGATTACATTTGAAAGCATTCACGGACTGCGTGAAAAAAATCTGCTTTTATGACATCATCAGCTAATAAATATCAGTTATGCTCCTTGCATGCTGATTGTTTCATCTAGTCCTTCCTTGCAAAGGATGCTCCAAACTGTCCTCTTACCTTTGCCTCATCCTCAGTTTGCTTATCCATCTGCCCTAGCAGTGCAATGGCGGTATGCTATGAGGACTGGACTGTGGACTATAACCATATTTCCAAATGCTAGATGATGTTTAAAACTCCAGCTCAGAAGGGTTCAATATTTTTAGAGGGTTCCATTGTTTCCAAGCAGGCAAGCGAAAAGATATTGTCTGTTGCTCACTGACCTGTAATAAAAAAAGGCACTCTGACCTTTCAGTGTGGAAGGTGACCAGATATCTTTAGCTCTTCCCAGATGCAGTGTTGATTTTGCATGTCTCAGAGACATCACTAATCATCTGCTTGGAAGTTTCTGCTTAAAGCATAAAGAATATTTTAAAGTTTTTCCATCTCTTGTCACGTGGAGGACATTCTTGCCAGGCAGGTCAGGATTTAGATGTCTCAGTGTCATCTTTCTCAGTTTTTAGGACTTTGCAGAGGGCTGTCAACAGGTTTCAATTGTGCAAAGAGCAAAATGGCAAGGACCAGACTGAGGGGTTTCAGAAGAGTATGGTCTCATGTTAGACGGAGGCTGAATCATGGGATGGGTCTGTCTACATCAGGCAATTAAGGAGAGGAAGAATGAACTTTTGCTGCACTTCCTGGGAAAGGTGACATATTTTACTCTGTGTTAGGATAGGGAAAGATCAGACAGGCTCTGGAGAGTCTCATTATAGGTGATTCCAAATTCCTGGTTATTCTAAAGATCCTTTCAAGAAGGCACACCACTAGATAAAACTAAATGGAAGGAATTCCCCAGCTCTGAACGCTGTGGTCTTTGCCCAATAGCACACTTCATGAGAAAAACAGTAGAACACTGGATAAATTCCTCAGATTTTGAAACAATAATGTTTCCTGTCTCTTTCCCTCAGCACAC
This sequence comes from Corvus moneduloides, assembly GCF_009650955.1. NCBI lineage: Eukaryota > Metazoa > Chordata > Aves > Passeriformes > Corvidae > Corvus > Corvus moneduloides. The sequence goes on along the minus strand of NC_045481.1, from coordinate 50,679,793 downwards.
ATCCATGTGCGTGTGCGCATGCACACAGACAGCACAGGCATATCTATCTCTCTATATATAATCTTCAGCGGAAGCTCATGTACAGGGGAAATCCTGGAAATAATTAAGGAAAGGATACTGCATGCTCCAGCAGACGGAATACATCTTTTTCATTTAAAGCAGGTTTTTTTTTTTTTTCCCTTTACCACCAACTTGCTGCAATTAGGAGGTTGTTGGAGAGATATCAATTGAGATTTGGGAACTGTTTTCTGGAAGTGTTTTGAATTAAAATCTAATTGGTAGCTTTCTTTGATAACTATTTTATTGTTGGGTGCAGCTAAATGGAAATCAACCACAAAGGGAACTCAATTTTGTTTGTCATTAATTTTAACTTGATTTCACAAGTGATTTACATATATGATATTTTCCCTATTTGTTCTGTACCATTCCTGAACAGCATTTAGACTGATGTAGTGTCATTTTCCCATTTGTTTATATTACTTTAAAATATCCTGCATTACTTCAAGCATGGTTATCGACAAAATGGTGAAGAAGTAATAAGAGGACCAATGTGAAATTTCCTGCAGTTTGTGAAAAACGGTGGAATTAGCAACCCTGAGGACTAAATTTTGTTGGTTTATCTGAGACATGTTTGGGTGTTGTGAGCAAAGGAAAGTAAACCCACACTGCAAATATATCATCATAACAAACCACAATTCTGGAGAGATCAAACTGCACAGTAACAATGAGAAAAGTTAAGGCTCAGATGCTCGTTCAGGTTACCCCAGTTAAACATGTTACCAGGAGGATGTAAACTGAACCATGGCCATGTGTGAGCACTAAGCAAATGTAAATGTGAGCTAATTCCATGCACCATATGAAAAAGGTGGAAGGTTCCTGCAAATTAGCACTGGAAAGATTAATGCATAATTTTATGGAGGGGAGATGGATTACAGAAATGACAGCAGAGGTGTTATTTTACTAACAATGAATGCCAAATAACCTGTGCATGCAGGACCCCAGCCAAAACACACTTGACCAAGTCCAATTGACTCTCTGCACTTTGGACCTTGCCCATGAAATGTAAGAGAAAACAGCCACTTGTGGAGGCCAAAATCCTTACAAGGGAGACATAGTTGATATTTGCCTGGAATTAATTAAGACTGTCGTTAGTACCAGACAAAGGCAGGTATATAATTGTTTGCTTGTTGTGAAAACACAAATATTGAAAGCTTTTTCTCTTGAAAATTGAGTTAACAGGCAAAAAGACAATAGGGGTTTCTTTGAGTGTTTGCAGCTGAAATGCAGTTCTACTTAGCAGTAAAGAGAAGGATAACATCTTGCTAAATCACAGTATGGGACCCCAGCATTCCACCTCTTCTGACTGATTTAGAAATAAAATAGAGTTCCCTTAATGGGGCATGACAACTGCAGAGATGTACCTTTCCCAGGAGTACCTAAGCAGAATCCCAGTCCTGCTGCCCAGAACACTCCATCAATACCAGAAAGCTGGCAGGAAGTGGAGATGACTCTGCGCATTGCAGTCTCTTAAGTAACAAACCAGCCACACCCCCTGCCTCTGTGTTGTGCATGGTGCTGCCTGAAACCCTGCTTATAGTTGTAGTTTGGGTTCTGCTCTCATAAACTTTGGGCTCTGCAAGACATTAATTCATTTAGGTTTTGTCCCTGCTTTATTTGGAGTTATTTGCATCATGGTTCCACTCCAAAAAAAGTGTTTATATAGAAAGGCAATCTCCTCTCTTAGCAGATGTGCCTTGCAAGTGCTTTGAGTCAAAGATGTTACGGACTTTGGTGACTCAGATATTTCTCAAATTCTTTTAAACTGTGGTTGCATTGCAAAGGGAGGTTTGATTTATATGTCTTCTATACGTTGTCAGTATATGAGGCTTGTATACATGAAACTAAGGCTAAAAATTGGCCATGAGACTGAGGCTAAAAGTTGACCATGAAACTTTTCTTTTACATTTTTAATACTGATACTAATGTATAAGAAAAGAGACAAGTGGTTTGAAAATAAAGTCTTTTCACTTCTTAAATAAGGAGCTATAATTGGGAAATTGCTGTGAGACCGTAACTATGAACAGCAGTCATATGGTTTTTATACTTCTCAGATGGAAATTATATATATCAATGTTGCCTTGCATTAACTTTAAAAATATTTGTCTTTTGCAAAATATTTTTTTCAGGATATTTAATTAAATTGAAATGGATTTGATCCAAAAAAAGGGATTCCTTTGATAGTTTTATAAATTCCTCACTATGAACTTCAGAATTAGGAAGATCTTGAGAGCTTTGAGATTGGCATTTAAATTGCATTAATATATGATTTTTGCTAATTTTGCCTGTTCTTAGGAAGCATTTTGCCAGTATTTCCTGGCATCTATGTTTGTTCATCCAGAGCTTCTTTTGCCATTGTACCTATACAATCACAGATTAGAAAGGCAGTATTTGGTTAAAAGGGTCACACTATCAATGAATATCCAGGTTCTTCTCATTACTTTCTGAATGGAGGCTATTTGCTTCCAGGAGGATGTGATAAGTGTACATCTGTACATTTTCTTGTGGGAAGGTATCACTTAGGTGACAAAACCTGGGGCTTGGATTGCCTTTGTTGTAGGAAATTATATGTAGCAGAGAAAGGCCACTGGACAGGTGCCCGTGGCCAGGAGGTTCCCCCTGAGATTTCTGTGCTTAGACTGCTTTGCAACTCAGACTGTTATGGCCAGAGCATGGATAATTCTGGAAATGTGCACAAATGCCAGGAACCTGATGGGATATAATTGCATCTTCTAATAAAGAGTATTGCTGACAGTTTGGTCAGCAATGAGAAAGAGAAGGCATTTCTAAACAACATTTGAAAAGGTAAAAAAAATGTTCAGTTTTTGGGCAATTTTGGCCATCTGAGATCTATTCTAGAAATCTGAGAAAGGTCCTTTAAGCCATTTTACCTTGGTCTGTGAGAGACAAATCTGGACAGACATCACATTCTCTACAGTTGACGGTGCCACACTTCAGAAAAAACTTTGGGAAAGGTAGAAAGGACTCATTGCTGCAGAGCTTTGTCACTAAGAGCTTTTTAGAAAGAGGTGGAAAGTTAGACCCTCCAATCCCTCTTATCAACAGACCCTCAAATCCCTCTCTGTGTGTGAGGAACAGACAAAATCTCCATGGAAGAACTCTAGCTGGGGCTGGTAAGTAACCACAGGTGGGTGGGATATCAGAAAGTTTTTTCCTGTCCTCCTCGTAGTGCCATATTTACAAGATCAGGCCTGAAGTTAAGCTCGGTTTGCTATCATGCTTCCTTCCACCAGGGAGTGCCAACTAAACAGCCTGCGTTCTGCTGCATGGGGATACTATACAGTAGTGGAGTGTATAAAATATGCACTTAATCCTGAGTGCTTTTTTGTTCAATTCATTTATGAAAGCAGATTTTAAGGCTGGCAAAATAATATTGAGCATGCACATGACAAGGAAAAAAAAATTCCGTATCCAGAGTATTTTTAAGTAAAGGGTTTTTCGAAAATCTGTGCAGACATGCTGGCTTTTTACCTCCTCTTGTTCTAACCTATGACTGATTCATCAGTTGAAGTGTAAAGAAACAGATCTTCTTATGGTAATTGATTCTCAGGGGCTATTAGTGTAAACGTAAATGCTCAACATAGATGTTATGTAGGTGGGTGATAGAGGGAAAACATAAATTGTCAGCAATATAAGGCAGTCTGTTCATACCATAGGGTGAGAAAGTGAAGAATGTTAGAAATCAGAGACTCAGAAATACCTCCCAGAGTTGGCTGTCAGTGCAGTCTCCCATTGTGAGTAATTATAAGAAACATACTGTGCAAGAGTTGATTCTGGTCCTTCAGCTCAACAGGCAAAACACTTAACTATACCAGAGATTTCAGGTAAGATTTGCAAAAGAGCTTAGAAGAGTTAAATGCTTGGCTACCACTGATATTCTAAGGGATACAGGCACCTAAATTTTTAGGTATTCCTGAAAACTGTTGAAACTATATTCTTCTGTAGCCCTGGACTAGAATTCATATATCTTCAAAGCAACTGTGATTTTTAAACCACAGAGAATAAGAGTAGAGCACAGAATGAAGGCCCAAAACAATATTCTAGTTGACCTAGCCCATAAAAATGGTGAGGTTAACTCCAAAGTACTAGAAGAAATAATAAAAACTATTAGTTCTTGCCTTTTTTTTTTGAACCCTTAGAATTTGCACTTTACATATCTTCTTTGGAAGTCTAAGAGTTTATAACATACTTTCCCTTTTTTTAACAAAGGTTAAGACTTTATATCATCATATGCCTTCCAGATCTTCCAGGGAAGCAATAAATAAATTTTAGGAGTTGTGATGAAATTGGGAGACTAAATCATACTGCATATATCTAAATAGTCTGGAGAATACAATCTACATTACTATTGTGTGTATGAGCTTCTCCTCTGTGCTGCACCTGTCTGGATGGTGACTGCAGGAGGGCACCCTCCTGTCTCCACCGCCCAGTGGGGATGTTCCATGTGCACATTGTGACACAGGCCGTGCCAGGATGAAGGGGCTCAGCCCCTGCACCAGGGGATAACAGGAGGAAATAATCTTTTAAAACTGTCTTCCCCATCTTGCGTACAATTCCCAGTCCTCTTCAGAAAGACCCTCAGGCAAAACTCCTAGGCAATACAGGATCAAACCTGTACTTAGTAGGAGAGGTTTTCCTTCCTTATTGACTGAAGTGTCAGTTCCCAGCAGCAAGCACATTCTAGTATCTGCCTTTTTATGAAGATGTGAGAACCACAAGGAGTCTGGGATTCTAAATTCCTTTCAGATCCTTTATACAGAAAAAAATCCAGATGTTGCACAAAACATTTAAAGAACTTTATTTGAAAAACATTTTCTTTCTAAATGGGAGTTTATGCAGAGTACAATTAAACATGTTTTTCTAACTAAACATTCTAGTTTGTATCTTGTGGCAGGGAAAAATAAATATGCAAAAATAAAAACCATCTGAGACTTGCAGTTAATTGTGGTGTGCCAGCTTGAATCAGATCCCCCAATGAAAAGACATTCCTGTAGTGTAATCCCAAACTCCTAGATCTGCTCCCATGACCAAGCTCTTCAAGCTGAAGACTCAATCCTGCAATAGTGGAATACACCTCAAGTTTCTTCAATCCTTCTGGTCACCACTCTTGCAAATTGTACCATGCCAATCCAATTGCATCTGTGAAAGTACCGAGAGAAAATTGTTGTCTATCCAGTAATGTCAAAGTGCGACTTTCAGAACCGAACATTGATTTCTGTGTATTTACCTTAAGAAATATTTTGTTTTCCTGGCTTTTTGAGACAAGTGCCTTTCTGAAAGCTAGTCTGCTCAAAAGTCATTTTCCCCTCTCTTTTAAAGACAGTTTCCATTTCTCCAGTTATGAGGGACTTCCCCCAGCTTTCCACATTCTTGAAAACAATTTCTGGTTTAGAGATTACCCTGACTTGCTTTAGAATAACTTTAATATGAATCTTCCATCAAGGCCTGCAATGCATCTAACTCCTCTGAACACTTGTTAACTCACGTTTCACATTGCAGACTCTACACATCTCTATATATTAAAATGAAAAATCTAGCTTTGCAGCTAAACTTTTTGAGGAAGAATGAATTTAAAAGGGCAGAAAACACCTTAGTCTATTCTATGACACCTAATTTCCTTTTTTTTTTTTTTCAGTAATGGATATTTCCTTTTTTCTATCTTCATTAATCATGAATCAGCGTTTTCTATCCTAATCACCTCTTAATTGTTTTGATACTCACAAGTCATTTTGTGCTCCAACTTTTTTTATCTAAACCTTACGTCAGTCTATTTCTTTGTACACATCTTTAGTCAACCCTGTTTCTATTTTGTTAGTCTTTACTTTCTTTTGACTTATACCATGAAGATCTTGAAGCTTTTATATTGCTTTTTTACATTTCTTTTTTTCCTCTCAATTGAGACAGGTGGCAAGTGTGCCTTTAATATTCAATGGCGTAACTGCCACTTTCTCCAAAATCCTATTTTTCATACAATTTATAAGAATCTATCTACCAGATCCCTCAGGTGGTTGACTGTCCAGCTCCCGTTATTCCCACCACCTTTTTTTCTTGCATGCCGTGAACTCTTTTGGTTTTCTGTCACATCTGGAACTTTTCTCTCCACTTTCTGAAGTATGTCTATACTACATGCCAAAGTGACCTGCTTCTGCCTTGCCTTTTTGCCACGGATGGTTTGGTAATCAAACTCATCTCCACTCCCTTTTGCCTTCCCTACTACCACAGCCCTTTTTGTATCTTTTGTAATTCCATTTACCTCCAGGATCATATTTTTAGCAAAAGATGGGTTTTTATCATCACCTTATTTCAAGCCTTGTTTGAGAAGTTCCTAGCTAGACTGACAAATCAACATGTTTGGATGAATTTCCTGGATTGTCATGGCAGACCGTTTGGGGAACAGAGCTGTCAAAGGTAAAAGCCCTGGCATTGATATGGTGTGTGGCTTAAGGCCTTAATCTCTTTCTCTGCTTGTTCTGATGGTTGCTTCTGGAAATCATTGGAAGAACCAAAGGTTTTATAAAGATGGATAAGTTCAGGCTGCTCTGGTTCAGCTGTGTCTAGCTGCCTCAGACACAGTACCACAGTAATGTGGTGAGGAAACATGGAGAGGAGAGGGGAATGACAACTTCTTAACCAAGCTTGGCTAAAAATTATCCATAAACCAACCTTCAGTAGTGCTTCAAGAGGCAGGTATTGCCATTCCTGAATTCTTCTTCTGATGATAGCTGAATATATATAGAAGTGACACAATCTAATGATGTACAGCATAACAGCCCTTTCCACCTGCCAAGGGTTTTAACAAGGGGCAAAGTCTTACTTTGGACAGTACCTGGAAAACATATATATATATATATATATATAAGATTGTGGGTACACTTTTGGTTTTAGCTGTAGTGGTGAATACATTTCTATAATCGGGCACAGTTTAATTTGGCTTTAACTTGTTCTCACATTAAAAAGTTTCATGTACTAATATTACCTGTGGGTCATCTGGTATATCATGACCATAACAGTGGGAAGGTTTTGTTGAGGCCATTAGGTTGTTTGGATTTAAATCTTGTAAATATCACTTGATCTCTTCCAGTGTAAAGCTGGACACAGCTGGAATTTTTTCAATCTGCTGAGAAACACACTCTGAATTTACAGATGACCATCAAGCTGAAAGTGTATTTTATTTCAACAAAATTTCTTTATGTAACACCAACAGTGGGGTAGAGTTTCAAGCAGTTAGGAAAATTTAAATATGTGTCATCTTTTATAGATTATTAATGTATCCCTCTGATGGGAAGCCTCTTTGTTCTACCTTAACTCCTCTACGCCTCAGTTTTCATTAGAACCCCTCTTATTATAACAGTAGTATTTTTATGTTTGGTTCCTGAGATGATGACGTGGAGAGGATGAAGTACAGAAATACACATGCAGTTTCAGTTTCTTTGTCAATTATGTTTGTATCTTATTTGCATTCAAGTTGTCTTTCTTTTCAAGCATCCCTTGTACAACCAATGCTTTCTTTTATTGGATTCTATTGTGCTGTCAAGCCTGGTTTAAAATACAGTAATCTCATAGATACTTACAATTAAGAATATCTTCTGAATTCACAAACATATTAGATGTGTAGGTATCAAATTAGCTGAGAATCCCTACAAACTGCACTTAGAGTAAATACCCTCTTTTTAGAGAAGTAGGATGCCTTTAAAAGTCAACAGTTGTTTTGGAAGTACTTTGTCACATTTATGAAGCACTGCATCACATTTATGGCTCACAGTGTCATGATAAGTTGTCCAAAGTGCCTGTCAGCTTGCCTTACAAACTGAAAAAAATGGACAGCTCAAAAGATTACCTTAAAGAGTAACAAGCAATCTTCAGAGGTTAGCATATTTTTCCTTCTTCCTTGAGACTCAAGCAGTGTCATTAAACTTTCTGTTTCTCTTGTTTAATTTTTTTTTCAGTGTAATTTTACAGAAATAGACTATTATAATTTTCAACCATGAAAAGTTATAAATAAAGGCATTTTAGAAAGTAAATAAATTTTAGGAGCATTTTTAAAGCATGCAGCTGTTCTAACACAAGAGATCCTAGTAAGATTTTTTTTTTTTAATACAAACCACAAATAGGTCAAAGAATCCAGATTTTTTTTTACTACCCATTCACATTTAATGCAAATTCTAGCAATATATTCACACTATTTCTTTAGGCACCTTCAGAGTGCCAGCAGGTAATTGAGTAATCTGAGCCAATGCTGCTTATGTCAGGAGCCTAAAGAAATACCCTGAGGATGACATTTGGAGCTGACTTATCCTATACTCCTGTTTCACAGCTAAGAGGGAGATGAAACTGTCAAAAAGTAACAAACAGTAAGATAAGTCCTAATAAAAACATTTTCTTGCTAAGGATGATGTTAATTGTGAATCCTCCAAAGGAATTTATTTTGATTTCTCCCAAACATTGCTAATGTCTACCACAAACAGAGTATAACAGGCAGCAAGATGACGTTTCACAGTATTAAGAAAACATATTTCTTGGGACTATTAGTTCCCAGAATCAGGTCTCTACTTTTTGTTTTGTTGTTGAAAAAGAAGCTTCTATCTTCAGGGTTGAAAAATAGGTTTAATAATAGACTCCACCATTAGCAGTTAGCCAAGAGAAAAATAGTGATCTCTGTGGCAGTGTCAGCTCAGAGGATTTTGACGTGTGAATTATTCCTCCTTTAGTTGGTAACGTCAGACACCATCAACAGAAACCTTGTTTTACTATTGTTTGCAAAGTCAAATAAAAAGATAAAAGGAGGCTTGTCTCCCAGGGTAGGAATAACTGAGGTCACAGACAGTTTTAGAAGCAAACACTAACAATTTAATTTGTGGAAAGAGGGTTTCAACATTTTAAGTTCGGGCAAGTGTTTTTCTGGGATGTGCCCATTGGGGATGCTTGGAGTATGGCCACCACTGACAATTGCTGCCTACATTTTCAACCCCAAAAATGCTGCTTCTTATCACTTGAGAACATGTGAAACAGTTCTTACTTTAAGACCTGTATTTTATCTGCTTAGTTTTAGCCTTTCTTATTGGTACTTCACCCATCAGTTTGGGGCCCTTGCTATCAGTATCTGTTTTTTTCCTAGAAGGGAATGTAATGAAATGTTTTCTGTACAAGGCAGGTGGAGATATGACCCCCTTATGCATGCCTGTGTGCCAAGCCCCATGCACCACGTTAGGGACCGGTGATGAATCTGGGGAAAACTTTCCACGGTATTTCCTAGGAAAGGTCATTTAGCCAAACGCATAAAGAAACAAGAGTTGTCTTTGGAGTTTTCCTAGTGCCAGCCTCTTCCATGGAAGGGGTGACAACACAGAATATTTTACTACAAATGTGAAGTCTTTTAAATCTGACTTGCCAGTATCAAAGACCCTGGGACAATTAGCGCTTAACTCTGTAACTGCTCTCGGAGCACTTTGTGGTCACACTGCTCTGCCCTCTCTCCTGGCCGTTCCTGTGCCCTCCTGCTCTGTATTTACATGCACCTGTCTCCCCATTAACACCTCGTTAAGGCACACACCTGCTGTGGTTTCACTTAAACCCACTGCACTGCAGCCATTAACCCTGTGTGTTTCATTATAAGGCACTCAGCACAATAGGAGCACTGAGTAAGGTTCACTAATGAGTCATGTAGCCAACAAGAATTGGATTTGTATGGGTGACTCCTTTTGGTTCAATTTCTTCACACCCCCCTTATTTAATAATTGATTATGTATTAAATATATTCACAGGAAAAAAAAAAAAAAACACATAAGTGCACATGCATTAATTCCAGCTGAAACAGCACAGTTTTGGGACAAAATACTAATGGATAGAAATCAACTACATATTTATAAATGGTAAGAAGGGCAACAGTGAAACCACAGCTTTAGGGCTTAGGAGACCTTGCTTCTATTCCAAAGTTTGTCAAACATCTGCAGATTCACCAGCAAGTTGTATCATCTATCTGTGTTGCTTCCAATAAAATGAAGTGTATCACTGTATGTGTTTAGGCCAGGATGTACATACACAGCTCACCAAAAAAAAGAAGTGCAAGACAAAGTACAAAGCTCTACGGTATCAACTGTGATGAAACAAAATCCAAAAGAAGAATGTTCATTAGTACTTGTAGCAAAAAACTGCCATGGGAGCAGCTAGTGAGATTGATATAAAGTTCAGAATCAAAATTGTCATGGCAATTTCTCCAGCAGTTGCACTGACTTTGAAAGAAAGTCTTCAATTACAGTGTGGCTTGATTGGGAAAATAAACTAGATAAGCAAACATGGCAGGTGATTGCTCCCTAACTGTGTAATCAAGAAATACCACAATCCATTATTTGATCACAATTCTATGGATCTACCACAAGGAAAATGTAAGCTCTGAGGCTTATTTTGAGTCAAAAGTTCACCTTCTTGTTAGACAGCTAAATAAAGCTATTAAATATGCTGCTTTAACAGCGCAGTAAGAGGGACCCTGAGATGTATCCATACATTTGATCAATGATTTGCTACAAATTGCATTACATATCAGTATTTCTTACTAAACAACCATATGGAAGGTTAATTTGCTGTGTAATTGCTTTTCATCGCTTCTTTATCTTGGACTGATGCTTTCCTTGGTCCAATATCTGATACTTGCACCACAGAAGACACAAGAGTTGCTCTTTTAAATTTTATAGTGCTTATATTGCTTAGTCATACGGGTCTGTGTATATGCATAAACTTGCTGTGTGGGGAAACTCAGAAGATCTCTATGTCACTTGCATTGCAATTCTAATTGCAATTTTCATTTAAAGATGAACTTTTACATGAGGCCTGAATTTTACAGGGATCAGCTCAAAGAGATTAAAATTCCTGAAACTGTATCAAATTTAACACTTGAATTTAAATGCATAAGACACTCATTTGTTCCGCTGTGTCTTGATAACTGTTTTCCCTTTGGAATCTTATTGTCTCATGGAAATGTCTTTTTATTCTTACTATTCACTTGACTGGTACCAATTTTGCTGGTGTTCCTGGATGTTTTTGCAGAATCAAAATATAGAGAAAAGCCACCTTACTATACAGGAATGGTGGTTGGTCCTGCCCTTCTCTTTCCAAATGCTTGCTTATAATGGAGATGATAATCCTTGTAAATATTAAAAATACTGACGTGCAGTGTAAGGTGATCCACATATAAACCAACCCATTAAATCTGGCTGTAGAGTTTACACATTTCTTCAGCAGGGAAGCCCACCAATGGGGTGTTTTTAATAGGCATTGAAAGCTACACTTTATTATTCACTGAGTAGAACTGACATTGGACTTGATTCAGTAAGGAGCACTAACTGCATAAACAGATGTCAACTGCTATTTGGTCTGATGGCCATGGACTGGAGAAATAAATGGAAAATCTAACAAGGAGCACAGAAGTAAAGACAGGGATCTTCTTCAAATGACAGGAGGATGAGCCTGTTAGCAAAGTTTTCAGCTCAGTATCTTTCAATGTGCATCTGGAAAAAAGAAAATGGAGGGTGGCCTTTTCCCTATATAGGAGAAATAGAACATTTATGCAGTACTCTCTGTTTCTGAGAAACATATCATCCCTATTTCACATATTATAGTCAGTATGCACTGATATTCATCAAAGAATGCTCTGTAGGTTGCCACACTCATTAGCTACCTGGAGCAGAAACAGAGCCCACTGAAGCCAATGGGAAAAGTTCTATTGAAATCTGTGGACTAAACCTCTAGGCCTACCTATACATTGGACAACAGGGGCAGAGTTTGTCAGGTTGGCAGCAAAATGTGCAATCCATTTACTTCTACTGGCAACCATGTCTACTTATGCTTTCTCCATCATAATCCCATATCCATATCAGTATGCAAACCTCTCCCTGACTGCAGCAGCAGAGGTTGTGCCCCATTCTACTAAGCCTCTTATATGCTGAATGACAAAATCTTCCCCAAGCTGCTTCGTCCTAGGCTTGTTCCTGAATGCTGATCCTTTCTCTTTCTTCTCTGATGGCAGAGATAGAGATATCACATACTAGGCAGAATTATTCCCTGCAGAACATTTTGCCCTGTATTGTGGAAATTTAATGCGGAACCAGCCAAATGCTGAGTGTCAGAAGCAGGGAAGGGAGGCTGGGCATTATAGGGTAGCTAGCTGGAAGAGACAGGCAGACAGAGTACAGGTTGGGGTACAGTTTCATATTCTACCTAACCCAGTGTAGCTCTTGCTGGGAGCAGCAGCCCTGCTCTTGCCTCTCTCCATCTGCCCCAGCTGCAGGCTCTGCCCGTTCTCTTGTATTGGACTGAGCTGCATAGCCTCCTGACTGCCCAGCAATTCACTCCAAATGAGTGATCTAATTGAAAGTGATGGGAGGAGGGCAGGGGGAAATAAAAAAACAACAAAAATGACCAAGCTGGCAGTTGTATGACTTATGTTGCAGCCAGAGTTATTTGACCTCATGCAAGAGAAGTGGAAGTCTGTTGGCTGGCAGCAGCCAGACGAGTGGGGTGGTGCAGACCCATTCCTCTCAGGAGCTACTCACAGCTACACCAGAAGAGGTGGAAAGTGAGCCAGCAGCCTTTTATTCATGTTATGGAAACAGCAGACCAGGGCACAGCCCTTGCAGTCCTGAAAAAGTGTTACAAAAGCAGGTAATTGAAACAGAGCTTTAAAAACCACTCATGGCCCCAACTCTCGTACAAGGGGAGCATAGTCACTGAGAATTGCAGTCTTTTATTTCACTCTTGTTCACTCCCTGAGTCTGGAAGATCATGAGTCACTTAAACTTCCATTGAATTCAGCAGAATCTAATGACAGGCATATTATTGGGACTTAAAAGATTTAAAGCTTACTCTTACTATCAAATAGTCTACCTGTAACCAAATATACTTATCATTATTGGGAATTATGTAATTAAAATCCAAGCCACCTGTCAGACAGTTTTGTACTGGGGAAATACAGTCTCAATTTAAAATGGCATTTTATAATTTATGCAATTTAATAAAACAATAAATTTCAATTTTTCCGCTTTTGTCATTACAAATCTTAAAGCCAGTTCCATGTGTGGCACCTACTTGCATTTCACTCATCGGTTTATTACAATGAGCATCACTTTAAATTAAAACCTTCACATTTTCAAAGGAAAATAAATAAATGGTTTCAGAATTATTATTCTTTTCCACACAATGCCATAAAAATTTCCCAATGAAAAAGCTAATAAACCAATGGCGAGACACTTACATATGCAAATACATTTCCGTGAAAGAGTTAAAGTGCTTTATAATATAAATTTGCTTTCAGTGCCAATATAATTAGATTGTAACAAGCAAACCCCTGCAACATAACACAGTGAAAATTTGAAAATTTGATTCTCCCTGGCAAACAACCAAGTCCCTGCGTGTGCACAAACCTGACATTAATAAGCTACAAGAGATTACATGATTTAGAAAAGAAGCACTTGGTGTTACAAAATCAAATAATAGATCTCTAGGCTATAATTAGGAGAATTGGGATTCAACAATGAAGTCATAATAATGTAATTTAGCTGTAAGTAACAGAGCCATGGAGTCACATTAGGAGGTGTGATCACATCTTTCAGCAAAGCTCTGCTGTGTAGACTTATTGCTGTTCAGTTTAGTCTAGTACACAGCAACCTGTTGGCACAGAGCTCAGGCTGACAGCCTCTTGTTCTCTAGGTGCAGTATGGCAAAGTGCCACCCATGCATTTTTAATTCAGTCCTGTGACTTTTAAGTCAAAACAATAAAATTATATATACTGAGTGTAGAGTTGCCTGTGAATATTTGTATAAATTACTGCACAGCGTGGGTTTAGGGGCCATTTAAGAACAGATATATTAGAACAAAAATAAAGGCAAAATAAACCGCTGAAGCATGGTGTTAGGTTTCTAGTAGGCTTGATGAATGTATACTGTTCAGCTACTTTATTCATCTATTACTGCGGTTAGGAAATTACTCCTTATCTACAGCTTCTTGCAACTGCAGTCCTTTTGCTGGATTCTTTACAGTAGCACGGAGGGGTTGGATTGCCTGCTCAGCTCTCAGAGCAGGTGTCGCACGGCCCACGGAAGTGGGTGACAAACATCAGTGCAGGATGCACCTCGCAGAGTCCCTCACCACCACAAATACAGCCCTGCAGCCTGCCAGGCACGAGAGGTGGCCGTGGCAGCAGGCCCAGCTGGAGGGAGGTGCCAGGGAAACTCTGGGCAGGCAGAGTGCAGCTGTTCACACTGGTGGTGACAGGACATCAATTCCAACTCCACAAGTTTTGGGAAGGTTGCCCTTTGATTTAGGCTATTACAGAGGAATACATCACACCAGCAGCTCCTCTGCTCCACCTTTGTCCTGCACAGATAAGGCCCTTTCTTTGGCCTATTATCAATTTAAACTTATTTCAAACACTTTGACCACAACTGCTTCTATGTCATTCATTTGACACAACTAATAAAACAGACATAGCACATTAATTTGTTGATTTTCTCCTTTAGGAGTTGGTGTCTAGTTAGAAGTGACCTATTCAGTCATTTATTAGTTGGTTATTTTCTTCTCTGCATGCACACCTCCTGGTGCTTATGTTCTCATCTTGGGGCTGTCTCATCCTATCTGCTCTCCCTGTGTCCCATCTTGCCCTCCACAGCTTCATAGAAGCATCTGAACTAAACTCAACTCCTTGATCTTGCTCGACAGCATGAGCAGGGCAACTCCAGCAGCCCAGTTTGTGTCTGGACTTGAAATCCAACTTCACTCACAAAAGACAGATGTAGAACTTTAGCTTCTTGTTGGCTTCTGAGGTGTTTGACTCAATACTTTTGGCTTTGGGGTTGAGGGATGTGGGGGGATTGATTTGCTTCTTTTTGATTGTGTGGCCTATCAAGTAGTGAGGGAAACAGGAATCAACTTTGCATCCAGACTGTCAGAAAATTCAAACGTGTTTGGAATGAAACTTTAAGATGGGTTGATTACTTCTTATGGTCTCACAAGCTAGGCCCACTGGTCCAACACCATTCCTAGCTTTTGGAGAAATCCAAAAGCTTTTGCATTCACTCAGTCTTTAGTGTAACATGAGCAGCCACCTGTTGCTCCTGTTAGTTCCATTTTATTTTTATTTGCAATTTCTTCCAATTACTGTTTATTTTATTAGTTCTTTATGGTTTTGCCATTTTTTATTTTGATGACATTTTGATTTGTTTCAAACTGCCCTTTATTTTAATTTTCTTTCTCAAGCATGTTGATTTATGGCTGTTTCTTTTATTTCCTTTATGCTTTAAATGATCTGTTTGTTTTATTTCCTTTATTTGCATAGCACTTACTTTTCATGACCTTTTTGTTGCTGCAGCTGCTGGTGCTTCTGGGCTGCTAGTGTTTTTCTCTTACTTATCCACCAGGAAACACAGAGTAAAAGTAAACCAAATCCCAGTGAAGACCAGTATCCAAACACAAATTTTTTTCTGATATGTATATATTTTTTTTTATTCCCCAATCTCCTAAATGGGTTATGAATTCTCAAAGTGTGGAATCTAAAATGGTTTCTTTCTTTTTTTTTAAAGAAACATAACATAGGAACTCTGTATGTCCCTATCTAAAGATCCCTTCTGAGCAATTTCCTTTGGGCTTGTCTAATATCTTGGCAGCTCTTCCAGGAACAAAGACATTTGTAATGGAGGCAACATGAAGAACATTTTACCTTGCAATGGTCTGTCTACAACTTTTAGCAGAATCCTCATGGCTAGTGTAATATACTATATGGACATTTAAAAAATGAATACACTTGCAGTTAGTGAAATGTCTCATAGGAAATGTCATTTATGTTTAATCATGGCTAATGAGTGTGTGCTACCTGGCAGGTTCATTTACATATTGCATGCACATGGGATGTTTGTGCATGTCTGTGACTGTCCCTGCCTATAGGCTATGTACATGTATTTCTTTTTTATACACATGCACTCATACATGTTCATACAAAAACTATACTTTGGTCATCTGCATTCTTTTAGTTAAGGATCTAGCTTACTTTTATTCTGCAGAAGCTGATGCTACTTCTGAGTTTTCCTAGTGAAATAATTGATATCAGAATTATGCACAGTGGGGAAAAAAAAAACCACCTCACTTACTTTAAAGCTGTTGTTACTATTCTTTTAACAACAAAATTCTCAACATTGCATTTAATTTCATTCCTCATTTTTATGGTGCTGTGTCACAAATTGACATTTTGCCAGGCAAACAGGATTATGTATCAAATCACCATCTTTTATTTGCATGCTAGGTGGTTTGCAGTGACCTGTTTAATGACACCTGCATTAACAACGTGCTTCTTGGAATCCCTCCCTGTCCCCCTTAAAAACCTTCTTATTGTGCCTTCCAACATTGGCATTTGCACTATTGTATGTCTTTATGTGTCTAATATAAAATGTATATATTTATACATCCACACACGCCTATAATGAGCCAAAACCAGAACAGCCTTTGCCTCAGCTTGTTTGCACATTATGCACATTCTAGGGAATGAGATCTGAGTGCTGTTCAAAGAGAAAGTGTGTGACTTAGCCCAAGGGCAGAAGAAAGTCATCTGCAACAGGTTGCATGATTTTACATAACTTTTGGTGAAAAAAGAAGCACCTCATCTCAATGCAGGAAATATTTTAGGGTATTTATGGAATAAACTGAATGTTTTTCCTCACTGCTTCATGCATGTACTTCAGTGTACTGCAGTACATCATATTGTAGTTTTCATCATAATTAATACAGTCTTTTTCTCACCTTCCCTAATATAATCCATCACAAACACACACACAAAAAAGTTAAAAAAAAAACAAAAAGAGAGGGAACCCTTTATTCTTTTATTTTTGGTAGTTTTCTTATCTCTACTGCTCTCTTCACTTCCAGGGTTGGCATGGGAAAACTTTGAGCTAACAAGTCCTTGCCATTTCATTTACGAGGATCCTGAGAGCAAAGGCCTTACACCTAGATGAGGGTCAGCAGGAAAGGGATGTTGTCCCTGCTAGGGTGGACAAGCTGACACCTTCTTAAGCTGATTTTTAGGCCTCTGTTCCTGGATTTTTTTCTTTGCTCTCAGGAGAAAAGCTAGCAGTGGTGATGGTGGTTCTTTGAAGCCTGAGCAGGATCCTGATAGGGTCGTGTAAGAGCAGCAAGGGCTTCCAATTCCTGGTGCCCTGGAGAGAGCGTATAGCCAGCTCCTGCTGCACAGGAATAGATCTGCAGAGCCAAAAAGAGCCTGCACATTGGAAATGTAGAAACACAGATTGTCTTGGGCACTCAGGGGAAGTTGGAAACAGGGTGAGTCTTGCCTTCATGTCTCTGTAAAAATTCTGCTAACCTAAAATCTGTTAAGAGAAAAAAAAGAGGGAAAAAAAAAAAAAAAAACCGGAAAGGAGGGAACCAGGTAACTCATTCCCATGTTCAGTATTTACAGGATCACTGGGGAGTTAATCTACACAACCTCTCTTTGCACTGTCCCTCTTTCTCCAGCTTCCATGCTCCACTCCTACAGGGGTTTTTGACATTTTTTTCTTCTCAGTTTCATTGTTCTAAAGGGGATGTTTTACTGACTACCACATGTCTACCTTCTGGATGTTATTGTTTGTATTACCTTTTTGTTCTTTATTGTCATCTTCCTGCAGAAAAGCATTGTGTTCCTTTCATCTATTTCCTTTTCCTCTTATTGTAAATTATTATCTAATTTAATGTATCATCTAATTATGTCTGGGCTTCTGTTGGTCTCCTTATCTTTCAAGAGTCAAAAAGTTTGTATATAGCTGATTCTGACTAAGTGAGGGAAATGTGAGTGTGTACAAGGTAGGTTGTTTCCTTCATTCCCTTAGCCTGGGAATGTGTGTTGATGGAGCAGTATGAAGGTTTGTTCAGATTTCATCAGTCCCTGATTATGGAGAAAGCCAAACAGAACAAACCATATTTTAAGAATATTAATGTAATATGAAAAGGACATCTCAAGTTGATGGTAACTGTACTGTTGTCCCATGGTACCTTCCATTTTTGTCCTTTACCTAGAGAAGAATTTCTGCTCAGCCACATGCAAGTCAACAGCCTGTCGATGTACAGATTTTGTACTTTCAGAAAAAAATCTCAGCCCCACTGAGCTAAAAAAAAAGAAAAAAAAAAGGTTTGGGGGGGGGGTTCCTATTCTGTCCTGGTAATATAATATGAATGGCTAAACACTGGACTTCTAATGTCATCTCTTCCCTGTCTCCATTCCACAGAATCATTACAGTAAGATTGTGCCACAACATTAAAGAGAAAAAAATGGTATGCAAATCTACACCTTTTCAACACCTTTTCAAGACTGTGGGGTTTGGATGGGGCATTTTTTGTAGGTTTTTTTTTTTTCTATAAGTACTCATTTGCTACCTCCAAAGTCTAGAGTTCTACTTTCAATTTAATCATTATCCCATTCCCTAATGTATTTGTAGGGATTTTACGATTTCTGGGAGAAGTAGTTGTTTCAACTTTTTAAGCTGAAGGTCAAAAAAAGTGAAGAATCCAGTAAAAGTAACCATGTCCCAGGAAGGGTAGCCATAATTCCTAAGTTACAAAAGCAGTGGTTTATTAGATACATATAATTCACTACAGAAAAAAAGCTTTTGTTTCCAAGACAGTGTTTTAAAAGAAATCCAGCTCCTAGCATGTTGGACCTCATTGATTTTTTTCAGTAAACTGTTAATACCAGTTTGGACAATTAAAAAAGACCTTCATTTAATCTCAGAGGGAGGTTAAATTGAACAGCAATAGGATATCAATATTTTTACAGTAATATTTTGATCACTGAACCTATGATAACCCCACTAGTCCAACCCACTCTTTCATTCATTAAAGCCTGCACATTTTACAGAGTTCATCACTGACACCAAGGTTTCCAGGCTGAAATCCCAGCAGGCAGTGCTGTCAAGCGCCACACTCAGAAGAGAGGAGTAGCACAAGTTTGGGAATGGGTTTCCTCCAGTTCCTCCCTTGTCCTCTAGGAATTGCTGTCCTTCGGCACCAGCCATTTTTCCCACTTTATTCAGCCACGCACAAACTCTGAGTGCACACAATCAGGCACTCTCTCAGCTGACATGCATAGATTACTATTTCTGCAGTGCCCAGAAGCATGCCAGGCCCTTCACCAAAGACACCACATGAAGGCTGCTGTACACACGTAGCTCAGATTCTGATCCTAATATCCTCATCCATGTCTCCCAAAACTGAGTTGAAGGACTATTTTTGAGAACACCAGTGTGGATCAGGCCTAATTACCTAATGCATGAGCTTCTGATCTTTTATGCCTCTGTCAGGCTCGGTACCTAGAAAAGATAAAACACACCTACTGCAACACAATTCTGCACTCCAAACAAGGGCTCCTACACCAAGAGCATATCCTGAATGTGGAAAATGTCTTTACACAAAGCTCAGATTGTGTTCACTGCTGTTTTGCATTTGTTTTTGGGGTTTTTTTTTCAGCAGAGTAAGGGCTTCAGAAAAGCAGTAAAGCTGCTGTATAGCTAATTGAACTCCTATACCATTAGGCAAATTAATCTTACATATAAATTATTTAAATTTAATCTGTGATTAGTTCTCCATATGAGCAGTGATGTCACTATAGAATAAGTATTTTCCTTTATAGAGTATTGCAGCATGATAAATAAATGAATAAAGACTTATAGAAATGTATTCCAGCACATATGTTGAGAAGCATTCTTATCAGAAATCTAGGAAATCACAATATTCCCTATGGTCCCCCTCATCTGCATTAAAAAGGCTGTAGTCATCTTCTTTTTTTTTTCAAAACACAAAATGCATTTTATGCAACAATGCCTCAGATGAGACACAAACTCAACAGAGCTTACAAATATTAGACATTAGCAATTTGTATAGCCTTGCTTCAGCTAACAGGCCCTGTTGGTGACTGTAGATGCATTAAACCCCAGTTTTTAGGTTAAAATTCATGAAAGATAGCTCACATTTTCACTGAAATGTCTATTGCTGGCTTTCTAGCAGTGGTGAGGGGGGAGGAAAGAGAAGAAATGAAGAAATGTGGTAAGTAGTACTCCATTTGCCTCAGAATAGCAAAAAGATTTTGTGTTCTTCTGTAATCAGTCATAATATCTCGTATTGCAGTCAGTAGTGTATGTCCTGGGTCTTCATTCTTGAACACACCTCACTATGATAAAAATGAGATAATATTCCATGATTTTGGTGGTTGCTGCCCAGATTTTTGCATTTATGAGTCAAAATGGTTATTAGGGTGAAGATCCTTGTTTAAGACATCCACAACAGGAATAAATAGATAGAAAAGCTAACATAACCAGTCTAGTTTATGAATAGTCAGGAAGAAGGTCACTTTTAAAGGCCAAGCTGTGCCAGTCTCATTCATGGTCACAAATCCACTTTGCAGCTCATGTTTGTTAACATCAGAAAAGTAAGTACTGACAGCAAATAGCCACATGGGAAACAGGTAAAATTAAAACCCAAAATCTCTAGATTTCTTCTAGGTTTTTATTAATAGCCTCAGAAGTCTGCTCAAGTGTTTCAGTGTTCACAAACAATAACAAACAGGAAAAAAATGGGGTTTGCATTTGCTCATTCTTAAGCATACTCTTGTCTGTTTTTCATGCAGGGTGTGATCCCCTTAACTTGTTTGGTTGATAACCTCATATGACCCAAGAAGCCATCACAGAATGACTCCCTGGCTATTTTTTTTTCTTCCTCCTCTATGCCAGTGATTTCCTGATTCCTTCTCCAGTAGAGCTGCCTTGTTCAAAAAAACAGACTGTGTCAACTGTAAGCCTATTACTTGCACATCTGCTTAACAAAGTACTGGAAAATTATTGCAGGGTAATTTTTTGTTGAGGGGGATGGCTTGGGGTCAGATTGAAGTGTTAAGGATTTTTGTGTCTGCTTTTCTAATAAGGACTTATCAACAGTAGTTTGGAAAAAAGAACCTGTTGAAATGTAAGAAATTACAAACAGAGGTTAGTAGAAAGAAGAATACATTTCTGTGAAATTCAAAGCCATCCTGCAAGGAGTGCTTGCTACAGGCAATACATTTCTATCAGCAGAACCATTCCACAGTGGAAGCACTCACTCTGTAGTAGGCCTGTGAAATATATGTGAAAGGTTTTGAGAAATTCTCTTCTAAGCAAACAAACCTCATTGTCTCTTAAAACTTGCCTACAAGTAGTAGTCTGGTATCCTTTAAGTAATTTTTATTTTCTAGAAGAAAAACCCAAGGTTTGTTGGAGTTGTTTTGAACTGAAAATTAACATTTCAAAGGGTTGGAATGCACCCTTCGACAGATGGAAAAAATGAGAGGTAGAATTATAATTTCAGGTATATTAAGTTGTACCTATAGTAGCTGTCAGGTTCCTTGAGCACATTTCTTGGTTCCCATAGCCTAAGTGAAGTTTTTGACCACTGGCCTGCTACTGCACAGAAAAGGTGTGAACTTTTCAGGCAAATCTCTCCATGACTGTGCTTCAAATCCAAAGCCAATAGGGAAGAGCCCTAGGAAGAACATTACATGCCATCTAGCAGATACTGTGCCCTCTGTCAGGAGAGCAAAAGGATCCATTCAAAGGTCATAAATGTGTTTGAATCTGTTAAAACAGCTAGCAGTTTGTCATCATCCCATTTTGTTCACTGGCATCAGAATGGATGCAAAAGTCTTTACCTGGTTATTGCATTAGAGAGAGGAACCAAATTCTTCCCTGATGCTGTGCCAATTAATTACAGCTGCATCATTATGCCACATCAGTAATGACACTAGGTAATTTCACCTGAGATTATCAGTTTGAAGGTGAATAGCTGTTCAGGATTCTGGCAAGTGATAATCTGGCAAAAGATCTGGAACAAGAAACATTTTGCCATGGTTTCAGGTTAAGGCCAAATTCATGTGAAGAAAGACTTCAGAAACACTGAACAACTGGTAACTGCATCAGTTATTATCATCTCAGTTATACTTATCAAAATTAGTATTACTATACAAATTCAAAATTAATAATTAGCCAAAATATTCATAATGATGTCTCTGACCCATAAAATTCTGACCCTTGGATCTAGAGGCCATCTTGCTAATTTTTTTATCATAGAATCATAGAATATGCTCAGCTGGATGGGACCCATCAGGATCATGGAGTCAGCTCATGGCCCTGCACAGGACATCCCAAGAGTCACACCACGGGCCTGAGAGCATTGTCCAAACACTTGAACTCTGTCAGGCTGGTGCTGTGACCACTTCCCTGGGGATCCTGTTTCAGTGTCCAACCACCTTTTGGGTGAGGAACCTTTTTCCTGATATTCAGCCTACCCCTCCCCTGCCTCAGCTTCATGCTACAGTGATGATAGGTTTCTGTGCTTGGTCCCACGGGCTGCCTGCCTATGAACTGTATTACAGAAAATGATAGATGAGTTTATACAAAGCACCTAGAATAGAAAGTTAGCCTCTTTATAGCAAAGACATTCAAGAATCTGATTTTCTTTTAGTATGTGTTTCTCAGAATAGGATTCCATGGGAGGTGCAGGGGTTGGGGGGGTGGAATCAAACAAGATCTCAGTATTCACCAAACTACAATTTCCAAGTCTGAAAAGTGAGCATGAATGAACAGCTGTGATGTGTGCAAGACAGCCTGTTACTAACGAACAACGTTGCCAACAACACTGACAGCATTACACTGATTTCCTGTGCTCAGTGTAGCTATTGAGAAGCTAATACATTAATGGTGGACTAGTAATATAAATTAAAAACTAAAGACATACAGCTTTCAGTCTGCCTTTCCTTCTGTCACTTATTTTGTACTGCCTGAATGAGCTATTACCTTCTTTTTTCCCTGAGATGTTGGTTCACAAGGGTAGAGTGAGCAGACTCAATTTCACTGAAAGTAATGGAGTGAGATTATCCAGAATTATTTCCAGTGGGCTGAGTTTGTTACATTCCTTCTGTTGTGAGAATATAAGTAAACAACTAAACACCTTTACTGAAAGCTGAGAATCTTCATAGTCATCACCTCTTCCTATTTCCTTGGATTAGTCCAGCATTTTGGGCTTAGCCATGCTCAATTAACTCATCCAGGAATTGGTCCAGTCAGAAACAGTTGATTTAAGTGAGATAAACTGGGCATCTGTTTGGAAAAAATGATTATCTAAAATATGCTTTCATCTTGAGAAAATGAACTGTGCTATCTCCATATTTAAAAACATATGCTTCTAAATAGATTCCCTTCCTTTGAAAGTTTAATAGAAAATAGTAACACTGAATCTGAAACTGAAACAAGCAGGTATGAAGTAAAAATTTAGTAACCAGTGTGTTAACATTTTAATGTACTGGAACTGGAATTTGGTACTAGCACCTCCATCAAACCACTATATAAACTGCATTGAATTAAAGCGATTAAACCCAGCAATAAAACCAACCACTGCAGAAATGATTGAAATATGTAGGGTGCTTGCATGTGTTTGTACTGGTGGTAATAAAAATGCTGCCATATTTAGTTTATTGATTTGCTTTAAGATAGAAATCGGCTGACAACACTTGCCTGTTTTGTTTCAATTACTAAAGATTTTTCTCTTAAAAAATAGATCTAAAATTAGAGACATGGTTAATAATTAAGAGGGAAAATCCATGGGATTGGAGAATACGTGGCAATAAACATCTTTGGCAGGTGATTAAATGCTGAATTGAAACTGAAGCTGTTGATAACCTCAAAATCTCTTTATTGCAGGTGAACACCAAGGCTTCAGATACTACTGCTGTGATACTGGAATATAAATCAAGATGATAAAAGCAACAAAGATTTAATAATTTATTTCAGACGGGTTTTTTCCTAATCTCAACTGCATTTGAAAATATTTTTATATTACTTTTTGGGTTGATGAGCCCTTTAGCTAATTAATCTGCAGTTAACAGCAGAACTAAAATTTTGTGTTTTCAAATGGGCCTCAGTCCAGCCTACAAGCACAGGCAAATATGGGTGCAGTTAATAGATTTTAAGTTTCTACACGGTGCACCTCAGTTACTGATCTCCCTGAAGTTCATCTTTGAACATTAAAAAACTCAAGAGCTGGCTATATGCTCCAAATGAGGCCAGTGACTGAAAGCCATGCTGCAGATTTAACTATTTGTAGCACTTAAAAGCACCTGTTGACAGATGTAAAAAGAGGTTTTATTTTTCGGGATGGTCAAATAATCATATCATAAAATATATCTTCATGTAATCACATTTTAATATACCAGTTGGAAATGGTTAGGCCTCAACTGAATCTCTCACACTATCCAAAGTACCCATTTGCAGGTAATAAAGGAAAATTTGCCAATAATCTGGGGTAAAATATGAACTGTACTGCTAATTCAAGTAGCACAGATGTAGCATGTGCCAATTTGGAAAATATGTGAAGCTAAAAGGCTACCAGAATCAATCCAATTTGTGCTGAAGTCACGGAAATGTTGGCTTTAGATGCAGCACAGTTATGTACAGTTTACAGAAGAAAATAGGAGCTAACCAATCTATCAAGAGCAGACATGCAAAATGGTCCTTAAAGCTCCTCATGGAATCCAGATTCAGGAGAGCTAAGAAGCAAAAAAAATAGAAAGAAGAAAAAGGATGTAATAATAGATGTACAGTAAACCAAATAAAGTAATTTCAAAATGACTAGAGAGCAACAGTAAACGAAAAATGCCTTTGGGTACACCATCTGTTTATCCATTCCATATTATACCTTTTCATCACAATTACCTAAAGTGGTATATTTGTGTTTCTCTAATGTATGGAATTCATTACATAGTTTTGCAATGAAATTATCACACTGTGGCTGGGACATCTGCACCCTGTCATATATCATTCTATTCATTTCTAGTTAATTTAATCCTAATATCTGCCTACATGACAAGACAGATGTTCAGCTATACTGTATCTTCCATAGTTTTCTGCCTTGAAGAAACTTTAAGTCACTGAAAGAACTGACATCTTTCAAACAGACATCTCACGGGTTTGGGAAGTATGTGTGTGCAGATGTGTGTGTATGTATGTTTGTGTTTATATGCCATGTTCTTTTCTTTAAGAAATGTGTTTTACAAAACAAAAATCTTCTACAGCAACTTTTAAATACAAACACTTTTCATTCCAAGCACATAAGTTTCTTTTGAAAAATGAGCTTTACTAATAGTTTGGTATATTTGTTTAATAATATTCATAAATACAGATTGTTTATTTCAAATTAACTTTTCTCTTGAATGAGACAGATCTTTTTGTCATTGCTGAGTAGAAATTTTGGGCTCTTTGCCTTTTGAGCCTTGGCCCCCAAATCATCAAACGTCAATCAGGCTTTCTGGCCAGCAGTGCTGCACATCCTGTCAGACACGGATGGGCCAACCAGAAGAGGATGTTGGATTCCATGTGTTTTGAAGCTGTTAATGGCATCATGCAGATGGATCCATGCCATTGGTCACTGGTAGGATGTACAGAAACTTGGAGCACGCTCACGTGGGATAAGGTGTATGACCACAAATGTGAAGCACCTGCTTTTCATCACTCCTGACACACTCCTCTTCAAGTGGCGCCGCTGTCGAGGCTGTCAAAGAGCTTTGCTGTGCCTTCCACTTATAGCACAACATCTTCAGAACAGATTTGCAGAAGGTCTTAGCAGACTTTGATATCTATTCCCCAGTCAGCTCCCTGTTTGCCACTTCTCAGCCCAATCTTTAATTCCACTGAGCAGAACAGCATCCTCACCATCAACTGAAGTCACACTTGCGACTTTGTGGTTTACGGGTCCACACCTCTGTCAGCCAAATCCCTTTCTTAAGCACACATATTCGTGTTCCCAAAATCTCAGCTCTATCCTATTAAACTGCTAGCTGGATAAATACTGGGAATATCATCTGATGGCATTTTGCTGTGCTACAAATTATACAGGTGTTTAGAAGCCCTTAGATTAAGAAAAGGTGCAAAATGTCTGACACAACTCAGACAAAACAGAACTCTCTGCTGAAAGGGGGTACTTTCATGGTAACTCTTTTCCAACACATTTGAAGAATATGTAAGTTTAAATTCTATGCCTGTAAGCTGCCAGATAAGCCAGAAATAAATTATACCCAGCTGTTGTGTTGGATAACAGCAACAGACTGCGTAATGGACACCCAGATAAAAACAAACATGAATTGACTTAGAGTATTAATTATCTAAAAATGGCAACTGCTCTTCAAGTTGTTTGGCTGATGATGTAGAGGGTGAAGTAATTTTGTTAGCTTATATTCACCTCTGGCATGAAGAGAATTTAAGGGGAAAAAAAGCCCTGAAACTGCATCTAGCCATTGGAATGGATTCTTTTTGTGTCCTCACAATTTAGGACCATGATATCCTGATACAATTTAAAGCAGGAACATGGTAGGGTTATCAGGCTAGGGACTGGCTAATGTTTGTTTGTTAACACCCATTTTAAAATGGAATGTTCTCTTCATCTATATAAATCAGTAGACACTACTTTTCCCCTGGAGTCTCTGAAATCCAGAAAACAAAAATCATTGCTTGCTTTGTATGTTGGTGGCGTTGCAACATCATTTTCAAAGCCTCACAAAGATAGATTGATTAAAAAAAGCAAACAGGTGCTGAGGTGTTTCAAGCTAACAATAATGCAGTGAACACCAATATCTCTGCACTGCTCATTAATTATGTAAACCTCTCTGGAAATAGGACCGCATGCAACATTTGCTAACAATTATCATTTGTGTCTATTTCCACAGGCTTGGGAAAGGAAATAACTGTGGTATATGCTGGCATATATAGCATGTTCTCTGTGGCATGAGACCTTCAGTTTTTCAGTAGTGACCACTACAGTTTGGATGGCAAAGAATATGGCTCCAGTAACAGCTTTAGTGAAACTCCACTGTCACCAAAAATCTCAGCAGGTACCAATGACAAGTTCTTAAGAACCCCAGACTTCTCCCTGCTGAAGAAGTGCAAAGGGATGACTATCAGGAATTAAGCCAAATTCCAGCACACAACGGCTGAGTGTTGGTAGGCTGCCTAATACATCTGAGAGGTTTTAGGTTTCTAATATGGAATGGATTAACACTGGCAGTGGGCCTAACACCCTCATGTGATATGAAACAGTAGCATAAACCCTGGGACTTTTGGGGGATTGTAAGATTATTTGTTTACTGAAGTGCATTTACATAGGGTTTTCTTAAAAAAAAAAAAAAAAAAAAAAAAAAGGAAAAATTAAAAAGAATAAAAACCCTTAAAGAAATGGGAATTCCTGACTAAGACTGCTGCTTGCAATTCCCAGAACAGTCTTCCCCCTTGGGGAGACTTTGGTCTGTTTGGTGATATCAGGTAACAAGGTTGTTCAGTCAAAAAAAAAATGTACTTAAATGAAAAGTGAGATATAACTGGAGTGAACACTGAGTTTATGAAATAAAAGTATAGAGTATGAGATTAAATTTTTAGGAAAGTGAATATACAAAATGATTAGACAATCATAGCTCTGAAGAACATGCAGGGAGACTCCAGAAAAATAAGCAACTGAGTTTGTTAGACTGGATGTTTTAACTTGTAAATAAGCCCATAAATAGTGAATAGCACTAACTATTCTCTCCTACCT